>NW_027532825.1:5184008-5316507 GCF_008692635.1 Crocuta crocuta
GAGGGGAGGGGAGGGGAAGGGTGAAGAAGGGGCAGGGCCCCGGAGAAGGTGCAGCAGGCAGCCCCAGGCCCCTGGGTAGATGGGACGGGCACCCCAAAGCTGGGTCTGCAGGCGTCTGCTACCTGGAGGCGCTCCAAAGCCCCCGATGGGTCTCGGGCCCCAGGAACAGGCCGGGCGGCTCAGCGGGGCGGGTCTCGTCCCCGCAGCTGGCAGGCGTCCTCGCCCTGGCGATGGCAGCCGGGTCCCTCCTGCGCGCCGCACCGCCTGGCGCCTTCACGGCCGTCTCCCGAGGCCTGCTGTTCCGTCTTCCGGGAGGACGCCCAAGAGACCCGTTCGCCGGTCTTCCCGAGGGTGGCCTGCGGGCGCCGGCGTGGTGCTGCGCGGCTGTGCTCGTGGTCCTGAGCAGCGTGTGGCTGGCAACGGTACGTGCGCGCGGCCCGGGCCTTGCAGTCGGGGGCTGCTGTGGGCGCCAAGCTCTCCTTGTCTGTGTGCGTGTTTCCGCGTGGCCCCGACTCCCTGGGCCCATCTGCCCTGCACGGGGGAGGGGCCTGACGCTCCTGCAGCCGAACAGGTCCAGCAAGACCAAGCGTTCCGGGGTGCCACCTCCTCCAGGGAGTCCCCAGCCCTCCAGGTGCTGAGCCGCACCCCGTCTCTTTCCTCCTCTCATGGTTGCCGCTGACTCTCTCCTTGTTATTCCAAACTTCCTGTCTCACGAAGGTTTCACTCCGCTAGCCAGCCTTCGCTCGACAGGTTCTCTAGCCTCGGGGTGAGTTCGGAATGGGGATCCGTGTTTCCCATCTTCCTACTGATCTGCCACTTGCAGATCTACTCATGTGACACACACACACACACACACACACACACACACACACACACACACACCGACCTATACCCCCACCTTGACGATTCTCAGACATGTTCTCTCAATGTTCCCAGCTCCCAGCTCCCTGCTCATCCATCCGGTCTTCCCTCTGCCCATCCGCCATTCACCCACCCCACCCCCACCCCCCCATCCATCAACCCACCCACTCATCCACTTATCCCGCCCTCTCTCCCTTCCTCCCCACGTCCCTCCCTCCACCTATCCACCCATCCACCCACCCGTCCCTCATCCATCTATCCATCCACATATCCATGTGCCCAGCCACCCACCCACTTGTTCATTCATGCACTCATTCCACAATTACTTAAAGAATTCCCATTCTATTTAGGCAACAGTGAAGTGGACGTCGTCCACAGTCCATAGAGGATCACAAGCGTATGAAGAAGGAATTGCAGCAATTTTATCCTTTGGTACATTTCCTTTATTGGATATGTGATTTGTAACTATTTTTCCCATTCTCTGGCTTCTTTTAATTCTTTTAACAGTATTTTTTTTACAGAAAGTAGTTAATATTTATAAATGACGATCAGTTTCTTCTTTGATAGGTTCTACTAGTGTCCTATCTAAAACCAAATGGCAACCCCATTGGCACACATAGTCTCTCCCATGTTTCTTCTAGAAGATTCACAGTTGGTATGTTTTAGATTTAGGTCCATTTTGAGTTAATGTTAGTATAAGTTTCGAGGTACGGGTCAGAGGTCCCGTTCATTCATGTTCGGGACATCAGCTGCCCCGGCTCCACCCTTAAAAAGCATGTTGAACTGCCAGTGTCTTTGCCGCCAGTCACGTCACTGTGTCCGTGATCCTGTTTCTGGTTCGTCTGTCCTGTTCCGCTGACCCCTTCTTTCGCCAACACCACACTGTCATGATTACTGGACACGATTCTGTGTCTGAGAACAGCACAGACCCCTCCTCCAGGCCAGTCCTTGCTCAGTTCAGCGCGCTCTGGCTCTTCTGCCTTTCCACATACATTGTAGAACCCGCTCGTCGGTGCCTACGAAATGGCACGCTGGGGTTGTGACTGAGGTTGCTGCGGGTGTATAAATCAGAGCTGGAGAGGACGGACATCTTCAGGGTAGGAGGTTTTGGAAGCCAAGAATCCTGTACGTTTCTCCGTTTATTTAGATCTTCTTGGATGTCTTTCTTCAGTGTTCTGTAGTTTTCAGCATGTGGATCTCGCACGACTATATGCAGTTCTGAAGCCGAACTAGAAGCTTCCTCAAAGAACAAGGGAAATAGAGACTGGTTTGTTTTCCCAAGGAGACCAGGAAGTCCTCACGCAGCAGAAGGGATAGTGGAGGCGGGCTTCCGCCAATGAGAGAGACCAGCTCACGGAGACGCCTGGGAGCAGAGTCTGTAGGCTGGAGTTCAGAGTCCAGCAGCCGTGATTTGAGGAACGGTGCTTGGAGCCAGGAGGGCCCTGAATGTCATGCTGAGATGATGAGGCACTTGGACTCTATCATGAGGAACAGGAAGGCAGTGCTGGCTGGGGGGTCTCTGCAGAGACTGGTCACCACAGGCTCATGTGGCCGGCAGATCTGGGAAGCCTCAGACCCACACCTGCCGTCTGAAGGGACAGTGTCCTGTCCCCAGGCACTGGGCCTCCCTGCGGGCTTCTGACACGTTGCCAGGGGTCCGAGGGAGTTAGGACCGAGCCAGGAAAGACAGATGACCACGAGAAACAGCACGCACAAGCTGTACGTGGCCAGGTCTGGGCAGGTCGCTCGGCACAAGACTGTCCAGAGGCTGTGTGTCGGGGCTGCCTCGAGGAAGGGGGAAGGGCAGTGGATGTGGAGAGGCAAGGCTGGGGGGGGNGTGAGCAGCTGTGCAGGGGAGGTCTGCGGCAGAGTGTCGTGGGGTCCGGTGCCTGACTCAGCGTAGCATGCAAAGTCGTGCCACAAACGTCTGCTTGTTTGGACTGTTTCTAAAACAGTCGAATGTGCAAAACTTCGAGTTCGGTGCCAACAGGCGTTTTGAGCTAAGAAGTCTCGGGCTGCAGTAAAGAAAGAACCAAGCCGTGGCCGAAGTGAGGAGACCATGAGGGCGCCTCTTGTGTCCCCCGGTGTAGGCGCGACTCACGGCGAGGCCCCAAACCGGTGTCATGTGTGGAAACACACGTCACGGTAACTGCATCTGTCCTCGGCCGTTACATATGGAGAGCATCCTTCACAAGAAGGTTCGTTCTCCTGGCTGGACCCATCGTGCTGCGAGTTGGCTTACGGCACGAGAGGGGTTTCCGTGTTGTCCTGAGCAGTTACTGTCTCCCTCACAGCTCCTCCGACAGCACCATCCATCGGGTTGACAAGGCCACGCTGGGTTTGATGACCTGGAATGTGTCTTTCTGTTTTGTCCTCCTCGGCAGCTGGGAGGTTCCCTCATGACTCTTGCTCGAAAAAGAAAATCTTTCCCACGCAAATCCTGGCTGAGACTAGGAGACGTGGCCACTTGCGTGCGGGGACGGTGCCTGGCCTGGCTGGGACTGGAGCAGCCACAGCGGGAAGAGGCTGAGCCAGCCGAGGCACAGGTAAGCTGGGGGGCTGGGGTCAGGGAGCACCACACCATTCAGAGGACGCTTTCCTCCAGACCCTAGCTTGCGGTCATTAACACATGATGGTGATTCGGAGCCACCCCTCTTCGCAAAGATGGGAGATTTTCGGTTGAGATCCAAAGGCCCTGAGGGGGTGACCAAGCACATTCTCTTCCACGAACTCCTTACGTCCCTGGGGGACCCTGTCGGGGTAGAAAGATTGACTTTATGATTCCCGCCTCCACCAACACACACACGCCACCCGGTCCCCACAGAGCCGTCATCTGGTTCTGGTTTCTGCCACCAGACCCAAACTTCTAGCACAACGTGGGGACTTAGGCACAGCGTCTGAGCCTAGCTCCCCGACACGGAGGCAAGCAAGCCAAAGCCTGTGCTTGCACAGGCAACGCCCAGCTCCTTTCATGACTCATAACCGTCACTCAGTGTGGCTCCGAATCCAGTCACCTACGATAGTGATGGTGTGTTTTACCTTATTGCCTTTAAATCCATGTCAGGTCCTCACATAGACATTCTGACCCTGACACTTGCCTGTCCGTCACCTGGTGAATCAGGGAACTGAGATGTGAGAGTTCAGGCCCAGGACCCAGGTCTCTGACTCCAGGATCCAGTGAGCTTTCTTTGTTTTTTATTTAAAAGTTTTATTTCTTTTATTTGGAGAGAGAAAGGGGGAGACAGAGAACCCCGAGAGGGCCCCATGCTGTGAGCACAGAGGCCAACACAAGGCTTAAACTCATAAGCTGTGAGATCATGACCTGAGCCCAAATCAAGGGTCAGATGCTTAACCGACTGGGCCACCCGGGCGCTCCACCAGTGAGCTTTCTAACAGAGCACAGCGCTGTCTGAAGTCAGTGCCATCAAATGCTCCAGAAAATGAGGGAAAAAGGAAAACATCCAGTTTCAAAGGCATTCACTAGTGTGGTTCCTTTGCTTCAGCATCACTACCTGGATGACGTTGCAGAAGCGCTGGATGAACTGCTGTTGAAGATTAACAGCTTGTCTGACACCTTTCGACATCCCCTCCCAGAGCAGCATGCCAGTAACACGGCAGAGGCCAGGGCAGAAGGTGGATCCTTGCTGGCTGTTTCTGCCTGACAAGTCAGTGGGGTGAGCAAATGAGGAATTACGGTTATGGCTCTTCTTTGTAGGAAAATGTTCTTGTCAGTTCTGAGAGAGCTATGAACCGAGTCACGAGTTCCATTTGCGTAAATAGTCCCTAAGGGTGGGTGAGCTGGCAGGAGGTGTGCTCTGGCCACAACTGAAGAACCACTTAATAATGAAAAGTGTAGCGTGTGACTTCCAGCTTCGTGGGGGCAGAAATATCTCAGCACTCCCTGACCTCCAATTACGGCCGGAATCAACAGAGATCGAAACAGGAACGGGAGCTCTTCCTCCCAGACACCGGGACGTATCTGCGATGCAGCGCGTGACCGGCAATCCCCCAGAGTGGCGGCCAACCCAGCGACAATGAGACCAAAGGGGGAGAGGACCTGGCCACTCCCAAGGGCACACAGGGTTCTCCCACCTCAGCAGGACACGTGGGGGTCACCCAAAGGCCCCTGGTCTACAAGAAAAGATAACACACACAAAAGAGCTAAAGGGATCCCCCGGGACCCCGACCCTCATGGGCTGAAGGAGAGCCCCCTGTTTCAGAAGCCGTCTGCTGGCATGGCAGCCAGCGGAGGGGCTGTTGGTGGCCCATGGGCCCAGAGCCGCCCGGGTTCACACACGGGGGTAGGTACAGGGCCGCTCAGGTATAAGGAGTGTCTTGGGGGCACCTTGCGGTGCAGAGAGAGGCCGTGCAGCCTAGACACGTCACGGTCCCACAGCCCAGTGGTGAGAGCGTGCCCCCCAGCCACAGCGAGGTGGACCCCCTCATGCAGAAGGGGGTGCTCCTATAAACACAAATCAACCATGGGACAGACAGTGTGGCATGCTGCTGGAGCAGCCCTTAAAGGCGACAGGAAAGGAAGGAGATGAACACCAGGCCGGAAGAGGTTGTCACGGGCCCAGCAGGTCGTAGGCAGGTTGTACCCCCACACAGGCCCGAATACACAGAAAAGCTACCTCTCTGAAATAAGAGGTCCAAGCCACAATGGAAGCTCGTGTCCTCTTTCTCTCTCTCTCAAAACTAAATAGACATTAAAGACAAACTAGAAAAGTGAATTTCTGCATTTAAAGAAACAAACACAAAGGAGAAATTGACAGAGTTGAGGAAGGAAAAGGAGCAGATACAAAAGAAAAAAGCAATGAATTCACAGAAAAGAGGGAAGGATACAGATGGCAAGTCTGAGGACGTTCAGCAAAATGAGATATTTTCATTTTTTATTTTTTTAATATTGTATTATTTATTTTTGAGAGAGAGAGAGAGAGAGTGCACATAAAAGTGGGAGAGAGACAGAGTGTGAGTGGGGGAGGGGCAGAGAGGGAGACACAGAACCTGAAACAGGCTCCAGGCTCTGGGCTGTCAGCACACAGCCTGACACAAGGCTTGAACTCATGAACGTGGAGATCATGAACTGAGCGGAAGTCAGAGGCTTAACCAACTGAGCCAACCAGGTACCCCTAAAAAAAAACAAACCTATTTAGATGTGCATGTCAGTAGAAAATTAGGCAAATGGTAGGAAAAACATTATTTTTTATAGAACAGGAAATAAGTTCTATGGGGAACTTAGGAGAAAAACTATTTTAATAAAAGGACAGATGCAGAGGACAAATACCATGTTTGCACGTATAGGAGGATTAGGAGGAACTTAACGGAGGACCNTGGAAAGTTCAATAAAAAGTTTCAGAAGAAAGACGGCTTCCTGCCTTTCTGCTCGTTCATACCATAAGGTCACTATTATTTCTAGATTTTAGGGCAAAAACAAAGCATACCTTATACTGCTGAATCAGTGCTTGCAGGTAAATAGGGTCGATGCCATTGGAGCGGCAGCAAATGCAAGTATGTCTTCCCATGAAATCGTCAGGAAAATGTGCCTGCACACAGGCACACACTCACATGCACTCACATGCACACGTACATGCACACACACGCACATGCCTGCACAAACCAAACCAAGCAGGAGGAAGGAATTTGTAAATATGAAAATGCAATTTGGGGCGCCTGGGTGGCCCAGTCGCTCGCGTCCAACTTCAGCTCCGGGCATGATCCCACGGTTTGTGGGTTCGAGCCCCGTGTTGGGCTCTGTGCTGACAGCTAGCTCAGAGCCTGGAGCCTGTCTTCGGATTCTGTGTCTCCCTCTCTCTGACCCTCCCCTGCTCACACTGTCTCTCTCTCTCTCTCTCAAATAAAAAACATTTAAAAAATTTAAAAAAGGCAATTTAATTCAATCAGCAGCAAAAAGTAACGCAAGATGAATCTTTTAACACCAATTAAGTAGTTACTTCTTAGCCAACATACAGCTAAATATGGGGGAAGAAAGTGCAATAAGTGTACAAAATAAAAAGTGAAAATTACTTTACGGGAATTAAATGAGTTACGAACCATCCGGAGCCCGAGAATGGCCCTCGATACTCTTTCTGCACCAAACTAACTCGAGTCAGACCTTAAGCAGCGAGGGGAACTGTTCTTCCAAAGGCACCTTGGCTCAGACGGTACAAGTCTCACCAAACAGTTGACAAACACTTGAGGTCAAGATGTTCCTTGAACTGTCCCAGACACAGAGACAGAGAATACTTACGTATTGATATAAAAACTAGGCACAAGTATCTCTAATTTAAAAAGACAAAACAAGCACATGCCAGTCTTACTGGTTTTGTTTCCCAAAAGTCTAAATCAATAAAACCCCGTAGCACTGAACCCTACTGATGGAACCGAGCCTTCCTGGGGGCCATATGTTTATTGCCCCAAATGCGGAGCAAATGTCACCTACGGAAGGGGGACGGGAAGTTTGCAGCAGTGGTCGCTCTGGGGGGGGCCTCCAGGGGAGGGGCCTCTCCATTGACTCCCTTGAGGACATGTGGCTGTCTGAGTAGGTGGGACGAAGTCGAGTCCCCTGAGCCCCCCAGGGCTC
The DNA here is from genome assembly GCF_008692635.1 of Crocuta crocuta. Classification (NCBI taxonomy): domain Eukaryota; kingdom Metazoa; phylum Chordata; class Mammalia; order Carnivora; family Hyaenidae; genus Crocuta; species Crocuta crocuta. Next base: position 5,191,453 of record NW_027532825.1, read on the forward strand.
AGTTTGTCACGGGGGAGAAAGGGGCCACGAGATGGAGGTGCGGTGTGCAACCACTGCTGGGTCCAACCGGGACAGCCCTTTGCACGTCACGTCCCACATTGCCAGGGATTGGATAGAACAATTCTAAAGTTCCTTTGAGTCACATCTAACTTCTTTATCACTGAGGACATCAAAAAGCAGATAAATCAAGTTTAGTTCCGAAATACGTGAAGCCCATTCGAGTTTGACTCGAGATCAGTTTCGTAAGATGAATAAGTAAGTGTTCAACTAACCTCTGTACTCTGTGGGCTGAATATCCTGTGCAGCATGAAAAGGGCGGAGAGAGCACGTCCCTGCCCCTCCCTCCTGAGCTGCTGGTGTCCCAGTGAACAGGGCAGTGAGGCTGTGTTCCACATGCTGCCCAGTGCATGCTGATCCTGATTCCCTAGCAGCAGGTATCCTGAAATCATAGAACAGGGCTCTAGGAAGTCGCATTCTCTCGGCAGAAGATCGTTGAGATTGGAGGTCATGATCTTCGTTAAGAATGCAATCTTGTCAGGACAGGGCTGGCTCAGTCGGTCGAGCACGTGACTCTTGATCTTGGGGTGTGAGTTCGTGTCCTCTGGTGGACATAGAGATTACTTAAAACTGGATTGTGGTCTTGCCCTTTGCCACAACATGGATCTACCGTGAGGCAAGACGCTGAGTGAACCAAGTCAGACGGAGAAAAACAAATACTGTATGATCTTGCATGTGGAATCTGAAAACAAAACAAAACACGAGGAAAAACCCAACCCCATGGGCACAGAGAACACATTGGTAGTTGTCAGAGGCAGGGGTGTGGGGGGAGGGAGAAAAACGGGTGCAGGGGTCAAAAGTACGAGCTTCCATTTTAGAGAAAAAGTCCTGAGGATGGCAAGTGCAGGGTGGCGACTCTGGTTATAACAACACTGTGTTTATATCAGAAAGTTGCTACGAGAGTAAACCTTAAGCCTTCTCTGTGCAAGGAAGATAGTTTGCAATAAATAATGTGTGGTGATGGACATTAACTAGACTTTGTGGTGACCACCTTGCGATACATGCATATCTCGGATCACTGTGCCACTCCCCTGAAACTACACAATGCCATGTGCCAGTTAGTGTGACATAAAAGAGGTTTACAAAGAACGCAACATAAACACCAACCCAAACAGAAAGCACTGGAATAGAATCCACCATCAGATGAAAAGAAGAATATGCCGTGATCATACAGGGGTTTTACACCAAAAGAAACGGCTTGATATTAGAAAACAGATTAGTGACCTTCACCAGGAAATGGCAGAAACCACAATTTGATTTTCTCCAACACTGCACTGAATGAAATTCAACACCCATTCCTAAATTTTTGTTTTTTAAGTTTTTATTTTTGAGTGAGAGAGAGCAGAAATGCAGGCAGGGAAGGGCAGAGAGAGGGAAGAGAGAATCCCAAGCAGGCTCCATGCTGTCAGAGCAGAGCCCAACATGGGGCTCGACCTCACGCACCATGAGATCATGACCTGAGCTGAAACCCAGAGTTGGACGCTAACTGACTGAACCATCCAGACACCCCCATTCCTAATTTTTAAAACACACTCCTAATTGATACAATTAAAGAAGTAAGACTGTATGTTGAGTCAAAGACAAGGGGAGGCTGTCAGTTCCCAAGACTCACAGGATCACTTTTAAGGGACTTAGCTCCTCCTGGTCTGGAGGCGCTTACCTCGTGTATATATTTAATGGCTCACAGCCCCACTTACAGCTGGGTCGCTAGTCTTCTGTGCACATGGCACAGCCTGTCGTGGGTCCTCATATGGGCATGGCCCGTGAGGGATGGCCCATGGTCACTCACACCGATGGCCTGACGTCCAAGAACAATCACACTCCGTTGCCGACGGAGGCGGAGGGAGCCCATGGGTCTCCCGTTTCTGCACTGTGACCAGCTGGCCCGGAGCGGGACAGAACCGGAATGTGCTCAGCGCTGGAACCGGCCCAGAAGGAAAGACCGCATGGGACAGGCTTTCTCGTCTGACGTGATCTGAGGAAACAACCCGCTTGAATTTCCTAACATCGGGCCAGATGGTTTTCGTCTCAGCCGCTGATAATGAAGATGCGTGTCTTTATAGACTGGAGGGACTGGGTGCCTGGAGCTCCCAAAACCACCTGCAAGTCACGCAGTGCTTTGTCTTCTCGGAGTCACTGAGTGCCGTGAGATGCCATGTGGCCGCCCGCCCCTGCCACCCTCCTCCTCACCCGCCGGGCAACCGTACAGCGCCGAGGCGCTCCCTCTCACCAGCCGTGTCCATTGCACCAGGGGACAGCTGCACACCAGTCAGTGCTTCTTAGGGGGCAGGACAACTCTGCCCCAAATCCTTCCTGATGCCCAGGACTCGTCACCACCCCCGGGACACACTTTGCAGGGGCGGCCGGGTCACCAAGATTTCGATACAGTTTAGAGATGCCCGAAGGGTTTTTCCTGCATAGTTTCCCCTTGATTCGCTCTTATGAATGTGGCTGAGCAAGGCAGGAGCATCTGGAAGGTCAGGAGCATCCTGACCACAGGTTATAGTCTGACTGGGCGATTTTGGTCCTTTAAAAAAAAAAAAAAAGAAGAAGTGTAATCCATTGGCACCCACCTGCCAGGAGGGGAGTTGGGCAGTTGGAAGCTGTGGAAAGTCTGAGCCCACTTTCCACGTCTGGGTTCTGGTGACCGTGGGTGTGGGTGTGCGGAGGGGCTGGGGCCCCGTCGCCCACGGCCTCTGCTTTCAGAGAAGTCTGTGTGTGCGCCGTGATCATACAGGGGTTGGTGACGACACAGGGAGCCACGAAAAGCATGGACTTCTTTCCACGTCTTCCCCTAACTTTGGGTTCTGCAAACGCCACTCTCCTGACTCATGTTCCCAGATATCCGAACACACGAAACTTGAACCCTTGGGAAGAAAACACGTGATGAAGAGTTTAAGGAAATATCCGCTCGGCCTGAACGCACAGGACGTAAGGGCAGTCACGCACCTGCTGCGTGAGATTGGGTTTTAACTGCGGGCTGGGGGGCCGTTGGGTGGTGATATGACCTCTGGCATCTGGGCGTCGTCCCCCGTGAAGGAGGCTCCCCCAGGGGCCCCTGAGAGAAGCACCTGCCGCACCTGCATGCGCAGTGCTGTGTGCGGGCTGGCTACACAGCCTATACTGCAAGGATCTTAGTTAATTCATTCCATTCCACTCAGCAGACCTACGAGGATTCATTATTAGGATTTGGCAGGGTTCCTGGGGTGAGCTGTTGATTTAGTATTTCCTGTTAATAAGGACAGAGTGCTCAGCTTCCTCCGTGTGTTAGTCCTTAAAGTTTAGATTTTTTTGAAGTATCATTATGTAACAAAAATCTCCTTAGACCTAGTGGATGATTTCATGACTCTTGACAGGCACGTATCCCTACAACAATCACGATAACGTAACGTACAAATGTCCATCACGCCAGGGTGGCTTTTTCTCCTTGTTCTGTGGCGCATTGTCATCTTGATGTGCAACATCGGTTTGTCCCAGGGAGTTACTCTCTTCTCAGGGAAAAAGTTTTTCTATACGTGAAATTACTGATGGACTGTTGTTCTGTGTTGATAGGAGCTCGTCTTAGAGGCTGATCTAAAGACAGATTTAAAACAGCCAGATCAGAAAGTAGCAAGGCCTTCCCCGGAGGAGAGACCGTAGGCTGACAGCTTACAAGATGCTGCCTTTCTGGGCGGGCAAAAGCCTGAGCAGCACGGGTGGGACTCAGTCAGGATAGTAGAAGCCCAACGCTTCTCCTCTGCTTCCCCTGGGACCCAGTCTCCTGTTGGCTGCACAGCGTCCCCAGCAGAGGTCACTCTGCACGTGAACACAGTCACCAGGAGGGGGCGCTGTCAGGTGACCTGGCTCCGAACTCTCCCAGAGTGAGGTCTGGTGAGCACAGCCAGCGGGCCTCACCTCTGCCCAGGCTACTGATGCGCGCACAGAGCAGCCTCTCCCACACAGGGAACCTCTGCAGCCCGAGGCCCAGGGTGCCCTGTGGGAAAGGGCAGCTTTGGGGTGCCCTCCCACCCCCCCAGATGCGTCCTTCCCGCACAGACGATGGGCCAGGTCATGGGCTCTCCATCTTGCATCTGACGGAGCACCCAGCCTTTTGGATTTCGTTGGGCACCTCCTTCCTCTCCTGGATTCTCCTGCTGACGGCCCTCTGAGGAACAGCTAGCAACTGGCATTCTGGCAAAGAAATGCCAGTGGCTGGCATTCCCAGGCTCTGCCACTGTGCTGAGGAGGGCAGGGAAGGAGAGACAGGGAGGCAGGCAAAGGCCCCGACCCTTGGGAAGACAAGAGTGTTGGCCGGCAAATGAGTCAGCCTGGAGACGACCATGCGAGAGGGAGAAAGTCGCCATTTTCCCACGTGCGCCTCTGCACCACAACACTAGGGTAGGAGGAAACTATGGTTTTTATGATTTCCTGAGAGAAGAGAAGAGAGGCAAAGGAGAAGAGGACGTGGCCCCATGACCCCCGAGAGCCCAGGTCCACCTGGGTCTCAAATAGAACGTGAGGAATGTCCACAGAGATCACCCTGCGCAACTCTGGGGGATGCAAGTCACACCCGGTAGAAGACGAGTGGGCTGCTGCGGTGTACGAGCTGCAGCAGGATTCTCTCACAGACAGTCCGGACCCCAAGGCTTTGCTTTCCAGGAAGCAACTTCATTCCAGCCGACATCACTCAACTGGGTTTGTACCCAAAGAACTGAGCCCCAAACACCATGTGGCTTGGATATTTATATATTATTTACTTCTTTCCTCCCATATAAGGTAACACACAAACATGTGGTCTGATTAACGTGGTTTCATGTTACAAGGTCATGAGGGATGTCGTCACCTACGCCCATAGCAACGTTGTCTTGAGATGTTCCTTTTTTTTTTTTTCTTTCCTTAGGGAGGGGACCCTACCACAAAACTACAGAACTCACCCTTTGGAATATTCAAGAGCAGTCAGGAGCTGGGGCGCCTGGGTGGCTTAGTCGGTTAAGCGTCTGACTTTCGCTTAGGTCATGATCTCGCGGTTCGTGGGTTCGAGCCCCGCGTCGGGCTCTGTGCTGACTGCCAGCTCGGAGCCTGGAGCCTGTTTCAGTCTGTGACTCCCTCTCTCTCTGACCCTCCCCTGCTCACGCTGTCTCTCTCTGTCTCCTAGAAATAAATAAAAACATTAAAAAAAAAAAATTAAAAAAAAAAAAAAAGAGCAGTCGGGAGCTAAGGACTTGATATTCACCCAGAAAACTTTGTAGATCTTTTCCCAAAATCTGCTCAATATTTTAAAACTTTGAGTAGACTTTACGCACAGTGTTAATCTAATTTAAGGCATATAACATTGCCTGAATTCAGGCATATACATTATGTTAGGATCACTGCAGGCGTAGCTACCATGTGTCACCATACAAAGAAATCACAGTTCCATGGCCTCTATTCTCAATGCTGGACCTTTCATCCCTACGATTTATTCATTGCATTTTTGGAAGCCTGTATTTCCTACCCCCCACTCAGCATCCATTTCACCCATCCCCCCATGCCTGCCCTCTGGCAACCATCTGTTCCTTCTCTGTATTTAGAAGTCCCATTCTGCTTTTTCTTTGCGTACATCTGTTTTTCTTTGTAGATTCCACATGCAAATGAAATCACTTGGTATTTGTTTTTTCTCAGTCTGACTTACTTCACTTTGCATAATACTCTCTAGGTCTACCCATGTTCTCAGAAATGGCAAGATCTCATCCCTTTTGCTGGCTGAGTAATAATCCATCGTGTAGATAAATCTGTACATATACCACATCTTCTCTATCTATTCATCTATCAATGGACACTTGGCGTGCTTCCCATCCTGCCCATTGTCAATAATGCTGCACGAAACGTAGCAGCGCACACTTTATTTTATCAAGCACATTCTATTCAGTACCTGGAAAAGTGAATTTCCAGTGGAGCAACAGGAATTATAGAAACTCTGACATATTTTAAAATCAGTGTTTCCATTTTCCAGTAAAATGTAAAAAAAGTAAAACCAGGATTACTCCAAATCTTTTAGCCTTCTACTCCCTAAGGACTGTTTACCACCATTTGAAACATCTACATGAAATACCATAGACTCATAAAAATTCTGTCAGTAGGCATATAGAATATTACGTAAAATTGAAATACAATAAAAACCAGCGCAAGCAATAATGCATATGCAAATAAGAGAATTAATAGTACTAGTACCTGTGAGGAAACTCTGACCCAAGGTGGGGTTGGCACTCAGGGTCCCAAGATCAAGAGTCACGTACTATACCGACTGAGCCACTTGCTTGTACCTAATGTATTCCATTTATTGAATAATTTCAACTAATGGAAAGAATGCATATTCGTAAGGAATGCTGGGTAAAGCCTCACTGGTCTTCTCCATCCACGCCCCCTATCTCACTGCAGGCACAACAAAGGACCCTTCTGCTTGAAGTATAAAAGGACACCCACCCAAGCCATGTTTAAGCCTTTTTAAGCATAATTTATAAACACCATCGGGGCCTCATTTTCTCAAGCAAGTGGGTTTTCCATCCCCCTGAAAATACAGTGATTCTTGTCAGCCTGTCACAGCTCTGGCAGACCAGATAATAAAGCTTCCAGTAGGCCCAGCGTATGTGGACACTGATGGATCCCAGAAGAGTGGCAGCCATTTCCTGCCCAGTCACCACCTCCAAGTACATTTTTCTTCTGTCTCCTCCGCAGTGGAGCAGCTGTCAAGGATAACGATTCCCCACCACGGTCAGTGTCCTCTCCCAGCATCCAGTAACTGTCACTGTTTGATCTCATAACTGGGATGCAATAAAACCTTGCTTTACTAACTACCATTTTGTCACCCGAGAAAAGAGGCAGACTTGAACTAAAACAAAGGCATTTATTTGGGGTGTTAGCATTGCCTTTGGGGGCACAGATAGAGGTAGAAACCCAGATTGTGGTGCCCTAGGGACCAGCGGTTAGCAGTGATTAAAGACAAAAAGGAGGGGCGCCTGGGTGGCTTAGTCGGTTAAGCGTCCGACTTTCGCTTAGGTCATGATCTCGTGGTTCGTGGGTTCGAGCCCCGTGTCGGGCTCTGTGCTGACTGCCAGCTCAGAGCCTGGAGCCTGTTTCAGTCTGTGACTCCCTGTCTCTCTGGCCCTCCCCTGCTCACGCTGTCTCTCTCTCTCTCTCTCTCTCCTAGAAATAATAAATTAAAAAAAAATTTTTTTTTAAATAAAAAAAAAGAAAGCCTAGATAACCCATGGGGCTGCCTGACACATGGTGATCAAGCATTCCTCCTAAGGACCTCAGTCCCGAGCTCGGGCAGTCCTGCTGACCGGCACGGCAGGCACGGAGTATGCGGGCGGGCTGACAGAAGGGGACAGGGCAGAAGGCCAGGGCGAAGGAAAAGAAGAGGAGGTGGAAAGGAAGACCCCAGGGGCCCTAATGTCCAAGCCGTGCGCATACAAGGACGCAGGCAGTAAGCGTGGAGACAGCAGGTGCTGGCCGGTTAGGTCAGGCTGGGAAGATCTGCGAGGCGCGGGGAGTTCGATCAGCCCTTTCAGGTGCAGAACCGGCACAGAAGTGTGTTCTGAGCGGGTCTGCACTGTGTCAGCCGGCAGTTTGTGGCTGTCAGGCCCCCCACGCCTGTCGGCTCAGGCCAGTCCCCAACCTGCAGAGCGCCGAGGGTGACAGCGGTCGCTCCGCAAGCATCTCTGTGAGGTGGCAATGCTAATCGAGTGCCGTCCCTCCCCACCTGGAATGATCCCTGATGGGGTCCTGGACTTCCCAGAAAGCAAGGCTCTTGGGGGTCTCTTGCGGAAGGGGATCCCCACCCATCCTGCGCGGCACTGCGCTGCCCTTGTGGAGGGAGAAAACGCAAGCTGAGGGCAAAGCTCAACAGGATGCATGTGCCCCTATGTGGATTGCAGTATTATTTAGAAGAGCTAAGCTATGGAAGCAGCCCAAGGGTCCACAGAGAGAGGAATGGATACAGAAGACGTGGTAGATAGAACACGGAATATGATTTAGCCATCAAAGGAATAGAACGCTGCCATCTGCAACAATATGGATAAAGACAGAGGTGTAATGCGGAGCAAAAGAAGTCAGGCAGAAAAAGACAAATACCCTATGATCTCACTCCTGTGGAACTTCAGGAAAAAACAAAGAAGCAAAGGAAAACAAGAGAAAGAAACAAAGCAAGAACAGACTCTTCAGGGTAGACAAGGAACTGAGGGTTAGCAGAGGGGAAGTGTGTGGGGGAAGGCGGGGAGGGAACGGATGAAACAGGTGATGGAGATTACAGATACCGCTTATCAGGATGAAAAATAAAGCAGCTTTCTTATCTCCCGTTTGTTCTCCTAAACCTCCATTGTCCTTTTATTTTTTCCTGTTGTTTTATTTAGTTTTGAGAGAGAGAGAGAGGAGAGAGAGAGAGAGAGTGCGCGCCTAAAGGAGGGAATGCAGAGACAGAGACACAGAAGCCAGAGCAGGCTCCAGCCTCAGGCTCAGCACCGGAGGGATCATGACCTGAGGCGCAGTTGGTAATTAGACCCAGAAACGTGAACGAGCCTTTTTTCACTCCTATTCTTATACAAAGCTGTCTTTGTTGGGTATTCGACAGCCGCTGACGTCACTAGGATGGCTGCCAACCTTAAGATTCCCGTGTAAGGTTTCCTCCTTACTGGTCTAATATGACCCCCCCCCACATCTTGGGGTCTAATTATTTCTGGCTGCAAGACTTCTGCTTAGAGCTGGCCGATGGAATTAAAATGCCACAAAGGACCATTTCCTAGGGAAGTCAGCTGTAAGGACTGCATGCGTTGAGTGTCTTTTAGACCATGATGGATTTCTGTCTTTACTATTTTTGATCAGTGTCCCCTAATGAGTCACAACATTGGGTGATTTCCACTTGTAAAACTTTTCTAGTGTTTTCCATGGATTAAATATGGTAGATTCTTCACAGCACAGCATGGTATTGCAGTCCATTTGCTGTAACCCATTTGTAGTGTCGAATGCAATGCTGATGTGGAAAGATGCCAGCATCCTTCCTACAGGGCAAGTCGTTGTTCATAACAATTTTTTTTTGAGGGACACCTCCGATCACTCTAATACTGAGAGCCTCTGACATACCCCGTGTGGAATGCCATGCGGGAGTCCGGGGGGGGTTTCTGGGTTATGGACTTTCTCTGCTTTTCTAGGAACATGAGGTCTTCAGTCCCCTTGGGATGCCTTCTAACCCACTGGAATCCATTCAGACTGTAAGATTTAAGAAAGACAAGACTGGGGCGCCTGGGTGGCTTAGTCGGTTAAGCGTCTGACTTTCGCTTAGGTCATGATCTCGCGGTTCGTGGGTTCGAGCCCCGCGTCAGGCTCTGTGCTGACAGCCAGCTCAGAGCCTGGAGCCTGTTTCCAATTCTGTCTCCCTCTCTCTCTGACCCTCCTCTGCTCACACTGTCTCTCTCTGTCTTAGAAATAAATAGAATATAAAAAAAAAGAAAGAAAGAAAGACAAGACTGATCTTCTGTAATGCTGCATGGACTTCTTAGGAGATGAGGAAAAATTACTCATTAATGGGATACTAAGCTTCAATATGACTTCTCATTTAGATCTCTTCTGCAGGAAACAGAGCAAATGGACTGAGGTAACCTATGCCCAGGACTTCATGGCCCTAAATCAGGATCCTGACCTAAAGTCCTCTTGCAGAATGTGTTTGGCCGCTAGGTAGGCAAATCAACCCCTCCCAACATAGTGGATGCTGATTATCTAAATAGTCCTCTTCCTCTGATAAACCCAGATGGCCAGAGAAATCACAGGTCATCCCGAACAAAGGGGACACTGACTCTCTCATTGTTCCTCTTAATCCACCCAGGTTATTCTTGCTGCTTGTGGGGGTTTCTCCCTCATTCATTCCTGGGTTAATGGCTATGATAATTGGAGCCAGTTGTCAGGGTAGTCTACTTCCGGATGGGGACATAAAGGAATTTTCCCATGCACCTGCCAAAACTCCTTTTTTTTTCAGCTGAGTTTCTGGTCTTCTCCAGCTCAACATGGACTGCCTATTTTCACTTTTTGTTGGTGCAAAAAAACAAAAACAAAAACAAAAAGCATGTCTGAGCTGACAAGCTTTCAGATAGTGACTCCTCCTTCCTCCGTCTGAACTTTATATTTTCTTTCTTTTTCTTTTTTAGTAACCATGTGTTAGCTGCTTTAATATTAAATGTGATCAAAACTCAATTAGAAGAATTCAAAAAGATGTGCTGGGGCACCTGGGTGGCTCAGTTAGCTAAGCATCTGACTCCTGATTTCAGCTCAGGTCATGATTTTATGATTTTTGAGCTCGACCCAATGTCTGGCTGTGCTAACAGTGCAGAGTCTGCTTGGGATTCTTTCTCTCCCTCATTGCCTCTCCTCTGCTCTATCCCTCAAAATAAATAAATAAACTTTTTTTAAAAAAGACTTCAAAAAGACATAGAGAAACCAGTGAGTTTCAATTTTCTTACAAGTTTTAAAATATGGGAGTAGTTTGGGGGGAAAAAGCCTATCTGCTAAGGGTTAATTTTTTACAGCCAAACTAAGAATCACTATAGGCGAACATCAGTGCAACAAACAAGTACAATTTGCTAACCTGGGTGATAAACTTACTAATAAACTTAATAGTCATGGTAAGGGACAGTCCCAAAGACCAGCTGATGTCTCCGTTAAATTCAAAATAAACTTCACCTTTTGCGAAGGCAAAAAAACCTGCAAACAATTCAGCTTCAAGAAATTTGCATAGAAATAGAAAATGCTAAAGCCACAAACGAAATTTGCAAAGATTCAATATGTTGAATTCAATCCAAGGAGCACCTAATGCTAAATTGGAGCAAACATTTAACTTCCAGCTATGCAACTCACAGAGGCCAATAATTTCAGGCTTGGAAACTGGCTGTAGGAAAATTCTTTAAAAACACAAGCTTATACACTGCAATTTTAATACAATGCAGACATTTATGCAGAATATTTTGGATTTTATTTTTTCCATTATGAATATAATTTATTGTCAGATAGCTTACATTTATTGTCAAATGGGCTTACACCCACTGTTCATCCCAACGAGTGCCTTACTCAATGCCCGTCACCCAGTTTCCCCTCTCCCCCATCCCCCATCCCACCCACAATTTGTTCTCTGTATTTAAGTCTCTTATGGTTTGCCTCCATCCCTCTCTGTTTGTAACTATTACCCCCCTTCCTTTCCCCCATGGCCTTCTATTAAGTTTCTCAAGGTCCACATATGAGTGAAAACATGTGATATCTGTCCCTCTCTGACTGACTTATTTTACTCAACACAATACCCTCCAGTTGCATCCACGTTGCTGCAAATGGCAGGATTTCATTCTTTCTCATAGCCAAGTAGTATTCCATTGGACTTTTTCAAGGCACCAGAAGCCATCTGGGTCTTCTTTCTTTTTATTTTTTTTAATTGTTTCTTAAAATTTTTTGTTTTTTCATTTTTGAGAGACAGAGAGAGAATGCAAGCAGATGAGGGGCAGAGACAGAAGGAGACACAGAATCTGAAGCAGGCTCTAGGCTCTGAGCTGTCAGCAGAGTCTGATGCTGGGCTTGAACCCACAAATGTGAGATCATGATCTGAGCTGAAGTAGGACACTCAACTGACTGAGCCACCCAGGCGCCCCCAGGATCTCTTTTCAAAGTCACCCTCAAGTACTGTTGAGTTTTGGTTGGCAACAATGACATTTTTAAAACTTAATAACTTTTCACAGATCTCTACCCTCTGCACCCAGGGCAACAAAACCCACTTTCAGTCTGGTCAAGTTTAATATCAGTTTGTAGAACGACTTGACATTAGATCCAGCTATAGTGTAAATGGTACAGAAGTTACTATTCCCTGAGCCTGTCAACATGATTTTCTCATCTCCTCACCACAGACTGTCTCTTGTTTGCTCCTCCTTCATGCTCCACCCCCATGAAATGCTCCAGTCACCAGAGAGATGCCCAGATGTCCACCTCTGCAAGTTCTACTACTGCTTGTCTCCAGCTCCCCCTGCTGGGGGCCAAAGCAACTGTTTGTTGTGAGGAGTTGAAAGAAACCATGGTTATTTACAAATTCATTTCTTGTGCACTTTTACTTAAAACTGGATGTAGAGGTAGGTTTTAGGCAACAGGCTTGAGAAATGGAAACCTGAGTAAGGTAGAAGGGCCCACAGTGACCACCAGGCTGAGTGCAAAAAGACCCATTAGGCAACCGACTTCAAAATATCCGTAAGTCTTAGGTGACCAGTGGGTTACTTATAACTGGGCACAGTTCAAAAAAAAAAAAAAAAGGAAAATTCCATACGTCCCCCTGCCTCCTCACTCTCCCACTTAACTATAGCTTCCCACCACCGCCTCCTGGCAAACAGTTTCTCCTTTGCTGTCTTACCCGCTGCTCCCTTGCAATGTATTCAGTAAACTTCCATCTCTTTTGTTTGCCTTGGGTGAAATCTTTCATCACCTACGCTCCCAACCCCCAACCCATCAGGTGGTCTCACCCTTGGGACTTTTGCAACTGCTCTCCAGACTTTTCTGGAGGGTAATAGAATATGCACCAGCGCAAAAGGACATTTTATTTCCACAAGAAGAGAAAGGATTAACATATATAATAATTGTGTGCACTGAATACTGTGTAATCAAAAATTGAAGTAAATGCCCCAGAACCGTGCATTTTTATGGACATTTCCATTTTCCTGTAAGAAGAGAACCTCCGGGAAGTCACTGATTTTGCTTTCAGTTAGTTACATGCTAATAGCACAGAGCTTGATGTGGGGCTCAAAGTCACCAATGAGGAGATCAGGACCTGAACAGAAACTAAGAGTCTAATGCTTAAATGAGTCTTCGGCCAAACTCTCACACTCCTTAAAGTAAAAGTTACTAACTGAAGTGCACTTATCTCCACATTTTATCCACCTGCTCAAGGCCAAATCGCCAGCAGTTAGTTCCCTTAAAGGAGCCAACTTCTACTTTGGTATTATTACCACAGTAACTAAAATTTTCAGGCAGGAAAAAAAGTCTGATTACAAATAAGTGAGTGGCAGCTTGCAGGTGAAGCCCTTTTGCTATAATTTCCAATTTTCTGTTCAATCCATATGCAGAGATACGAGGAAAAACATTTTGGTTCCCAAGTTCTATTCACAATCTCATACAAAATAATCCAGGTAAATGAATTTTAATCCTCTTCCTCATCTTCCTCATCGTGGTTAATCTGGAAGTAATGTAATTAGCAACTCTCTTTGCTTTTAGCAATTATGCGCAACCAGTCACATAGATGATTCTTCTTTAAGTACTTTTTGGTGAAATATTTTAAACATCGTTTTGGAAAAGGGCGCCTCAGACATAGTAATCTCGCGCTTGCTCCGCTCAGTGGTTACCACCCCTTCACCAAGATTCCCAGCTTTTCCATTCACTTTGATTTTGTTTTGAAGAAATTGGTCAAAATTGGCAGTATCCAAAAAAAAAAAAAAAATAATTGGCAGTATCCATTGATGAAGTTTGGAAGTTTGGGGTTCATGAGCAAACAGCTAAGAAAGAATTCTTTGAGACGTTTTTGGTGCAAAAAGGTGACTTTATTATAGCATGGGGACAGGGCCTGTGGACAGAACGAGCACTGGGATTGTGAGGAGTGACTGGTTATATAGTTTTAAGTTTGTGGAGGGAGGAAGATAGAGATAAAGTAAGTTTCTAAGGAATTTTGGAAGGCTTTCGGGAACTTGCGGGGCTAGCTGCTGTTAAGAGAAGGCGACTTTTAGTCTTTAATAAAACACAAACATTAAGGTACTGAGGCCTCCGTGAGTTCCTTGAGGAAGGTCACACTCTACATGTTTCAGGTGTCTGTTAGTGGGGCTGCAAGCTGTAAGGAGATTTATTTTAGGCTACATTTCTCCTGCCTTTTTTCCCCTCGTCAGCCATGATTCCATCTTCTACAGGGTAGGTGAAGTCAAGGGTGATTTGCTTAACTTGCTTTTTCTTTTCTTTTCTTTCTTTCTTTCTTTTTTTTTTGCCCCTCCGCCTTTCACCAGAAGCTTTTTCATAAGTATCATGGCAACAATGGAGGCAGAAAGGGAGGCATCTTCTGTCTGGTCTTTTTATCTAATTCCACCTCTTCTGCCTCTCCCTGCCCCTCCTCTCGTTTCTGCACCACCACGGGTGTGGCCTGCACCACCAGCTCCCATACCATCCTTGGTGCTTCCAGAACTATTGGCTCCTGCTCCTCCCACCCTCACTATTAAGGGGCAAAGAGTATCCCCTGGGATCTAGCAAACCAGTTCAGATCTTCCTACTGGTCACTCCAGGTTAAAAAAGAAAATGACACCGAGGAACAGATTGACTTGTACGTGGACATAGGCGCAATATATTCTGATTAAAGCCAATTTGAGTTTGTTGGTTTAATGAAGATAGACACGCCTTTGGAGTTGTCACCATTAAATATAAAACTTTTATTCTGCCAAGGCGTGCTGAAGGTCAAATAAGCTCATGTTATCTCTTAACAGTCTGTCAACAGGAGATGACTTTAAATGATGGTTGATTTTGTCTGTCTCAAAGTTTTCATGGGGAATTGTTAAAATAGCTTTCAAAATCTTTGGTAACATGAAACTTTAGTTTTACTTGGATGTTAAGTTGGATTGAATTCATTGGATATCTAAGTCCTTTAAATAAGATAAAATACTGAAACATCATTAAATATAAGGTGTTTTTTTTTTGGCTTCCTATTGCAGAGAAGCTGAGGATATTTGGATCTATTAGTAAACATACTTTATGCTTTATCAAAAGATTGTAATACAGAAAAACATAAGTTTTTATAAATTATAAAATGTATTCATAAATTTCAAATCTAAAGAATTCTGGTGTGACAGTTCACAATCAGTTGGTACTTAGTTTTCACTGGGGACCAAGGTATTTTAAACGATTAAATTTCTGATAAATGTAATTAAAATTGATGGAGATAAGGAAAGCAACCGTGTAAGCAAGAAAAAGAAATGTGTTTTTGAAAAGAAAGATGTAAGGAATGGGAATACATCTTGTTGAAGGGGAAACAGTAATTTTGTCCTAAAATAAGACTGGTTGTTTAGAGAGAAAAGACTTAAGACAAAACCTGAATGGACCAAAAAAGAAAGTTGTAGAAAGTTTATGAAGGAAAATCTTTGGAAAAGAGTTTCATGTGTGATCCGGACTAAGTTTGAAATAAATAGATTTTAAAAGTACACTGGACGGGGCGCCTGGGTGGCTCAGTCGGTTAAGCGTTCGACTTCGGCTCAGGTCATGATCTCACAGTTTGTGGGTTTGAGTCCCGTGTCAGACTCTGTGCTGACAGCTAGCTCAGAACCTGGAGTCTGTCTTTGGATTCTGTACCTCTCTCTTTCTGCCCCTCAGCTGCTCACGCTGTCTCTCTCTGACTCTCAAAAATAAATAAAAAACATTAAAAAAAAAATAAAAGTACACTGGTACAAGATTAAAGTTCTGCTTTACTCTCTGTTAAAAAGACAAAGTTCTCTTGGATTTTTGGTTTGTACTTGGTAAGAAATTGTAAACTAAGTTTTTTTGTGTGTTTGTTTCATTGCCCAGAAAACCAAAGTTTCTATGTTTTGTCTTTTTCAGATCTCTGGTTACTTAAGAGAGTTAACATTTCTCAATATTAAAGGCTAAGTTTTGATAACAGCTCTATAACCCTAAATATTTGCCTTTGGAATGGCTTGTTGTCACCCTGGTTTGATAAATAATTAAGTTTTAAATTTTAGAATGATGTGTAATGCTATTTAGGCATGTGGTTTAGAACTTTCTGAGAGTTAGAGGGCACCTGGGTGATGAAGTCATTTAAGCGACACACTCTTGGTTTTGGTTCAGGTCAGGATCTCAGGGTCATGATGTTGAGTTTTGTGTCTGGCTGCATGCTGAGTGTGGGATTCTCTCTGTCTCTCTCTGTCTCTCTCTCTCTGCCCCTCCACTACTCATTTTCTCACCCCCCTTCCCCCCAAAAAACTTTCTGAAGGTTTTAACAAAGAATTACAATTTTTGAATTGTAAATGAAGTCTTCTTGACTAATTAGGCTTGTTTATTTGGTATGTAAAATTACATGGGGCAGGGAGGGAGTTAAGATGACGGGGTAGTAAGGGAATCCTGAGCTTGTCTTGTCCCTGAAACACAGCTAGATCGGCATCAAACCGTTTTGAACACCGAGGAAATTCCTCTGAGGATTAATGCGACAATATGTATAATTCCTGTGAGAGATCTAGGCAGGTGTGCAGTGTAGAGAGGCGAATTGGGGGAGAGAAAAGCAGCCCTGCCATGGAGGATAGGGAGCTGTTTTCACAGAGAGAGGACAGAAAAAGGAAGAGAAAGGGGAGGGAGTGCCATGCATGGAGATCACACAAGAAAAGCACTCCCCCTGAACGTAGCTGCAGAGAAAGTGTGAAAACACAGGAGACTAGACAAGAAATATGTTCCCCAAAACCATTGACGGGGAAAAAGGAGAGGGTATCAATACTGCCAGTTTTCTATAAACAGCGGGATGCAGAGTCTGAAGTTTCAGAACTCAGTGCCTGGTGGTGCTCTGGCAAGGAAACAATATGAATCTTTGGGAGCAGGCAGTGTAGTCTGAGGAGCCCATGTGCCCCACAGGGAGAAGGGAGTCTTCTGCTTGGAGTGAATTTGGTAGAGGCAATATGGCCTCTTTGAGGTCAAAAGTCCCAACAGACCCCAGAAGCTACCACGTTTACTGATATTGGAACAAAGATGACAGAGTGCAGTGAAACCTGATGCAGGCTGTGTGTTGGGATTTACCAGAAACTCTGAGCCTCTGCTGCTGCACAATCACGTGAACATTTTCTGAGACAAGTCAGTACCTGGCCACAGCATGGCGAGACCCTCCCCAGAGGATCAGTGCAGTTCTAAGCCGCAGGGGTCCCTGAAGTCTGGGGTTGTGAAACACAGTCCCATGCGAGATAAAACTCTGGAGGGAGGTGCTGCCTGACAGGCCGACAGCTTGGACACAGATGGCGTAAATGTGGGGAGCAGACTGAAGCCTGAGACAAAGAAAGAGTGATTGATTTCTCATGTGTGAGGGGCCTGAAGTTCCTGTGCCAGAGACTAGGGACTGGGGTGAAGCATTTTCACCTCTAGCACACCCACCGATTGACCACCAAGCAGAGAATTGGAGCCCTTACACCAAGTCCTAACCACCTGCACCCTCCAAGCACATCCACCAGAAGACCAGCGTGACTACCTTTCACCCATTTAGTCTACTGACCAATACTGTGCTGCAAAGTTTCAGTTCTAAGTGAAATTGGATCTAGCTTCATTCAGGTTTCATTTAGGTTACTTGATCATTGTCATTTTCTTTACTTCGGTTTCTGTTTATGTCATTTTCTTTTTTCTTTATTTCTTTTCTTTTTCTTTCTTGGATACAGAAAGAGCAAACTTTTATTCTACTTTATGTTCTCATTTTATTTTATTCTAGTATATTATTTTAATTTTTAAAATATTTTGGTTTAACTTTTTTTCTTGTTCCTATCAAGCTTCTCTCAACAAGCAGACCCAATACACCTAGAATCTAGCTTCCCTTATTTGATTTTTGTTTTAATTATTATTTTCTGGTTTTTTTTCCTTCCTCCAAAATTACTCAATCACCCCAATAAAAGGAACAAGAAGAAGTGATGGCCAGGGATTTATAAACCTAGTTATTATATAAAATATCTGAACTAGAATTTAAAAACATGATTATAAGAATACTAGCTGACGGAGTGTTTCGGGTTTCTATATCATCTGAGGAGACTGAAAGTTTGAGTGCTTTCTTGCAAAGTTGTATGTCTTTTATTTATTTTTGCTGTCTTATTGCTGAGGCTATGATTTCCAGTAATATGTTGAACAAAACTGGTGAGATTGGACATCCCTGTTACGTTCCTCACCTTAGGGGAAGGCTCTCAGTTTTTCCCCACTGAGGCAAATATCAGCTGTGGGTCTTTCATATATGGCTTTTATGTTACTGAGGTATGTTCATTCTATCCCTACTTTCTTCAGGGTTTTTATCAAAAAAAGATGTGGTATTTTGTCAAATGCTTTTTCTGCATCTATTGAAAGGATCATACAGTTCTTATCCTTTCTTTTACTAATGTGGCATATCACATTGATTGATTTGCAAATATTGAACCAGCCCTGCAGCCCAGGAATAAATCTCACTTGATCATGGTGAATAATTCTTTTGATGTACTCTTGAATTCTATTTGCTAGTATCTTGCTGAGAATTTTTGCATCCAAACAAATAATCCAGTGAATAAAGGGGCAGAAGACATGAATAGACACTTTTCCAAAGAAAACATCCAGGTGGCTGACATACAAGAAAAAAATGTTCAACATCATCATTGTGAAGGAAATAAAAACCAAAACCACAATGAGGTATCACCTCACAATGGTCAGAATGGCTAAAAGTAACAATTCAGGAAAAAACAAATGATGGCTAGGAAGCAGAGAAATATGGTTTGGATCTCTAATTTGTCTTACACTCCATCAACCCATGTAGGCCCAGATTTCCAGAATACAAGTTTACTAGTCGTCTAGGAGATATCTATTATTTGATAACAATTATGATGATACTAATCCTGGGCTTATAAGAAAGATCTGCCCAAATTCACTTCTGATGTCTCAAACTCTTCTCTAGGACCTTCATTCAGAATTAATAGTGACCACCTCTCCCTTCCCACACATGCTGGCATGTTCTAAAAATCAGTGAAAGAGGTCTATCTAACGTGTTGAAATCAAGAAACTGCTGCTAAAGAAATATGAATCTGAATCAAAAAGTTGTTTCTTCACTTGTAATCTTCTACCACTCCAAATAAATTGTTCTTTCAACAAAAAATAAGAGGTTTGTTTTCTCTTTGAGTCTTAGGAGGTCAGTAAAAGTAAAACTAATAAACAAAAAAAGCCCTCTCAGTCCCAAGTGTGCTCAGGAAGAGGCGGAGCCCACAATGACACAGCACGAAACCAGGGAAGGCCTTGGGTTGCAGCTCTGCTGCTTCAGGGAGCAGTGGGATAATCAAACATACCATATTGGCCCAGTCAGACATGGGCAGTGGTGTGGGGGAAAAAAGCAAAAGAAAGAATTAAATTTCCTTACAACTTACTGTCCATTGACAAATCCTTGAAACAGGCAGAATGACATTCCTCCAGGAACTCAGCTTCCTCAATGATGACACTTAGCTAAGGGCTAAAGGCGATCTTAGCTTAACATTAACCCAACCTCCAGGATCCTGTGAGTCTACTTTAACATATAAAAATTCCTTTGGAAACTTCCTTATCCCTACCCCCAAATATATGTTAGCAATCATCCTCCAAGCATATGGCCCACTGATAGACATCTGAAGGTCTCATGACTAAGGTTTTATTAGACAGAAGAAAATATTTTTTTCTGAACAATAGCTAGCCCCTTAAAGGTCCTGGAAACCTTGCTTCCCAAATTACTTAGGGACTTACACGATCCCTAACTCCCTCCCAACTTGAAAGTATATAATCCGTCACCTGTCACAACCCCAGTCAGCTCTTTCTGCCCAACGGGGCCTGCCCCCACCTTTTTGCACTGAAGACATTTCAATATTTCTTTCTTGACCATTTGCTCTGAACCCCAACGTTTCCACATCATTCTGGCGCACAACACGGGACCTGAGTCTTCTCACTCGACTCTGAGCCTTGGTGCAACCTTGGTGTTTTCTCCTCTCTTTCTTGACTTTCGCTTCAGGGGCTTTTTCAAGGAGTACAGTCTTACTGGAACACTTTCACGTCGATTGCTCAGGCTGCAATCCTCTAGCCCATGGCTACTCTCCAGGGAGGAGAAAGCCTGCCTTTTGGCTGGAAGTCTGTACCATGGCTGGAATGGTAATAAGACTCATAAATTTGAGGCCCTCTCTTTTCTCTTGTCCTTCTACAAAGTTGTCTGCCTTGGGCATTGAACAGCCACCTAGGTCACCAGGGTGGCTGCCGATCTTTAAGACTCTCATGTGAGAGTTCCTCTGCATTGGGCTAATGTGACCCCCCTCACTTCTCTGGCCTAGCCACTTCTGGTCACAAGGCCTCCACTCAGAACCAGCTGAAACCAGTGCCTGATTAAATTAAAACCCAACTAAGGACCATTTCCTAGGGAAGTTGGTTGTGAAAGACTACATGGGTTGAATGTTGCTTAGACCGTGATGGAGTTTTGTCTTTGCTGTTTGCTTCAATGTCCCCTACTAACTACCTAAATTACAGAATTGGGTAATTTCCCCTCCTAAAACTTTTCTAGTGTTTTCCAAGGGTTAAAAATGGTAGGTTCTTCAAGGCGAGGCACAACACAGTATCTTGGTCCACACACTGGCACTCATTTTGCAGTCTAAATGCGATAGGGAATGCTAACATCCCTCCTACAGCAGGGCAGGGATCACAGTGATTTTATTTGAGGAACACCTCGGGTTGCTTTGATGCCAGGAGCCTCTGACGTATCTTGTATAGGACACCATCCAGGATCAGGGGAGGGATTTTCTTGGTAATGGAAATTCTCTACTTTTCTAGGAGCATGTGGTCTTTCTTCAGTTCCTAACAACTCTCCTTTAAGGTGCCTTGTAACCCACTGGAAACCCAAGGAGGACTAGCCACAGGTGGCTCCAATTATAGCCATTAACCCGGGAAATGAATGAGGGAGAAGGCCCCTTATCTATTAGGAGGAAGAAGAGTGAAAAAAAGGTCAATGTCCTCTTCGTTAGGAATGGCCTGTGTTTCCTCAAGCAACATGGGTTCTCTTAGGAGGAGGCCTTTTTAGATAATTATCATCCAATATATCAGAAAGGAGTTAGTTTCTTTGTTTTTATTTTAGAGAGAAAGAGCATGAGTGGGGGAATAGGGCAGTTGGAGAGAAAGAGAATGTGTGTGTGAGAGAGAAAACCTTAAGCAGGTCCAGGCTGCACATTCAGCTCAGGGCCCAACACGGGGCTCCATCCCATGCCCCTGGGGCCATGACCTGAGCCTAAATCGAGAGTCAGACACTCAACTCATCGAGCCGCTGCGCCCGTCCCCCCCTTCAAAAAAACCTATTTAGATTGAAAATTTAGAAACGGACTGATCTCCTGTAATACTGCATGGCCTCAGTATGAGCTATCAGCTGGAATCTCTATAATTTATGTGTATTTTTTTAAGGGACAGAGGGGGAACATATGCCAGAATTCATCTTTGCTTGAATATGATTGGACATATAAGAAAATAATTTAAACATTACGCTAAGTGAAAGAAGCCCGACACAAAAGCCACACATTGTCTGATTCCATTTACATGCAGCGCAAGACTAGGCAAATACACAGAGTTAAAGGGGATTAGTTGGTTGCTAGGGGACAGGGAAGGGAGGATTGAGGAGTGACTGCTTAATAGGTATGGAGTTTCTTTTTGGAGTGATGAAGATGTTTCGGAACTGGGTAGTGGTGATGACGGCATAACACTGCAAATGTACTTAATGGCACTGAACTGTACACTTCACTGTATACTTTTACATGGTTAAAATGGTCAGAAGAAAGGAAGAAACTAATTTAAAAATCAGTTACCTGCATGTCAAGTAGGAGAAAACGGGTGAGTAGGGGTAGAAATGGAAGGGAGGTTCTCACCATAAAGCTCTATACATTTGGTTTCTGAACTTACAAATGAACAAAAGCCAATTCATTCTTCTCAGCCTGCATGGATGTCATATGTAGGAGGCGGTTCCAATATCTTGATATGATATTTAAAGAGGAATATAGCTTTTTGTCACTCCAGGAAAATTATCCACATCCAGGAAGCTTGGAGAAGGAGCCCAGTCTATAGAGAAGCAGCAGTAAGAAAATGAGCCGATGCCTGTGCAGGTTAATTAATTAGCACAAAACTGCCCACCCTGTGCCAAGGAAGAGGAAGATCCCAGTTAGCCAGGAGAAATCATCCCGGAACACAGAAAAGCCGTGAGTAGAACACTATCTTTAGGTAAACGCAGAATTCACCATCTGAGTCCTGTGGTTTTATCTTTTTTTCAGCTGCTAAACTGAAGGAAGGCGGGCAAGCTCCCTTGCTTCTTCCTCTCCTTGGGGATCAATCAGTACCTCACNGGTCAGAGAGAGAGGGAATCACAGACTGAAACAGGCTCCAGGCTCTGAGCTGGCAGTCAGCACAGAGCCCGACGTGGGGCTCGAACCCATGAACCGCGAGATCATGACCTAAGCGAAAGTCGGACGCTTAACCGACTAAGCCACCCAGGCGCCCCCTGCAATCCACTTCCATTGATTGCTTGTGATTATTCCCTGCTTGTCCCACATTAGTTTCTAACACACAACCAAGGTAGTTAGGCCAAGATGTCACTCTTGAGATGCTTATACACCCCTGCTCCCTTCCTCCAACCCTGACTCCATCTCAAGGCAATTCTACAGGTGGGGCTAGCAGTGGGCTGCCCTTCCCTGTCCTTTGAGAAGTCTGTCCCCTTGACTTGGTTCTCTTTGCTCCTTCCTTTGAAGACATGACCTCTTTCGTAGAACATTTTGTCTGCTCTTTTTTTTTTAATGTTTTTTTAAAAATTTATTTCTAGGAGAGAGAGAGAGAGAGAGAGACAGCGTGAGCAGGGGAGGGTCAGAGAGAGAGAGGGAGTCACAGACTGAAACAGGCTCCAGGCTCTGAGCTGTCAGCACAGAGCCCGACGCGGGGCTCGAACCCACGAACCGCGACATCATGACCTGAGCGAAAGTCGGACGCTTAACCGACTAAGCCACCCAGGCGCCCCTTGTCTGCTCTTTTTACGCAAGGATGAGGCTACCCTCTCCTTAATTCAGACAAGCTTCTCAGCTGGCAGTTCTAGTCTCTCCTGGAAAAGTGAGAAAAAAGGAGTCAAGTGTCCTGCTGTGAAGAGGAGTCCAGGGTCCCCGGAGAGCCTAGAAGCCTGTAACATCATCTTTTTCTCTGGGCGTTTCTGAAAGTTAGCTTTCTGTCTCACGGAAGCACATTAATTTTGAAAAATGATAGTGGTAGCTGGGTAGGATGCAAACTGAAGGTGGGTAGCCTTGATTCCAGGCTCTTGGGTCAATTTCTAGCACCCCCAGCCAGAAAGAACGAGGAACAGAAGGACTGTGTCATGAAGAAAGTATAAAAGGATTCTTGACTCTGGCTCGTCTGTCACTGGCTGCAGTTCCCATACAGCACAGTTGGTCATGACCCTGAGAGCGTTCTCATCCAGGTGAAGAAACCTGTCCCGGGTTAGAAAGGGAAGGTGGCTGCCATCTTGGTTCTCCTGTAACTTTGGTACAAGGCTTGGGCAGTGAACAACCTCTTTCACGCAGGCTTTTCTTTTCTGTGGCTGCATCCTCATTTGCAGTGACTCTCTATTTTTGCCTAATATTGTCCTCTCCTACCTCATTCCTAGTGAGCTTTCTGGATCCCCAGATATAAAAGGAAAAACAAAAACAAAAACGCTTTACTTCCTGAGCCCAAGTGGCAGCCTCTTGACATCTGATCAACAGTTTCTCCTTAAAACTATGTAAACTGTCGTTTTTTCAGAGGCCCCTATTTTCTCCTCATAGACATTCCCAAGTGACATTTCTGAAATGGTCAGTTCTCTTGATCAAGATTCATCTGGGAAGAGTTATCCGAAGTCTCCTCCACAGAAGAGAGGAAACCGTCTCTTATGGCCCTGTGTGTTGCTATCTGTGTCTCCACAGCAACCCAGCTGTCACTGTGTAAAAGTGTGGCTCTGAAGAGACAGCTCTGCCTTCAGCCACCTGTCTGAGGAGGAAAACATGGGCCCCAGCACCCTTCTCTCGAGGGCCCATCATCCCGAGCTCCAGCTCTGTTCACGATACTCTCTTGTTCAAAACCCTCCTAAAACGACTCTGAAGATTATCTCTTTCTACTTCTTCTAAGATGAAGAAACAAAACGCCAGGGACATCAAATAATTTTACCGAGGTTGCAAACCACTCAGCAGTGTCACTGGGGCTGGGGCTGGTGGCCTTCCGAGGCTCAGTCCTCTCTGGACCTGGTCCAGTCCCTTCCTGCCTCTCAGCGTCATCTCCCTGCATTCCTCTGTGTTGTCAAATTACACCACTCATTTTTTAAAAATTATTTTTTATTATTTTTTTAATGTTTTATTTATTTCTGAGAGAGATAGATAGATAGAGAGACAGCATGAGCAGGGGAGGGTCAGAGAGAGAGGGAGACACAGAATCTGAAACAGGCTCCAGGCTCTGAGCTGGCTGTCAGCACAGAGCCCGATGTGGGGCTTGAACCCACGAACTCTGAGATCATGACCTGAGCTGAAGGTGGACGCTCAACTGACTGAGCCACCCAGGAGCCCCTACACCACTCATTTTGTTGGGAACATATTCTCTATTTTCCTAGTTCTTGTTTGGCTCAACCCAGAGGTTACTTCCTCCCAGACATCTCATGTGGAAAACTTCCCTCCCCTTCCCCAGTCCCTTGGCTCAGACTATTCCTCTCCTAGGACAACATGCTCTCCAGTTGGTGTGGGCCATCCCGCCGGAAGCTGTCAGCATCCTGAGGCTGGGGCTGAGTCATTCACTTCAATCCCCGGAGCCCAGCACAACCAGCATATATACACTGTCAATCATGAATGTTAGCTGAATACAAGCTAATGAATGAATGACACGTACTAAACCCAGAAACAGTTAACAATGTAATTTGTAAAGTGTATTTCTGTCTGCTCACTGCAGTTTCCAGACTTTGTGTTTTGGTGTTTATGACATGACAGTGCCTGTACCTTTTGCCTTGAAAAGAATAACTACAGACAGAGAGGCTGGAGCTCCCACCTAGAACAGGCGTTGGCAAATGTTTTCTCTAAAGGGCCAGACTGTAAATATTTTAGGCTTTGGGGGACAGTCTCTGTCACAACTACTCAACTCTGCCTTTGTAGCATGACAGCAATAATACACAATACATAAGTAAATGAGCATGACCGTGTTACCCATAAGATATTACGTAAATAGGGAATGGGCCGCAGGACCTGGCATGTAGGCTGCAGTCTGCATTCATGTAGGTAAAGGAACTCAGCCGTGCAGCTTAAATTCTGAGCCTCATGTGTTAAAAAATATGAAGGCAAAGTGCTTACTGCATATGGCCTTCTATGGGAATTATAAAAAGTAAATGGAATAAGGTATGTAAACCTCTTAGCATCAGGCCTGGATATTGCTTGCTTAATAAATAGTAATATTTATTACTGACTCTTTTGAAGTCAGTAAAAGAGACTTTCCAATGTTAGTAGCCCATTATCATTTCACAACTTACATTTTAAAAAGGTAGGTTTGGAAAAGTCAAATGGGATTAAGAAAAGGGAATTTAAGGCGCCCACACCTGTAACATCCATGGGTATTGCTGGCCTCCTTGCTGGACACAGGGGCTTTGCATGTGCTATCCCTTCCACCTGAATTGTTCTCCACATCCCTGTCTGCCTTCACGCGCCCGAAGTCTTCCTCAACATTCAGTTTTCAGTGCATTCTTTACAGAAGGCGTTCCTAACTTCTTGACTCGAAAAACGTTCCCTGGAACAAGATTTTAAAATCCTCTTTTTAGCATTCTAAACATTAGAGCATTAGTTGTGCTCGAATATTTACAATTTGAGTAATATTTTTCTTCCTTACTAGTCCACAAGCTCCAAGAAACCTTGATAGGCACAGGAATCACCATGCACTCCAAAATGCAGATTCTGGTTCAGTAGGTCTAAGGTGGGCCTCAGAATTTGCATTCCTAACAAGCTCTTAGGCCAAGCCAAAGCCAAGGCTGCAGGTCAGCATACCACATTTTGAGTCTCAAGGGCTTAGTGATCTTAGACCTCTTATTCCCTTCGTTCCTGTTAAAACCCTATTAATTACTTTTGCAGAGAGGTGGGTCTATTTTTTCCCCCTTCAACCCATCAACCTGGCTCCCCAAGGCTTCTCCTTCTATTACAGTCAATCCTCCTACCCCCCTCCATCTCCACCACCACCACGACTTATGGACTGGCTTAGCAAGGGATTTCCCAAATAGAAGCCCTCTCTTGAGGAACTGTAGTCATTGACTAAAATGTCCCGCCCCCCTCCCCCCCCATTTTTTTCCCACTTGATTCCTTCAGGCAGGAAACCCTAAAGAGAGAATATATTGTTGGGATTTAAAGGGCCAGCAAGGTACATTCCTTTTCCTTCTTCCCAATTCTGGGGACCAATTCAGCTATAAACATAGGAGAAAGACTAATTTTCTTTAAAAAGGATCAGTATTATGATGATAAAGATGATAGGGGAATGTGGGTAGGATCTATACCCAAATAGGTTTGCTACTCTGCTAAGAGTAACTTTCTTTCGAAGCTTCAGGCCACCCCACTGCAGAGGAAGAGCCCGCCCCTGTCACCTACCACGTGGACAAATGGGGAACTCAGGTGCACTTAGAGGCTGGTTGGGCTATTGCTGCTTAATGTCTTTTTCAGCTTTACCACTAAGGCAGGTTGCTCCTCCCACAGAAGTGGGTGAGGGACACAGAGGGATCAAGGGCACTACCGTTAAGTTACTTTCCTCCCACAAGACCCCCGAACACAGAGCATTAGTAGAGTGGGATAAAGGGCTTTTTTCTTCTAGTTGGACAAAAAGCCTAATTTGTTTCGAAAGCTCACTCAAATTCTCCTTTTTTCACTAAGCCTTCCATGTACGTCAGGGGAAAAAACAAACGTCACTATCTTCTGGGTAAACAAAAGGCAGGGGATACTTGTGGCTTCTTTACTTCAGTGAAGCCCTGGAAGAGAGTGATAATTGGGGGTGGGGGTGGGTTCAGGGGAAGGAGTATTTGGGAAATGCTGCAGTTGGGTGGGGCCAGGATGGGTCAGTAGCCCCAAAAGAAGACTAGGGCAGCTGTAAACAGCAGAGGAAGAAGGACTCCTGCTCCATCTCTCCGGATTCTATTTTCTCTCATTTCCTCTTCCTTCTCCTTCTGCAGTTCTTACCGATTAGCAAAACTAATAGGTGTTCTCATTTTAATTTTTTTTTAAATGTTTTATTTATTTCTAGGAGAGAGAGAGAGACAGCGTGAGCAGGGGAGGGTCAGAGAGAGAGGGAGTCACAGACTGAAACAGGCTCCAGGCTCTGAGCTGGCAGTCAGCACAGAGCCCGACGCGGGGCTCGAACCCACGAACCGCGAGATCATGACCTAAGCGAAAGTCGGATGCTTAACCGACTAAGCCACCCAGGTGTCCCTCTCATTTTAATTTCTTGACCACTCACAAAACAAGCTTGAGATGAGTAGTCATCAATGAGTAATCACATAAGCCATGACAAAGACTTTGACCAGACTTTAGTCAGGATCCTCTGAACCCTCTTCTCAAAAGAGGCCTCAACCTTTGGATTTCCATGTCTGTCTCTGCATCACGCAACTGAGCAAAACTCTTATGTCAGTTCCGTGAGAATCCCTACCCTCAACATCTGATCAAATCCCTTGTCCCCCACCCCTGGTATCTGATCACACTGGCCTGCCTTCAGCAAGGACCTTATCAAGTTGGTTTAGACGGAATTTCCTCCCCATGTTTCTTCTTAGTAATTTTCCATCCACGGACCCCCACCCTGGCCCTTGGCTGTAAGTCCCCCTCTTGCCCATGCTGTATTTGAAATCGAGCCTGGTTCTATACTGAGATCTGTTTTCGTCTATCACAAGTCTTAATTAAATAAAACCAGTTTACACCACTCTCCTGTCCAGCTCTGGTTTTGATACCCACCCCCACCTCTAATATCAAATATGGCCAGTATTTTTGAAACAGCAGAGTTATCAGGCCCAAATGCGAGACGCTACTGCACGACATTTTAATCACGTATTTGCCTCATGCTAGATGCTGTACAGCATACAAAAATAGATAACATTTCTTGGCCACAAAGGATATTTGATGTGGATAATAAAACAAGAGAACCAACTAATATTTATGAAATTGTTTTACATGGCAAATAAAAGGACAACCTTAAGGAGTTTTGGTTTCTACCTTGAGGTATATGGTGACAGAATAATGGAAATCGAGGTAGAAAATAGAGTGCTGAGACCAACAACTTCCCCGCTCCTGAAGTGGTTAAACCTCACAAAGGGAAGGTAATAGGCAAAAAGCAAGAGGGAAACATTTACAAAGGCAAGAAATCTAACACAAGCTTCAACGAAAATGCAACGCGACCACCAGTGAAACGAAAGAGCAGATTCCTGGGAATCAGCTCTGCCTCAAGTTCAGCGGTGTCTCGACCGGAGTGGAGTCTAGACAAGCCAAGGGCTGCAGCGTGAAGATGTTTGTTGGCTCTTGACGAGATGTCTCCTCCTTGGTCTCAAGTCTCATTTCCTCCTGGCAGCTTTCTGAGTGCTTTATCTAAACTGGAAACCTGACCACGCCACTCCCCTAAAAAATAGGCACTGGGGTCCCCCAGCTCCTTCACCTGGCTTATAGGGACCCCACAGATTTACCCTCTGGGACTTGACACACTGCTCTGGCAACACTGTTCTCAGGGTACAGGCCAGCTTGTTCCTCACTTCCTTCTCTGCTCAGGTCAGCCCTCTACCGGGAAAGCCCCCCTCACGTGTACACAGCTAACCTAGTTATGAAGATCTGGTTTGTAGGTTTTCCCTGACCTTCCTCCAGATGACCAGGGGCATCTCTTTTCCTGGACCTATTACATTACAGTGACCAGTCTGTGTGACTGGTTTGCTTTCGACGAGGTGAGTTATTGAGGAAAGTGGCTATGTCTTGTTCATGTTTAGAATCCCTAGCACCTGGCATACTCACCCGGTGACAGTTTGTTGGGTGAAACAGATTCCTTAAAGCAGGAAGAGGCTTCCATACGCTATTTTGCGGCGGTTCAGTGCATGAGTGAGATTTAGAGGCTGGTCCTGCTATTTACTAACTGGGTGACTGCAAACAAAATTTTCCAATATACGAATGAAAACGAATCTCCTAATACCCATCTGATAGGGCTGTTGGGAAGAGCAAATGGAATCAGGCATATGCGGCCCTTGGCTCAGCTCCACCAAGGCTAGTTTTCTCCTCATCCCAACTCCCAAATATCACTCCCAACACAGCTCGGGACAGTAAGCAAATCCTGTTTACCCAAGATCTGTTTAATTGTAAAAATAGAGATAGAGGTCAACTCTTCATAAAAAGCAAACTATGGTGCCGCCTTAGAAGTGCCGCATGCTTCCTTCTCTTACTTCTGTGAGTAGCAGTATTTCTGGATTTCTTCTGCGAGCCACAGGCAGTGCAGGATGCGTTTCTTTTCAGCAGCCAGTTCCTTCTCAGAGACCTGGCCCAAGAGTTTCTGCACAAATATATTTTGATCTTTCAGGAAAATATTCTTATTGACTCCTACATTTGGCATATTCTCCAGGGACCCAGATTTAAAATGGAAGCTTAAGTGTCTGTTTCGTTTTAGACCAGGCCCTTTCTCTTCAATCCATGTGAGCGGACTGCGAAGACAAAAGAATCATAAATGTTAGAGATTACAAGGGAGTGCAAGTGGATGTTTGCTGACCCCTGAGAACCCGGTAACAGGTCTTCATTTTGTGCCCATCTTCCCGGAAGCTGCTGCTCAATGAAGTGGCTCAGGTGGCATCTTGACCTCCACCAGCCTCCCAAAGGCCTTAGGTGACTGTCTCCAACTTCACTGCCAAACAGTCCGTTTAATTTTGCCGTCAGGCAAGGGAATTCATTCAATGGTTTTGTGTGAAGATCAGTTTGTTTTTTTCTTGTGACTGACTGTCTTACCCATAACCTTTTAAAAAGGTTATTTTAATTCCACTTAGTTAACACAGTTAACTACAATATATTAGTTTCAGGTGTACAATATAGTTATTCAACACTTCCATACATCACCCAGTGCTCATCGTTGACAAATGTGCTCCTTAATCCCTACCTCCTGTTTCACGCATTCCGCCACCCACCTCCCTCATTTGTTTTTACCCTGAGCCTCATGGATATAGGGGATCCAAATAAGGGCTACAGGCAATCCATATACTACCTGAGATTATGTGCAAAACTTTTTTCCCACGTGTATGTGCATTTTAATGGGAAACAGTTTTTAGGGTGCTTTTATCACATCCTCAAAGAAGTCTATGAACCCAAGGCATATGCCAGAAAGTATCAGTCTGTCCCTGCCAATTAGGAAAGCACGTGTTTTAGGGACACCTGGGTGGCTCGGTCATTAAGCGTCTGACTCTTGGTTTTGGCTCAGGTCATGTGATCTCATGGTTTGTGGGTGAGCCTCTCATTAGCTTCACACTTGTCAGCGCAGAGCCTTCTTGGGGTTCTCTCTTTCCCCTCTCTGCCTCTCCCTCAAACATGCACACACTCTCTCTCTCAAAATAAATAAACATAAAAAAAAAAAAAGGAAGCACCTGTTTGTGTTTCAGATTTGCCTCCCTCCAACCCCCTGCTATGGTCAGCACTCACAAAAATCTGAAATCAAAATAGGGCAGACTTACTTCTCTAAAGTCCCTCCTTACTCTAGGTTTATTTCTTCTGTCTTTATAGAATGTTACAGTTGTGTTATTTGCTTAGTGAAAACAGATAAACCTCCTAAGTAGATTCTAACCTAAAGTAAGAAGCTCCGCTGAATAACAAGACCGAAAAAACAAAATGTGCTTTTTAAAATACATTCTAAAGACAATACAGCACTGATTTAAGAACATTTCAATTTTTTTTAATGTTTTATTTATTTCTGAGAGAGAGCGTGAGCAGGGGAGGGTCAGAGAGAGAGGGAGACACAGAATCTGAAACAGGCTCCAGGTTCTGAGCTGTCAGCACAGAGCCCAACACAGGGCTCGAGCCCAAGAACCGTGAGACCATGACCTGAGCCAAAGCTGGATGCTCAACCGACTGAGCCACCCAGGTGCCCCCATAACTTAGGGACAGTTTAAATGGAAAAAAAGAATCCTCAATTCTTTCACCTAAATAAAAGAATCTTCAGCTTCAGACAATTCTTTCAAATATTTGCCTATATGCATATGACATAAAATCATAAAGTATAAACAATTTTTGATTATCATGCTTTTACTTATTTTAAAATATTTTTATGATCCTATACGGTGGTGTTTTGATGTTTTTTTAAATTTTTTTAAATGTTTACTTTTGAGAGGGAGAGAGAGAAACAGAGCACGAGAGGGGATGGGCAGAGAGAGAGAGAGACACAGAATCCGAAGGAGGCTCCAGGCTCTGAACTGTCAGCACAGAGCCCAATGTGGAGCTTGAACTCATGAGCTGTGAGATCATGACCTGAGCCAAAGCCAGATGCTCAACCGACTGAGCCACCCAGGCGCCCCTTAATTATTTTTGCCTGCATATCATGCACAATTGATTACATAACTTATTTAATATTTTATTACTGCCAAATGTTTAAGCTCTTTCTAATTTTAAGTTAATACGGATACTCTATATTCAACATCTTCACACACATATACATGTATATATAGTTTTCCTTTCCTCTTAGAACAAAGTTCTGGGAATGCAATGGCTTGTTGTCGGCCTCTAGCTACTTCTCTGTTTTCCCTTCCTTTTTTGTTTTCCCATAGGGATGAGTCAGGGTCAAGGACAAAGCAAGTTTGTTGGGTCATTGTGCTAAGTGATAGTGTACTCAGCGTGAATAGGGAAGGTGTAAAATCCTGAGCACACTTCAAGTTCTCTAGCCTTCACCTCTCCTGCTACCATTCCTGAAATATCTTCTCTCCTCTTCCTTTTGTGGCCTGCACTGGGCCAGGCCTGGGATTGGGCAGGTTAAACAAGTGTTGGAAAGAAGGGAAACTACCTTTCGGTTTTTTTCTGCCTCTAGACTGATGAGCCATGATAAAACTCAAGATTTAGGTGTGAGGTTATAGAAAAAGGACCCAAGTAGGTCACTTGAGGATGTTCTGGGTGTTACAGGGAGCTCAGGGCTGCCTCCGCCCTGGGTAAAGGAGTCCTCTCCTTTGGCTAATCTAGCTTACCAAGATCTACACTAGAGTGTGGGGGGAATGTTTAAGAGGAAAAGATCTGAAGTACAGGCCCATATATGCCGGAAGACCTCAAGAGAGGTGTTGATAGAATAACTTCATTTTGTGGCCCTATCTTCTAAAAACTTGAAAAATCCCACTGTTTTATAATCATGTGGCTCAGGTGGCATCTTGACCTCCACCAGGCCTCGGGTGATTGTTTCCAACTTCACTGCCAAACAGTTGGCAGTGATTTTTTGTGTGAACAGCAGTTTTCCTTATGACTGACTTATCCCTAACTTTTTAAAAAGGTTTTTATTTTAATTCCAGTTAGTGAACACAGTGTACAATATATAGCTTCAGGTGTACAATATAGTGATGCAATACTCCCATGCATTGCCCGGCGTGTGCATACTGACTGCTGGCACTTTACTGTCCAATGAATAGAGTGGTGCTGAGGGTGGGACCTGGGCTTGGGCAACACTTAGCTCCAGACATCCCAACCCAAAACACAAGCTTTGCATTCCCAGACCGCTCCTCTACTGTTTCCACCTGAGAACCTTCATTTGCAAGTATTTACATTTGTTAACCTGGGCTTGGAGTACCTACAAAGCTTCTTACCTCTCACCTTCCAGGTCTCACCTTCCATGCGGAGGTGTTTAACCACATCCCCGTCCCTAGTTTCAGCCTGTGTCTGCAAGCCCGGTGGAGGTGGTGATTTCTAACTCTGCTCTCCCCAAGCTCTGAAGGATGAGCAGGGACAACCACTCCTACCAGCCGGCTTCAAAGGGAGAGCTGAAACGTGTAACTCTTCTATATATTGACTATTTGCATGAGATTTGGATTTTAAAAAATATTGTTTATTTTTACAAAGTGTGAAAACTGCTGGTGAGATGGAAAGACATGGGCTTGAGAATTAAGCTGCACTAGGGTTATCTGGATGACCTTGGGCTCTAAGACAATGACACCTACGTCACTGGCAGGTGAAGGCTGCAATAAGGGAAAGATGAGACCTGGTGTGTTTTCTAGGACATTCCTTTCTTGTGCCCTTCCCATGCATTTTTGGGGAGAAGGTATCACAATCTGGGGACAGGAGACAAGCTGCCTAAGTGTGATTCTCACATAATCACTTAGTTCTGTGCCTTTGGCAAGCTTAACAGCGCTGAGCCTCAGTTTCCCAGGTGATGGTAATAATTCCCACTTCAGAGAGTTGGTATAAAGATTCTATGAGAAAATCATTGTTAAAGGACTAGGCCTATGCCTGGCACGTAGTAAGCACTCAATAAACATTCGCTAACACTAGCACTTCCACAACAGGAATTCAAGTAATGACCCCTGTCTGGCTATCCTTTCATTGTGACCTTTCACAATCATGCGCTCTCCCCGCCCCCTCCAGCCTCCTCCCCATTCCCGGCTATGGCTCTACTCTATTCTGCTGTATTGTTTGAAGGTAGCTATAACTTAAAAAATTGTGTCTGAACACAACTGGCAGAGGCTCCTAATGCGCAATTAACAGCCCTAGAAAGACATCTACTTATAGCTGAAAGCTGAAACTCAAGCCTACAGACTAAGCCAAGCTTTGGGGGGAGAGAGAGAAAAGAAGCCCACAGACCCCAAGTATTCTTCCCAAGTGCATCAGAAGCCATGACTGCATTTATAGGATAAGATGGCCTTTCTCTGCCACAGAGGACACTAAACTAAGGGGAATATAAACCAAGCAGGGACTCATTTGCTTTGAAGAGCTGCAGTTCACCAAGTCTTCTATTCTGAAAGTCAATAAAATGATAAAATGATTCATGTATAAATCAATGATAGCCCATACATAAAAAATTCATACTCAGGTCAAAGAGTTGAAGAGACAGTAAATTAGTAAACTAGTAAAACGAAGGTGTTTAATCATTTAAAAATTTTTGATTATGACTCAAAATTTTAAAAATAAATCATTACAAACTCATCATCAAAAAGCTGGTCTCACTTCTAAAAAATTAATTTCCACGGCTGGTTTTGTTTTAATTAACTGAGGTAGGTGACATTTAATACTGTATTAGTTTCAGCCCTTGGTTAATTTTAAAAGTACACCGTACAGGCTTTACAACATTCCAGAATGTGATAACAAAGATGAACACTAATGCTATTTATTCACTGCTTTAACACTGGATACAAATAAATTTGAGATAGGGGCACCTGGGTGACTCAATCAGTTGAACATCTGACTCTTGATTTCGGCTCAGGTCATGATCCCAAAGTTGTCAGATCGAGCCCCCCATCAGGCTCCATGCAGAGTGTGGAGCCTGCTTGGGAGCCTCTTTCTCTCCCTCTGCCCCTCTACCCTGCTTGCACTCTCTCTCCCTCTCTCTTTCTCAAATAAAATAAAATAAAATAAATATTTTTTAAAAAAGAGAGAGAAAAAGAAATTGGAGATATCCCAAAGATTCTGATCTACCTAAGAAAATTTCTCACATCCTTCCATAGAACATGGAGTTTTAAAGTCTGAGGAAATGCCAAATGTCAAGGATGTTTCCTTCGCTTCAATGTACTAATCAGTGGACATGAATAGTAAATATACAGCTTTGCCTACGCTATGGTGGTGGTGTGACAGTAAAGTACAATCTGTGAAGTATAAAGTATTATATGGGATGAACAACTTATTATAATATGTTGTTTGCCATCTGTCCCAACCCTTCATCTGATGCCTGCCCCCTCTTTGCAATAATGAGTTAGTCTCCACTTCCCTCACATCTTATTTCCTGTCAAGACTGAGCAAAGCACCTTTTCCTCTGAGACGCATGACCTGACCTCTCCAAGTTCTGTGCTCCGGAAGCACCGTGAGCTACAGGGGACGGCACCTGTGTGTGCGGCCGGTCGGACCGTAGCTGCAATTCTAACGCTTACGATGTCAGAGCCACGGTCTGCTAGTGCTATTACTCCAAAGCAGCACTTCCAAGTGCTGCAAGCTTTACCTTCACCAGTGACCTCTACCTTGCCCCAGCAAAGAGGAAACTCCTCAAAATGGACAAAGATAAACCCAAATATTTTTCTCTTTTTGTAAATACTCAATGGTCTGTTTCTTTTACTACCAAGAGCCCCACTACCTGGAAACACAAATAGAAACACTCCAGAACACTTGCTACTTTAAGTATTTTACAGAGTCCAAGTGCTCTGTAAAATTAGTGCTGATTTTCGAGGAAAATCATGAATATGCTTTTGTTTTAAAAGATTTGGTATAAAAAACAAAGAATCAGACACTTTGGCAACAGTATGAGAGTATAAGATAAAGCTAAGAAGCAGAGCCTTAAATTGTAGTCACACTGAGGGATGGATATTTGGACACGTGATAAGCAAGCAAGGTGAAAAGTCGATGACAAGGTCTAGGTAGTAGTTGTATGGGTGTTCACTGCAAACTTCTTCCAACTTCATCATATGTCTGACACATTCATAATAAAATGTTGGAAACCATTCAGGTCTCAGGGGTAAACTGGATTTCTGTTACTTTATCTGATCTTGCTCACTTGTGTGGCTTTGGCTGAGGCAATCTGCTCCAATTTTTTTTTTTTAATTTATTTCTGAGAGAGAGAGAAAGAGAGAGAGCGAGAGCGCGAGAGCGTGTGTGAGCAGGGGAGGGTCAGAGAGAAAGGGAGACACAGAATCTGAAACAGGCTCCAGGCTCTGAGCTGGCAGCACAGAGCCCGACGTGGGGCTCAAACCCATGAATCACGAGATCATGACCTGAGCCGAAGTTGGACACTTATCCGACTGAGCCACCCAGGCGCCCCATCCTGCTCAAATTCTAAAGCCTCTATGTACTTTCTGGCAAAGGGGATCATGTTTGCTCACTTGCCTTCCAAGGCTGCTGTGAGGATGAAATCAGGCAACATAAGTGAAATCCTGCACCTACTGTGTATACAGAAGCAGAGAGCCCCTCTGGAGTTGGGGCTGGGGGCGAGGCCCTCCGGGCTCTGTCCAGATTCACCTCTGTGAACACATCAGTTTCCTCCTCACGGTTTCTCACAACCTACCGTTTGTTCTCGGTCTCCAAGCACACAGTCATTTTCATATGTTGATCTTCCTTTCGCTCTTCCAAAGTGGCAGATATAAGAGAAAGTTCCCCAAAGAGGGAGACCAGCCAGGTCAGGCGAGAAATGCCACTGAATGCGGGGAAGCCAAACCGCTCTTCTTCCAATGGGCCAGCTGTAGGGAATCACAAATACCATGGGAACTGGGAACTAATGACTGAGAGCTGGAGAGCAGAGGGGGCATGTGGGCACAGCAACCTTGCCTTACAGCACGGTATGCAAGATGGCTACTAATATTTAGGTGCCTGAATGAAAACTTCATAAAAGCATTTGTTTTTCTTATCTGATTCAATTTTCTTAGGAAAATAAAACATTTTATTGGAAACAGTAGTCCATCTAGCCCACACGATAATAAAAGTATTTTAGGCTTCTAATAGGCACATATGGTTACATACAGTAAACATATATATATATATGTATATACTTACACATATATACCCTCTTCAGTTAGTGATTTAAAGAAGTCTTATAAAAGAAAAAGAATCAAGGTATTTTAGCCCCCCAAGCCTATATTCCTATGATACCATATAACTAACTGTGTAAATGATAATAGGGTGAAGTCACCATGATAGCTATGAAAAAAACAGCAATACCTATAAACTATGTCAATATAAAAAAATTGATACAGTGTTAAGTGTTTCCTTACTCTTCATAATCTCCTACACAAAAGTACACTCAAAAGAATATGTGTGAGAAATATGTGGGGTCAAGATATTGCTCCCAACTGTTCCCAGCCCCAATTTTAAACATAACAGAAATGTAAAAGTGACATAACCTGCTATATTGTTTATAAACTAATTCCATATAAATTTGTTGACTTGAAAGGAATTCATATTATGACTATGTTTTAAAAAAGAGAACAAGTTATAAATAAAAGCAAAAAAATTATAAGTGTCATAGACAACATGATTTGAAGTCATTAGGACCTAAATATCAAACTTACAATAAAGAAAGGTTTCTCCCTCTCAGCTCGTTACTGTCTGTTCTTGGCTTCGGAGAGGGCAGAGCAGCCATCAAACGTTTGAGTCATGAAGTCAGAGGCTCTGCCACAAGCCGTCTTTTGACAACTTTGTGAAGCTACTCACCTCTCGGAGCTTCCTTTACTCCCTGTATAATGGGGGTATAAATACCCACTTTATAGGATTATCGTATATGAATTAACATGAACTAATTAATACATGTCACATACACGGGACAGTTCCTTGTACAGATTCATGGCTCTTACTGTTACAACAACTCTATTATTATTTTAAAAGATGTAGGTGGATTCTGAAATGAGGTTCTACTGCTCTTGTCTGGAAATTTATGAGGAGATAAATGGTTTTACCACTTAGCAATGCCTGACCATGTCAGGGTTTTGCTTCTATAAGGAAAGCCCTCGGGAAAGGTGGTCCAAATACTCTAGGGTGTAGCCAGATAAGGAGTCCATCCAAAGAACAGGAGGCTCCAGGATGCTCATTTCCTATCGCTAATGGAGCTACTCAAATAATGACCGACATAAAGTAAATAATCAAGCAGGCCAAATATTCTGGGGACTGCCAATGTCCTTGTAACGTGTTGGAGAAAGAAAGGGGCTATGCATATCCTGTTTGCTCTGCAAAGAGAATATAAGTATTTTCCTATCTAAGAACCTGTCTGAATCCATTTTCAACCTCCTGTGGAAAAAAAGTCTCCAATTTGTTAAGATTTAATGAGGAAAATTCTACCTAAGAGGTTGGGACAGAAGCATTTGTAAGCTTAAGATTTCTAACATACTTTAAGGTCCACCAAGCACTTAAATCTCATTTGAGGAAAGAAGAAACATAGATATTTTTATAGTTTGTGGAAGCATGGGAAGATTACATTAAATTGGCCTTCAGTCAGAGTCTTTAGCAAAAATGAATCCAAATTAACATCCTAGAGAAGTAGGAAAGAACCCAGTTAGCTTTCTGGCTTCACTGGTTACACATGACCTGTGATCCCGCCTCAAACTGACCTGTAAAGAGAAGAGACCCTTTCAGTAGGTCTTTCCCCACCACTTCTTTTTTCAGGAATGCAAACTCCTCCATCAAGAGTTCGACATGCTCCTCGTGCAAGACCTTCCCTGTCATGACAAAAAGGGGAGTGAAAAGGGAGTCGTCATCATCAGCTGTGCAGAGATGTGCATCCCAGAGGCCAGGTCTGTCTTCTGCCAGTACAGAAGGACCGCAGAACCACCTGGGGCACCACTATGCCCTTACACACTCCACCTGAAGGGGATGCCAGGTCTCAGCTTAAAACACAAATGAAAATCTAAGAAAGCAACATGGTATCCACCTGCCTGAAAGGCAAGATGAGATCAAGGAAGTATCTGAGCTGAGCATTAACTTCTAGCCAGAATGGGGCAGTGCAGCATAAAAATCAAAGAAACGAGAAGAAAAGGAATTTTGGGGACTGGAGAGGAGCTGAAGTTAGACTCTTTATTTCAAAAAACTGGAAGAACCAAGTGACTTTTTCAAATTACCCACGTCGGAGGGAGGATAAATAATATTCATAACTAAAGTTTTGGATTGTAAAAAAAAGCTGTTAAAATTGTTTGCCCTAGAAGCTTCATAAAATGCCAGAACTATTTCCCCCTCTTCAATAGCTCTTTATTTCCAACTAATCCCACATGCCTATTTTTTTTTCATATATGTTCCTCCCATACAACAACCTCTCCAGGTACACAAAACAAAGCAAAACTTAGGACAAACTTAAAGCTCAAGAAAGCTCTTTTGTTCAAGTATGTTTTGTTCAGTATTTCCCTTTTATTTTTATTTATTTAGTTTTAGATCTCTATGGCTTATTTACTACTTGTTACAGGCTTGTGCCCTTAAACATTATGAATCTTACCCCTCACACACTGTATATCCTGGTGGTAATCACCAATTCACTGGCTATTTTTTTTTTTAATGGGTTTGACCTTCTAGATCCCACAAATTAGTGATAATCATATAGTACCTGTCTTTCTCTGACTTCTCTTCCTTAGCATAATGTGCTCAAGGTCTATTCGTGTTGTTGCAGATGGCAGGATAGCCTCCTTTCCCACTGCTAAATAATATTCCAGTTTGTATGCGTACCATACTTTTTTAACATTCATCTGTTGATGGGCATTTGGGTTGTTCCCATGTCTTGGAAGCTGTTTTCCATTTTGGCTATGCCAATTTACATTCTAACCAAGAGTACATCGGAGTTCCCTTCTCCTCACATCCTTATCAACGGCTGTTACCTCAGTTTTTGAAAACAGCTATCATAATAGGTGTGAGGTGATATCTCACTTTGGTTTTGGTGTGCCTTATGATTAGTGATTGTGAGCTCCTCTTCATACATCTGTTGACATACCTGTTGTATATCTTCTTTGGAAATGGGTCTCTTAAATTCTTCTGCCAACTTTCTAATTGGATTGTTAGCTTTTCCACTATTAGCTGTGCAAGTTCTTTATGTTTTAGATACTAGCCCCTTATGACATATATATCTTGCAAATGTTTTTTCCCATTCTCTAGGTTGGGAAATTCTATAAAATTTCAGTTTATTGAATGTTTCCTTTACTGCCTAGAAGCTCTTTAGTTTGATGTGTTTATTTTTATGTGTTTATGTTTATTTTAGCTTTCGTTGCCTGTGAAGTTGGTGTCTTATCCAAGCCAACACTGCTAAGACCAAAGTCAAGAATTTCTCCCCCCTGTTTTCTTTCAGGAGTTTTACAACATCAGATAAGTCTCTTTTTCTTATGATTTCATTTGTCTTTGATACATTTCAAGATAATTTTTGTGACTGGTGTAAGAGAGGAGTCCAGTTTCATTGTTTTACATGTGCATATCCAGCTTTCCTACCACTGATTGAAGAGACTATCATTTTCCTCACTATATGTTCTTGGTGCCCTTGTCAAAAATTAGTTAACCACATATGCATGAGTTTATGTCTGAACTCTCTATTCTGTTCCACTGGTCTATATGCCTGATTTTATGCCAGTACCACACTGTTTTGATTCCTATACCTTTGTATCATAGATTGTAATCAGGAAGTGTGATGCTTCCAGATTTATTCTTCATTCTCAAGACTGCTTTTGGTATTTGGAGTCTCTTATGGTTCCACACAAATTTCAGAATGGTTTTACTATTTCTGTAAACAAACAAAAAAGAGCCATTGGACTTTTTCTAGGGATTGTACTGGATCTATAGATTGCCTTGCATAGTATAAACTTTTTTTTTTTTAACAGTATCTATCCTTCCAATCTAAGAATATGAAGTATCTTTCCAATGAGCTCTGTCTTCTTCAATCTCTTTTTCAAAAAAGTTTTTATTTAAATTTTAGTTAGTTAACATACAGTATAATGTTACTTTCAGGTGTGCAATTTAGTGATTCAACACTTAAATTACAAGTACACTCCTGAATCCTCATTACCAATTTAACCCATTCCCCCCACCCTCTTCCCCTCTGGTAACCATTAGTTTGCTCTCTATAGCTAAGAGTGTGTGCTTGGTTTGCCTCTTTCTCTTTCTCCCCCCATGATCATTTGTTTCTTAAATTCCACATATGAGTGGAATTATATGGTATTTGCCTTTTTCTGACTTATTTCACTTGGCATAGTCCTCTTTAGTTCCATCCATGTCCTTTTTTTGCAAGATTTCATTCTTTTCTATGGCTGAGTAATATTCTAGTGTGTGTGTGTGTGTGTGTGTGTGTGTGTGTGTGTGTGTGTGTGTGTATGTATACATTGGATTGTTTCCATTTGGCTACTGTAGATAAAGCTGCTATAAACACTGGGGTGCATGTATCCCAAGGAATTAATATTTTTTGTATTCTTTGGGTAAATACCTAGTAGTGCAATTGCTGGATCTTCATCAATGCCTTTCATCAATGTCTTGCAGTTTGCAGTGCACAGGTCTTTTACCTCCTTGGTTAAATTTATTCCTAAGTATTTTATTGTTCTTAACGGTACTATAAATGGGATTGCTTTCTTAATTTCTCTTTCAGATAATTTGTTGGTGTATAGAAACACAAATGATTTCTGCATGCTGGTTTTGTATCCTGCAACTTTACTTAATTTATTAGTTCTAACAGATTTCGGTAGAGTCTTTAGGGTATTCTGCATGTAAGACCATGTCATCTAAAGAGACAATTTGCTCTTTCCTTTTTGATTTGGATGCCTTTTATTTCTCCGTCTTGCCTAATTGCTCTATGACTTCCAGTACTATGTTAAACAGAACACAGTGGTAAGAGTAGGCATCCTGTCTTGTTCCTGATCTTAGAGGATAAGTTTTCTGTGTTTCACCATGAAGTATGAGGTTAGCTGTGGGCTTTTCAATATTTTACTATATTGAGAAACATTCCAACTAAGCCTAATTTGTTCAGATATTTTTTTATCATAAAAGAATGTTCAATTTTGTCAAATCCATTTTCTGTATGTACTGAGATGATGATATATTTATCCTTCATTATGTCAATGATTTATGTACGCTGAATGATGCTTGCACACCAGTGATGAGTATCATTAAATCTTGGTGTATGATCCTCTTAATGTGTTCTAGAATTTGGCAGTAGTATTTTGGTGATTTTTGCATCTATGTCTATCATGGTATTGGCCTGTAATTTTCTCTTCTCTTAACATTCTTGTCTTGGGTCATGGTATTTTGGTAATGCTGACCTTGTAAAATGAGTTAGGAAGTGTTCTTTCCTCTTCAATATTCTAGAAGAGTTTGAGAAGGATTGGTAACAATTTTTTAAATGTTTGGTAGAATTCACCTGTGAAACATCTCATCCTGGACATTTATACATTGGGACTTATCATCGTCATCATCTAATCTCCTTCCTCATTATTGGTCTCTTCCATTTTTCTATTACTTCATGATTGAATCACGGTGAATTACATGTTTCTATGCATCTATCCATTTCTTCTAAGTTATCTAATTTTTTGGCATAAAATTGTTCATAGTAGTCTCGTACGGTCCTTTGTATTTCTGTGGTATCAGTTATATTGTCTCCTCCCTCATTTATGATTCTTTTGATTCCAATCATCTCTTTTTTCCTGGTAAGTGCAGCTAAGTGTTTGTCAATTTTGTTTTTCTACTCAAAAAACCAACTCAGTTTAATTTATCTTTTCTATCATCTTTCTAGAGTCTATTTCATTTATTTCTGCTCTAATTTTTATTATTTTCTTTTGCTTTGTTCATTTTCTACTTCCTTGAAATATAAAGTTGGGTTGCTTGAGATCTTTCTCTTTTCTTAATATAAGTATTTATCACTATAAATCTCCCTTTTAGAAATGTTTTTGCTAGATGCAATAATTTTTGGTATGTTTGTTTCCATTTTCATTCATCTCGAGATTTTTAATTTCCCTTTCAATTTCTTCTTTTGGCCCAGCTTTTTTTTTCATAGGTGTGCTGTTAACATATTTGTGAATTTTCCAGCTTTCCTATTATTCACTTTTACATCATACCATGTGGTCAGAAAAGACAATACTTGATAAAATTTCACTCTTATTAAATTTTTTAAGACTTGTTTGTAACCTAACATATAATCTATCCTGAAGAATGTTCCATGTTCCATTCTTGAGAAGAATGTATATTCTGTTGTTGTTGGCTGGAATGCTCTGTGTTGTGTATATGTCTATTAGGTCCATTTGGTCTAAGTATAGTTCAAGTCCATTATTTCCATATCATATTTCTATGTGGATGATTTATCCATTGTTGAAAGCAGGGCACTGAAATCCTTCACTACTGCATTGCTGTCTATTTTTGTCTTCAGATCTATAAACTGTTTAATATATCTAGGTGTTCCAATATCAGGTGCCTATATTTTTTCAATGTTTAAATTTATTTTTGAGACAGAGAGAGATAGAACATGAGTGTGGGAGGGCCATAGAGAGAGGGAGATACAGAATCCAAAGCAGGATCCAGGCTCTGAGCTGTCAGCAGAGCCTGACGCAGGGCTCAAACTCATCAACTGTTAGATCATGACCAGAGCTGAAGTCCGACACTCAACCGAGCCACCCAGGTGCCCCTATTGGGTGCCTATAAATTTACAATTGTACAAACTCTCAATAAATTGATTCCTTTAACATTATGTAATGACCTTCTTTATCTCTTGCTGCAGTTTTTCACTTAAAGTCAATTTTGTCTAATGTAAGTGTAGCTACTCCAACTTCTTTTGGTTTCTATTTGCATTGACTATTTTCCCATCCCTTTAGTTTTGGTCTATGAGTGCTCTTATAGGCACCATATACTTGGACCATTTTTTAAAAAATTTCATTGAGCCCCCTATGTCTTTTAGGGGAGAATTTAAGTCATTTACAGGTCTTTTAATCTATGTGCTAGAGTTCACTATTACAGTATTCAGAGTACTTTGAATTTAATTATATATTTACCTTTATCAGTGAATTTTATACTTTCATACATTTTCATGTTACTAATTAGCATCCTTTCATTTCAGCTTGAAGAACTCCCTTTAGCATTTCTTGTAAGGAAGGTCTAATGATGATAAACTACCCCAGCTTTTATTTGTTTGGGAAAGACTATTATTTCTCCTTCATTTCTAAAATTTGTGGTTGGCAGTTCTGAAGTATTCTTGGTTGATTGTGTTTTTCTCTGAGCACATGGAAAGCCTGTTGGGCCTTCTGCTGGAAGTCTGCTGACAGCCT
The DNA here is from genome assembly GCF_008692635.1 of Crocuta crocuta. Classification (NCBI taxonomy): domain Eukaryota; kingdom Metazoa; phylum Chordata; class Mammalia; order Carnivora; family Hyaenidae; genus Crocuta; species Crocuta crocuta. Next base: position 5,235,131 of record NW_027532825.1, read on the forward strand.
TGTCAGGATTCCCTTGTAGGTGGTTAGTCTTTTTTCTCTTGCTGCTTTTAAAATCCTTTGATTTTTTTTTTTTTTTTTTTTTTGAGAGCTTGATGGCAATGTGATCTCTTTGGATTAAATCATTTTGGGGACACTTGAGCTTCATGTTCTTGGATGACCATAACTCTCCCTAGTTCTGGAACGTTTTTAGCCATTATTTCTTTAATGTTTCTTTAAGTTTTCTCTTCCTTTTAGTCTCCTTTCTCCTTCTCGGACTCCCATAACGTGAATATTGTTTCAACTGATGTTGTCCTATAATTCACATACACTTTCTTCATTCTTTTTCAATTTAAAATTTTTTTCCCATTGATTTGATAATATTGTGACCTGTCTTCACATTCATAGATTATTTCTTCTACCTGATTGAGCCTGTTGTTGAAGCTCTCTACTGAATTTTTCATTTCATTCAATTATATTCTTAAGCTCCAAAATGGATTTATTCTTTTTTTATTAAAAAAATTTTTTTAATGTTTATTTACTTTTGAGAGAGAGACAGAGAGACAGAGCATGAGCAGAGAGGGAGGGAGACACAGAATCCGAAGAAGGCTCTAGGCTCTGAGCTGTCAGCACAGAGCCTGATGCACACCTCAAACTTACAAACCATGAGATCATGACCTGAGCCAAAGTCAGAAGCTCAACTGATGGAGCCACCCAGGTGCCCCTATTTTTTATGATTCCTCATTTTGTTCATGCATTGTTTTCCTGAGTTTGTTTATTGTTTTCTTGAATCATGCTGAGCTTCCTTCAAATAACTATTTAGAATTTTCAGGTAACTTGTAGGTTTCTACTTCTTTTCCACCAGTTATTAGAAAATTATTCCTGAATAATTACTTATTCCTGATAATGTCATGCTTGGTTTTTTTTTCCTATTTCTGATGGCTTTTGCATTGGTGTCTATGTATTTGAAGCAGTCACCTCAATATCTTTCAGCAATGTTTTGTAGTTTGTCATATATAGTTTTTATTATCATGAGGTAGTTTCCTTCTATTTATTCTTAGTTTGTTGAGTGTTTTCATTAATAAAGGCTGTTTTGGTCAAATGCTTTCTCTGAACAATTGAGATAATAATGCAGTTTTGCTCTTCATTCTTTTAATGTGGTGTATTACATTCATTATTTTCATGTGTTGACCCAATTCTTGCATCCCAGGAATAAATCCCACTTGGTCCTGCTGAATAATCTTTTCCTGCTGAATCAGGCTGCTAGCATTTTGTTGAGAATTTCTGCATCTGTAGAAACCAGGTACATTGTTCTGTACTCTTCTTGTAGTTAACTCTGTCTGGCTTTGGTATCAGGGCAACACTGTCCTCATATAAGTCTGGAAGTGTTCTTTCCTCTTTAACTTTTTGGAAAGTTTTGAGTAGAATTGTTGTTACTTCTATAAATGTTTGGTAGTATTCTCCAGTAAAACCATCTGGTCCTGGGCTTTTCTAGTTAGGAGGTTACTGTTTCAGCCTTCTTAATAGATACAAGCATATACAGACTGTATGATTCAGTGGTATTTTGTCTGTTTTTAGGAACTTATCCACTTATTCTACATTATCCAATTGCTGGAATATACTTCTTCATAGTTGTCTCTTGTAATACATTTATTTCTGTGGCATGTCATAATGTCTCTCTTACACTTCCGAGTTTGACTCTTCTTTTCCTAGTTAATCTAGCTAAGGGTTTGTCAGTGTTTTTAAATCTTTTCAAAAATCAATTGTTAGTTTCTCTGAATTTTTCTATCGTTTTTCTATTTATTTATTTATTTGTTACTATTCTAATCTTTATTATTTTCCCTTTCTTCTGCTAACTTTTGATTTAGTTCAGTCTTCTAGTTCCTTGAGGTGTAAAGTTAGGTTGTTGACTTGAGATCTTTCTTCTTGTTTAATGTGTTTACCAGCATAAATGTCCTTCTTTGTACTGTTTTTCCTATATGCCATAAACTTTGGTATTTTCACAAGACATTTCTAATCACCGTTGTGATTTTTTCCTTCACCCATTGACTAACAGTATACTGTTTAATGTATTTGAAAGTTTTTCTTCTGCTGTTGATTTCCAGTTCCATTCCACTGTGTTCTGAAAAGATAGTTAGCATGATTTCAATCTTTTTAAATTTGTTAAGACTTATTTTGGCCTACATATGGTCTATCCTGGAGAATGATCTATGTGTGCTTGAGAAGAATGCATATTCTGCTGTTACTGGATTAAGTGTTCTGTATATGTCTGTTCAGTTGGTGTTAAGTCCTGTTTCATATATTGACCTTCAGGTTGGTTTTCCTATCCATTACTCAAAGTGGAGTATTAAAGTCTCCTACTATTATTGCATCCCTTCAACAATGTTTGCTTCATATATTTGGGAGCTCTAATGTTAGGTAAACCGACCCTTTTATCATTATATAATGTCCTTCATCTCTTATGACACTTTTTGACTTAAAGCCCATTTTGTTTGATAAAAGTTATGAATTCTTGCTCCTTTGGTTACCATTTACATGGAGTATCTTTTTCCATCCTTTCACTTTTAGTGCACATATGTCTTTAGATCTGAAGTCTCTTGTAGATAGTATATAGCTGGATCTTGGTTTTGTTTTATTTTTTATTTTTTTTAAAATGTTTTATTTATTTCTAGGAGAGAGAGAGAGACAGCGTGAGCAGGGGAGGGTCAGAGAGAGAGGGAGTACAGACTCTGAAACAGGCTCCAGGCTCTGAGCTGGCAGTCAGCACAAAGCCTGACGCGGGGCTCGAACCAACAAACCGCGAGATCATGACCTAAGTGAAAGTCGGACGCTTAACCGACTAAGCCACCCAGGTGCCCCATGTTTTGTTTTGTTTTAATACACTGAGCCAAACTAAGTCTTTTGATTAGGGAGTTTCACCATTTACATGTGAAGTAATCACTAATAGGGAAAAAAAAAACCTCACTGCTGCCATTTTTTTTTACTGTTGTCTATAAATTCTTGCAGTATTTTGTCCTTCTTTTCCTCTCTTCCTGCCTTCTTTTGTGTTTTGTTGACTTTTTGTGTTTGTGGCGACATGTTTTGCTTCCTTTCTCATTTTCTTTTGCACATCTTCTACACGTATTTTCACGTGGTTACCATGGGGGTTACATAAGACTTCTAATTATAGTAATCTAATTTAAACTAATAAAAACTTAACTTCAACTACATACAAAAATTTTATTCCTTTACATTTCCAACCTACTTTATTTTACTCATATCACAAATTACATCTATTTATAATGTATATCCATTAACATAGATTCAGTTATTTCTCATGCTCTGTCTTTTCAATTTTATATTAGAATTAAAAATGATTAGGGTGCCAGGGTGGCTGAGTTAGTTAAGTGCCCAACTTCAGCCCAGGTCATGATCTCATGGTCCATAAATTTGAACCCCACATAGGCTCTGCGCTGACAGCTCGAAGCCTGGAGCCTGCTTTAGATTCTGTGTCTCGCTCTCTCTCTGCCCCTCCCCTGCTCACACTCTGTCTCTCTCCCAAAAATAAATAAATACTAAATATTTTTTTAACGATTTATGAACCAACAAAACACTATAGGATTCTATATTTGTCTTTACATTTATCTTTACTAGAGTACTTTTTATTTTCATATGATTTTTTGCTGTTTAACATCCTTTTGCTTCAGTTTAAAGACTCCCTTTAGCATTTTTTGTAAAGTCTTGTAGTGATTAACTCCCTCAGCTGCTGTTTTTCCAGAAAAGTCTTAATTTTGCCTTAATTTTTGAAGGACAGTTTTGATGAATACAGTATTCTTGGTTGGCAGTTGTATTTCTTTCAACAAATTGAATACATCATCTGACTCCCTCTGGCCTACAAGGTTGCTAAGAATTCTGCTGATAATCTTATAGAAGCTCCTTTATACAGGAGAAGTAACTTTTCTCTTGCTTTTTTCAAGATTCTGCCTTTATAATCTTGACAGTGTGATTATAATGTGTCTTGGTGTGGATCTCTGGAATTATTCCAGTTGGACTTGATGAAGTGTCTTCAATTTGCACTCCATTTCCTTCTTCAAATTTGGGAAGTTTTCAGCCATGATTATTTCAAATAAGCTCACTGCTCCCTTCTGGGACTTGCATAATACATATATTGATCTGTTTGATGGTGTACTTAAGCTTAAATCCCTTAAGCTTTTTCACTTTTTTTTTTTTTTTTTTTGGCTCTTTTGACTCCAATTTCAAATGAACCATCTTCAAGTATACCAATTCCCTAGAATTTTTTAAATTCTTTTTCATAGTTTACAGCTCTCTGTTGATACATTCATTTTGTTCATGCACTGTTTTTCTGATTTTATTTACTTGTCTGTGTCCTCTTTTAGCTGACTGAGCATCTTCTAGAGTTGTTTTGAATTCTTTGTCAGGTAATTCATAGGTCTCTATTTCTTTAGGATCAGTTTCTGGAGATTAATTTTGTTCCTTTGAGAGGCCAATGTTTCGTTTCTTTTCATGCCTTGTGATCGTTTGTTGAGATCTGAATATTTAGAGAAACAGCCACTTCTCCCAGTCTTTACAGACTGACTTTGTACAAGGAAAGACCTTCTCCAATCAGACAGGCCAGCAATTCAGCAAGCCTCTCAAATCTTTTCTGGGGATGTATCTTCTCTGGGACTATGTGTGTAATTTCCAAGTGAAAGAGGTTTGCCCCTGTTCTCAAAACCCTATAATCTGTTGCTCACCCTGATTTCTTTACACAGTACTGCAGTCTCTCCAGTGCTTGCTTTGTTCTTGGCAGCCTCTAATCTCACATGTAAAGTAAACTACTGTTTCATTCAGCACTCTAAGTCAGGAGCTGGAGAAACCAGTCCCTCAAGCCGCCCTTGAAAAACCAGAACACTGGGCACAGGTTCCACTCTTCTCTTTTCCCTCAAGGGAGAAGCTAAGACTTGGGATCACACCATGCTGTGCCAGGGAGGGGAAAGGGTGAAGGGGGGCAAATGCAATGAACTTTCTTACCCGCTTCAAAGCAGCTCTTCTTGGCTTTGTGTATGTCTGGGGGACTGAACCACTTAAATGGTTTCTGGAATTCTCACAAAGGCACTCTGATCTATATGTTGTTCTTAAGTCCGTGTCTCCATGGCAGAATGAGGTCCTAGTGCTTTCTATTCCACCATCTTGCTGACATTACTCCCAAACTATCCTTAACTTTTGCCATCCAAAACGATGCTGCATTTAGGTGTGCCAAGTTGAATAAAGTTATTGCTTCCTGGACTACAATGCAAATGCTATAGTTACATTTTCAACTCCCGTTCAGCAGATTAATGTAATTAGTTGTGAACATATGGCAATGTGGGCTCCTCAAAAGCAAGCGTCATCTTTTTGTTATCCCTACTGTCAAGCAGAGTATCTAACACATAGTAAGTATTGTGTAAAAACTGCTTAATGAATGTTCTAATAGGAGTTACAAATACTTGCCTAGAGAAAAAAAGGTCAGTTTCATTGCTAAGAACCTTTTTCTTTTTAAAAGCCATTAATGATCTATACATATCCACCCAGATTCTGCTTGCTTATCTGGAGGTAATACCAAGGCTCTACTATAACACTGATCCTTAGTTTTTCAAAAACTAAGTTTGTTTTAATTAGCTAAAGTCCATATTTTATTGAGATTTACTTAGTTTTTGCCTAATGTGCTTTTTCTATTTCCGGATACCACATCACATTTAGTTATCATGTCTCCTTAGGCTCCTCCTCTTGGGGTAGAAAGTTTCTTAAACTTCCCATGTTTTTTAATGACCTTGACAGTTCTGAAGAGTATTGGCCAGATTTTGTAGAATGCCCCTCAACTGGGATTTTTCTGATGCTATTCTCATGATTGTACTTGGGTTATGTTTGGGGGGGAAACTACAGAGGTAATGGGCAATTCCCATCATATCATATCAAGGGTACATCCTATTATCATAAGTTATCACTGTTGATTTTAGTTTTGATCAAGCTGAGGTAGTGTTTGGTTTCTCCAGTGTAAAATGTTCTCTTTTCCCCTCCTTTCTATATTTACAGTTTGGAGGAAAGTCATTATGTGCAGGATATTATCTTTCTGAAGAGATTTAGCCTGTGATTTCATAGCATATTCCACATTCTAGTTTGCTTGATTTTTTACAGTGCCATTTAGTTTGCTCCTTTATCCTTGCATTTCCTGTAAATCTCAATTATACGATTGATGCTGTGTACATCACATCAGATGGTGTGTGACGTCAGACTGACCCATATTAGCAATCATTTGGTTAGGATGATAATAATAGAGCTCTTCACTGTAAACGTACATTTTTTTTCTCCTTTGCAATTAGCAAGAACTCTATGATGTATACTTCGGTATCTTGTTCTTTGTCCATGGACATCTGTGCTACAAGAAAATAATACACAAAGGTGATGTCCTCAAAGTTCCTCTCACTCACAGCAATTAATTATCTATCTTCTCATTCAACAAACGTCTCCTGAAGGTCTGCTAAGTTCTAGGCAGTGCTTAGCTGCTATAACTTCTAGAAGGGAAAGATGGGCTCTGTCCTTCAGCAGTGCATCCCAGTGCTACAGAGTGCTACAAGAGTTTCAATAAAGTCTTCTCAGTTTACACTGGTGATAAGCACAAGGTGCTTTCTTTGGTGATTTTCATGCAATTGTTCACCATACTTTGCTCATATATTCAAGATTTTCAATAGCAAATGTTGAAACAAAGAGTTTTTAATTTAAGCTTTATTTAACTCGATTCCTTAATCACTAAACAGTCTAGTTAATTCTTGTTGCCTCCATAGAGGGACTTGTGCAGGTACTGTAAAAACAAAAATCTCTAGAAGGCAGTATGGCTTAGAGGAATGAATGTAGACTTCAGAGCTGGAAAGGACTGAATTCAAATCTCTGTCTCCCAATTAGTAGTCATGTTATTAGCTTTGTGATCTGGCACAAATTACTTAACTTCTCTGAGCCATGGATTCCTGTACATAAGCTAGAGAAAATACCTAATTCCAAGGGTTTCTAGAATTAAACAAAAAAAATACATGAAGTGCTTAGTCGAGTTCCCAAGTTCCTGGCATGTAGTAAATATTTGATAGATACTCCTCTTGAGAAACAACACAAACTACAAAAGTATGCATATAATTGCAAATGAGGAGATAAAGGGTTAGTATCCAAAATCTATAAAGAACTTATCAAACTCAAAAAATGAATAATTCAGTGAAGAAATGGGCAAAAGATATGAATAGACACTTCTCCAAATAAGACATCCAGATGGCTAACAGACACATGAAAAGATGCTCAACATCACTCATCATCAGGGAAATGTAAATCAAAACCACAATGAGATATCAACTCACACCTGTCAGAATGGCTAAAATCAACAACTCAGGCAATGACAGGTGTTGGGGAGGATGTGGAGAAAGAGGGTCTCTTTTGTATTTCTGGTGGGAATGCAAACTGGTGCAGCCACTCTGGAAAACAGTATGGAGGTTCCTTCAAAAAATTAAAAACAGAACTACCCTATGACCCAGAAATTGCACTACTAGGTATCTACCCAAGGGATACAGGTGTGCTGTTTCGAAACGACACATGCACCCCAATGTTCATACCAGCACTATCGACAACAGCTAAAGTATGGAGACAGCCTAAATGTCCACTGACAGATGAATGGATAAAGAAGATGTGGTATATATACACAATGGAGGATTACTCGGCAATCAGAAAGAATGAAATCTTGCCATCTGCAACTACATGGATGGAACTGGAGGGTATTATGCTAAGTGAAATTGATGAGTCAGAGAAAGACAAATATCATATGACCTCACTTATATGAGGAATTTAAAATGCTAAAAGAATTAATATAAGGGAAAGGAAGCCAAATTTATATAAAAACAGGAAGGGGGACAAAACATAAGAGAATCTTAAATACAGAGAACAATCAGAGGGTTGCTGAAGGGGTTGTGGGGGTGGGGGTGCTAATGGGTAAGGGGCATTAAGGAATCTAGCCCTGAAATCATTGTTGCGCTATATGCTAACCTTGACATAAATTAAACAATAAATTAATTAATTAAAAAATAAAAAATAGGGGCACCTGGGTGGCTCAGCTGGTTGAGCGTCCGACTTTGCTTAGGTCATGATCTCGCTGCTAACGGGTTCAAGCCCCACCTCAGTCTCTGTGCTGACAGCTTGGAACCTGGAGCCTGCTTCGGATTCTGTTTCCCCCCACCCCCTCTGCCCCTTCCCTACTCATGCTCTCTCTCTCTCTCTCTTTCAAAAATAAATAAGCATTAAAAACAATTTTTTTAATAAAAAAGTATGCATATAAGACAATCAATTACTCTGACTTGGGCATTTTTCCATCAGCAATGTATCATATGAACAATACCAAAATAATTATGACTCTAGCACAGGGCAAGGCTAATTCATACTTTTCATTAGCGTAAAAGACGCTGATATGTCTCCAACAAAATGTGCAAATTCCCACCCATCCCTGCACCCTGCTGGCCCTCCACACACACTCCGTATGTGTGCCTACAATTTTGGGGATGGCTGGGGGGTGGGAAGCCCGCAGAACCAGTAACATATCTGACATAGAGTTAAGTTTGAAAGGCATGAAGATGGCACCAAAGACACCTTACAGGCAGAAATTTTAAAGGGGGGTCTGTGCTCCAGACAGACAGAATATACGTCACCTTTCTGCTCAGCCAGCTTCCACAGGTCCTGAGCTGCTGCCCAAGATAGTGTCATTGGATATTCCACAAGGACATGCTTGCCAGCATTAAGGAACTGCCTTTGGAAAAGAGAGAGAGAAAATATATTCAAGTAAGCTTCACTAAAATACCCTGCATAATAGAGAATGGAACGTTATAAATACACATACATCTCCGAGTTATGTAGGGATACAGATGAGAATCAGGGCCAGAGGCTAAGGAGGATGAACTGTACTTCCTGTTAATTTCTCCTGTGCTAGAAGAGAATGACTTTCTAGTTATGTATTAATTTGAACATGCATCCATTCACCTACTCATGATTTCGGCTAGCCGCTATTTATCAGCTACTCTAGAGGAGAAATAAAAGACATTACTATGTGAATTGCCTATTATCACGATAGCTATAAATAAAGACTACCAAACCCATGACAGCAGCTCTGCCCGAGGCAGTCTGATTTCAGTAACTACATCAGAATTGGGTCTTGAAATAGTAGGCATTTTCCAGGTGCAACAGGCAAGATGAGAGAATTTCACTTGGGGCAGCAGATGCAGAAGCTTGGGTGTGGGAGATTTGTCCATCTGCATAACAGTATGAATTTCAGCATGGCAGGAGAATGGACTCCAGGGACTAGAGGGAAACAAAGTCACGAAAGTAGCTGAAAGTCTGACTGAAGAACCTAGAACGCTACGCTCAGAAGTCTGATTTCATTGTCTCGATACTCCTAAGGTACAAACATTAATAAGATGAAAATTACAAAATTACCTTGTTAAGGAAATACACTCTGGTGCCAAAGTGGGTTAAAGGGAACCAATGAAAGGTGTTTCTTTCCACACTAGAGCTGGAGTGACAAGGAGGGGAACAGCACAGTGGCAGCTGCAATTTAAGGTAAGGACCGAAAAGGAAGTGAGACTCAGGGAGGCCACCAGGTCCTGGGTGGGGCTCCTTCCAGGCTCAGCCCCACCCAACGCTTGAAGGGCGCTAAGCTTTGCATCCGCAGGTGGGGCAGAGGAACATGTCACCCCTCTCCCTCTATGATGTCCATGCCACCACTACTGCTTTCCTCACCTCTTGGCAAAAAAACCTCATATTAAGGGAACTCTTGGAGACATTTAACAATGTTAAAAGCACAAAGGATAAAATGTTGGAAGCTGGTCCAGACTTAGAAAGGATTACGACAAAGCACAGAAAAGATGTGGGCTCCACGTCCTACCCTGAGAAAAACCAGCACTATTCAAACCACTGTCAATTAGTTTTTTAACAAGGAAAACTCTTTAATTCTTTGTTTCTATTGTAACAGCGTACTAAATAAATTTTAGTTTTACATAGTTTTCATTTTCTTATACTTTTATAACCAATAGTAAGAGTTTTGACAATTTTTAAAGGCAATGGCCCCACTATAATTTCCCCCTTTGATTATTAAGATTTCTCTGCAAGATTTCAGCTTGCCCCGCCATTTTTATACTCCTGCACTACCGTGCAAGGCAAGGACTACCTACATTGAAAACCCACCTGATATAGTCCTCGTGGCTAGAGCTCTCACTGCAGATATAAGCAACCTCTACCTCTGGGCTGGAAAGAGCATCTTCCAAAGAAATCTGCTGGACTTCATCAATGTTCCCGAGCTCTCGTCTATTTAAGAATAACAGAAATGTAACCCAAAAGTATACAGAATATCAAATAAATGAGCACATTTACATTTATATATATTATATTTTTTATTTTTATATTTATATTTATATATCCTTCTCCTCTCCTCCCAACAATGCCCTGATAATTAGCTTTTGGAAATAAAAAATTAACTTCCTATGCCCCATTTCTAGGACATTTTCCAACATGGAGAAAAACAGCCTCAGGGTTTAAGTCAAGAGACCTGGCACTGAGTGCCAACACTACTGCTAAAAGCCAACATGAGGTGGCCGTCTTTGAATTACTTCATCTCTAAAATGAAAACAACTGATCTCTTTTGATTTCATGAGAAGTGGTCTCTATGATCACAGCCAGCTCCAAGCCTTTGGCCAAACACTGACTACACCAGACTTCGCTCACAGTCTAAGAGAGGAAGGGAGACACACAGGGATGTAGCAACATCACAACACTGACACGAGAAATGCTGTGTTGTGGGTACAGGTGGATCCTTCAAGGAAGGCAAGGAGCATCCAGTTTAGGGTTTCAGAGGAGGCTTCCGGGGAAGATGGGACAACACAGCAGGTAGGTCACAGGGACTGGGGAGCAGTGTGAGAATGGCAGGCGTGTAAAGCAGGGGTATGAGCCGGCCATCTTCCCGCTTGACTCGGGCAGCATAGGAGTTTCCACTCTACCAGTCATGGCAGCCAGCTAGCAGAGGACTGGGGCTTATGGGACAAGGAGAGGCCCCACTTTGGCCTTGAACCCCAGTGTTGTGTTCAACCCAGCTTCAGTTAAGGGTGCAATGGGAGTTACAGTGTTGGCTAATAATAATTTTGACCTCCCATTTGTGTGCAACTCCCTTACAATCTTCCTGAGAGGAGAAGATTGTCCTAGGGCAGACTGCTAGCACTTCTGGGTCTCTCTAGTGTCCCAAAGTTCACTTTACAGCCTTAAAAGAAAAGCCAGGTCTGAGACCGGTAAACTGGAGGAAAGTAGGTCCCATGAATTAAGATATGAAAAATGTCTGCAGGGACCGTCACAGGAGTTAAATCATTCTATTTATTTTATTTCTCTAAAGCACTAGAAAACAGGGAGGTGCCTAAGTTGCTTACCACTCCCTCTACTCAGCCAAGAGAGTGCCTACATCTTGTTCATCTTGTTCACAACTGACACTCATAAATGACATTACTTGGTATTAGTTCGGTGAATGGTGTGTATGAGGAAGTGGTAAGTGGTGGAGGAAGATGATGAGAGCATATGGGTCAGGGAAGAAGACACATGGTGGAAGTTTGGTTGTGACTGAGTTAAAGGAGATAAATGAAACCTTAAAGAAAAGCAAGGCTCAAAATTATCAAAGGGAAAAGAACACATGTTGCTGAGGTGAAGGGCTTTGGAATCAAATGGACCTGCATGCAAATCCAGGTCTTAGACTTTCCAGCTATGTGTCCATAGGCAAATTACTTAATCTCTCTGTGGCTCAGTTTCTTTATCTGTAAAGTGGGGTTGACAATGGTATCTATGTCAAATAGCTGGTAAGGGGGGCACCTGGGTGGCTCAGTCGGTTAAGCATCCGACTTCGGCTCAGGTCATGATTCACGGTTCATGGGTTCGAGCCCCACGCCGGGCTCTGTGCTGACAGCTCAGAGCCTGGGGCCTGCTTCAGATTCTGTATCTCCCTCTCTCTCTGACTCTCCCCTGCTCATGCTGTGTGTGTGTGTCTCTCTCTCTCAGAAATAAATAAAACATTAAAAAAAAATAGCTAGTAAGGCTTATAAAACCCAGAGCCACCACATGGATGGCCATCATGAGAACTGACATAATGATGAACGGGTGCACACCTAACGCCTTCTTTTAGCTAATCCACCATGTGTTCACTGTGCCCCTTCTGTAACTATCAGGCCCTGCTCTCATCTTCTCTGCCTTTGTCTTCACAGTCCCATCAAGGCTTACATCCCAGCCGCAGGCCCAGCACTCCAGCCCCCAGAGCCGTCTGAACTTGAGATCTTGTGGGGCTGACCCTGAGCACAGCTCTCTGGAATGACCTCAGAGCTGGCTTTCTCTCTCCTGGATCTGGAGAGTCTCTACGTCCCAAGCCCTAATTCATTCTCACTGCTCTTCCCATGAATTACAAGGCACGAGGCAAATGCCAGCCACCTGGACACAAAGCCAATCAGGTTCAGGTACACCGAGGAAGCATGTGGATTCCGCAAGTCCCTGATCCGCACTGAGCCGGCTCTGCCAACACCAACCACCACCACTCCGAACTTTCTTTCAGGCTGAAACACAAGGAACCAAGGTAGGATTTAAAAATAGTCCGAGCATCTAGAGAGAGCAGCAAAACAGAGACATGTGAGCAGGACCGGTCAGCGTCTAGACAAGGAAGGAAAGGAGCCAACCCAGAACACACCAGAAGCTGCAGGATACAAGGGGGGAATAAGACACTCCCTGAAATGAGAGCTTGGAAAGAAGTCAGCTCCACCCAAGACCTATTTCTACGGGAGTTCTGTGTCATCCACGGATAAGGCTCCTCACATTTGGTTCTCAACTTGGCCACCTTTCCGAAGAGGAGATTTTCCTCTTTAAGCTGTACCTCCCTAAATCCTTCCTCCAGTGGACATACAAATCTGATACAGCTGGGACTCATTCCAAGGCCACAGTGGCTTAGTGAGATGCTGGCACACAGGACACGGGGAAAACCACAAGCCATCACCTTGTACAGAGTCCATACTACGCGGTCTGCATTGCAACCAACTTTGTTCCTACCGTCCTGTGGTAGCTTACCTATTACTCAGGTACACTGCGAGGGGCTGTGTGTAAATAGCATCAGAATGAAAAATCACGTCAATTCTTTAAAGTTATAGAGTCACTTAATAGAATTCAAACTGATAAAAATTACGTACACATCCCTTACACCCAGTTCTCCTTGGATGCCTCTGGGGACAGAAATGGGAATGTCAGCTCGGATTCACCTGTCACCTGACATATCCGAGTATCGCTATTTCCCAATGATTCTGCCCCTTCCTGGGTAAACTGCTCTAGTGTTGTTCGAGGATTTCTTGGCCTCCACCTGATGCCGCACTAAATCACCAACTGCTCTCACTCCTAATCTCACCCTTTCCATGTATCTAAGTTCCTTCCCTGATTAAAGTCCTTCATTTTCCTGTTATTGACTGACTGTGTCCTCCTATGTTGAAACCCTAACCCCTGATATAAGGGTATTAGGAGGCAGGGCCTTTGGGAGGTAATTCGGATTAGGTAGGGGCCCTCATGCATGGGATTAGTACCCGTATGAGTCACAAAAGACCTTGCTTCCTCACGCTGCTCTCTACCCAGGTGCCAGCAATCTGCAATCTGAAAGAGCGCCCTCACTAGAACTGACCTCACAGCCTGATCTTGGACTTCTAGCCCTCAGAACTGTAAGAAATAGATTTCTGTTGTTTATAAGCCATCTGGTCTGTGGTACTGCTTTATCACAGCAGCCTAAAGTAACTTAGACACCAGCTGAAGAGAGAAAAATACCTAAGTCCAAGTTCTTTAAAAAAGAACAGAATCCTGAATCATTATGCTGTACATCTGATCCTAATGTATTATGTGTCAACTATGTCTCAATGGAAAAAAAAATACTTTAACATGAGAAAAAAAAAGCCCCTCTGCCCCTTGGTGTTCATGGAACAAAAACATGAAAAGTTTTTTATTCTCTACTCCAGACCCTCACCCACGGTATATATTTCCCTCAGACTCTCCATCTCAGTAATGCCATCACCATCTACTCGATTGCTCAGGTCCTTAAACTTGGGAGTTATCCTAGCCTTTTTTCTCTGCCCCGCATTCCATACCCAATTCATCAATAAATGGCCAAGATCCATCCATAAGCCGCCTATTGACTTCTGTCCATCTTCATTGCTACCCCCTAATCCAAGCCATCATCTCATCCTTTGGACTGTTTAACTGCTTTACTTGTTGCCCTGTTCTATTCTTCATATAGCAGCAAGAATCTTTAGACTAAACACAATCAGATAATGTTATCACCTCCTCACCCCCCAGCTTACAATTCTCCATAGGCTACTTATTATACTCAGAATAAAACCCAAACCATTTGCTGTGGTCTACAAAGGCCTTCATGACCTGTTCCCTGCCTCTCTCTCTCTCTTAGCTCATCACCTAGCACTCTCCCTCTTGTCATACTGGCTTTCTTCCTCCTCTTTGAACATGTCAAGGTCATTTGCACCTCAGGGCCTTTGCATATATGGTTTACTCCAAAAAATGTGAGGCTCTGGGGATGTATCTTGGAAAAAGCCTGCTCTTACAGAAATTTCAAAGAAGGAAGAGAGCAAATAAATCAACACATGAATAAATGTCAAGAGATAGTGAGCATTTGGGGTGCCTAGGTGGCTCAGCTGGTTAAGCGTCCGACTTCGGCTCAGGTCATGATCCCACAGTTCGTGGGTTTGAGCCCCACGATGGGCTCTGTGCTGACAGCTCAGAGCCTGGAGCCTGCTTCCGATTCTGTGTCTCCCTCTCTCTCTGACCCTCCCCTGCTTGTACTGTCTCTCCCTCAGAAATAAATTTTAAAAAATCTTTAAAAATTAAAAAAAAAAGATGTGTTAAAACTATGAGATCATCCATTTAAAACTTTCAGAATAATTTACAGAAAGTATATTAAATTACACACTGAATGGCTGAACTACTAACCATAGATATTTATACACGAAGCAGTTCTTTTAAGAAATAAGACTCAGAGGGGCACCTGGGTGGCTCAGTTGGTTAAGCATCCAACTCTTGGTTTCAGCTCAGGTCATGATCTCACACTTCAGGAGTTCGAGCCCCCATTGGGATCTGCACTGATAGTGCAAGGCTGCTTGGGATTCTCTCTCACTTTCTCTCTGCCTCTCTGCTACCCATGCTGTCTCCGTCTCTCTCAAAAATAAACTTGAGAAAAAAATAGGACTCATAAATGTGTCTGTCTTGGTATAACATACATAATTGAAATGAATAAAGTTTGGAAGACCAATGTTGTTACACTATGNGGTCCCATGAATTAAGATATGAAAAATGTCTGCAGGGACCGTCACAGGAGTTAAATCATTCTATTTATTTTATTTCTCTAAAGCACTAGAAAACAGGGAGGTGCCTAAGTGGCTTACCACTCCCTCTACTCAGCCAAGAGAGTGCCTACATCTTGTTCATCTTGTTCACAACTGACACTCATAAATGACATTACTTGGTATTAGTTCGGTGAATGGTGTGTATGAGGAAGTGGTAAGTGGTGGAGGAAGATGATGAGAGCATATGGGTCAGGGAAGAAGACACATGGTGGAAGTTTGGTTGTGACTGAGTTAAAGGAGATAAATGAAACCTTAAAGAAAAGCAAGGCTCAAAATTATCAAAGGGAAAAGAACACATGTTGCTGAGGTGAAGGGCTTTGGAATCAAATGGACCTGCATGCAAATCCAGGTCTTAGACTTTCCAGCTATGTGTCCATAGGCAAATTACTTAATCTCTCTGTGGCTCAGTTTCTTTATCTGTAAAGTGGGGTTGACAATGGTATCTATGTCAAATAGCTGGTAAGGGGGGCACCTGGGTGGCTCAGTCGGTTAAGCATCCGACTTCGGCTCAGGTCATGATTCACGGTTCATGGGTTCGAGCCCCACGCCGGGCTCTGTGCTGACAGCTCAGAGCCTGGGGCCTGCTTCAGATTCTGTATCTCCCTCTCTCTCTGACTCTCCCCTGCTCATGCTGTGTGTGTGTGTCTCTCTCTCTCAGAAATAAATAAAACATTAAAAAAAAATAGCTAGTAAGGCTTATAAAACCCAGAGCCACCACATGGATGGCCATCATGAGAACTGACATAATGATGAACGGGTGCACACCTAACGCCTTCTTTTAGCTAATCCACCATGTGTTCACTGTGCCCCTTCTGTAACTATCAGGCCCTGCTCTCATCTTCTCTGCCTTTGTCTTCACAGTCCCATCAAGGCTTACATCCCAGCACCCTGCCNTAGCTAGTAAGGCTTATAAAACCCAGAGCCACCACATGGATGGCCATCATGAGAACTGACATAATGATGAACGGGTGCACACCTAACGCCTTCTTTTAGCTAATCCACCATGTGTTCACTGTGCCCCTTCTGTAACTATCAGGCCCTGCTCTCATCTTCTCTGCCTTTGTCTTCACAGTCCCATCAAGGCTTACATCCCAGCCGCAGGCCCAGCACTCCAGCCCCCAGAGCCGTCTGAACTTGAGATCTTGTGGGGCTGACCCTGAGCACAGCTCTCTGGAATGACCTCAGAGCTGGCTTTCTCTCTCCTGGATCTGGAGAGTCTCTACGTCCCAAGCCCTAATTCATTCTCACTGCTCTTCCCATGAATTACAAGGCACGAGGCAAATGCCAGCCACCTGGACACAAAGCCAATCAGGTTCAGGTACACCGAGGAAGCATGTGGATTCCGCAAGTCCCTGATCCGCACTGAGCCGGCTCTGCCAACACCAACCACCACCACTCCGAACTTTCTTTCAGGCTGAAACACAAGGAACCAAGGTAGGATTTAAAAATAGTCCGAGCATCTAGAGAGAGCAGCAAAACAGAGACATGTGAGCAGGACCGGTCAGCGTCTAGACAAGGAAGGAAAGGAGCCAACCCAGAACACACCAGAAGCTGCAGGATACAAGGGGGGAATAAGACACTCCCTGAAATGAGAGCTTGGAAAGAAGTCAGCTCCACCCAAGACCTATTTCTACGGGAGTTCTGTGTCATCCACGGATAAGGCTCCTCACATTTGGTTCTCAACTTGGCCACCTTTCCGAAGAGGAGATTTTCCTCTTTAAGCTGTACCTCCCTAAATCCTTCCTCCAGTGGACATACAAATCTGATACAGCTGGGACTCATTCCAAGGCCACAGTGGCTTAGTGAGATGCTGGCACACAGGACACGGGGAAAACCACAAGCCATCACCTTGTACAGAGTCCATACTACGCGGTCTGCATTGCAACCAACTTTGTTCCTACCGTCCTGTGGTAGCTTACCTATTACTCAGGTACACTGCGAGGGGCTGTGTGTAAATAGCATCAGAATGAAAAATCACGTCAATTCTTTAAAGTTATAGAGTCACTTAATAGAATTCAAACTGATAAAAATTACGTACACATCCCTTACACCCAGTTCTCCTTGGATGCCTCTGGGGACAGAAATGGGAATGTCAGCTCGGATTCACCTGTCACCTGACATATCCGAGTATCGCTATTTCCCAATGATTCTGCCCCTTCCTGGGTAAACTGCTCTAGTGTTGTTCGAGGATTTCTTGGCCTCCACCTGATGCCGCACTAAATCACCAACTGCTCTCACTCCTAATCTCACCCTTTCCATGTATCTAAGTTCCTTCCCTGATTAAAGTCCTTCATTTTCCTGTTATTGACTGACTGTGTCCTCCTATGTTGAAACCCTAACCCCTGATATAAGGGTATTAGGAGGCAGGGCCTTTGGGAGGTAATTCGGATTAGGTAGGGGCCCTCATGCATGGGATTAGTACCCGTATGAGTCACAAAAGACCTTGCTTCCTCACGCTGCTCTCTACCCAGGTGCCAGCAATCTGCAATCTGAAAGAGCGCCCTCACTAGAACTGACCTCACAGCCTGATCTTGGACTTCTAGCCCTCAGAACTGTAAGAAATAGATTTCTGTTGTTTATAAGCCATCTGGTCTGTGGTACTGCTTTATCACAGCAGCCTAAAGTAACTTAGACACCAGCTGAAGAGAGAAAAATACCTAAGTCCAAGTTCTTTAAAAAAGAACAGAATCCTGAATCATTATGCTGTACATCTGATCCTAATGTATTATGTGTCAACTATGTCTCAATGGAAAAAAAAATACTTTAACATGAGAAAAAAAAAGCCCCTCTGCCCCTTGGTGTTCATGGAACAAAAACATGAAAAGTTTTTTATTCTCTACTCCAGACCCTCACCCACGGTATATATTTCCCTCAGACTCTCCATCTCAGTAATGCCATCACCATCTACTCGATTGCTCAGGTCCTTAAACTTGGGAGTTATCCTAGCCTTTTTTCTCTGCCCCGCATTCCATACCCAATTCATCAATAAATGGCCAAGATCCATCCATAAGCCGCCTATTGACTTCTGTCCATCTTCATTGCTACCCCCTAATCCAAGCCATCATCTCATCCTTTGGACTGTTTAACTGCTTTACTTGTTGCCCTGTTCTATTCTTCATATAGCAGCAAGAATCTTTAGACTAAACACAATCAGATAATGTTATCACCTCCTCACCCCCCAGCTTACAATTCTCCATAGGCTACTTATTATACTCAGAATAAAACCCAAACCATTTGCTGTGGTCTACAAAGGCCTTCATGACCTGTTCCCTGCCTCTCTCTCTCTCTTAGCTCATCACCTAGCACTCTCCCTCTTGTCATACTGGCTTTCTTCCTCCTCTTTGAACATGTCAAGGTCATTTGCACCTCAGGGCCTTTGCATATATGGTTTACTCCAAAAAATGTGAGGCTCTGGGGATGTATCTTGGAAAAAGCCTGCTCTTACAGAAATTTCAAAGAAGGAAGAGAGCAAATAAATCAACACATGAATAAATGTCAAGAGATAGTGAGCATTTGGGGTGCCTAGGTGGCTCAGCTGGTTAAGCGTCCGACTTCGGCTCAGGTCATGATCCCACAGTTCGTGGGTTTGAGCCCCACGATGGGCTCTGTGCTGACAGCTCAGAGCCTGGAGCCTGCTTCCGATTCTGTGTCTCCCTCTCTCTCTGACCCTCCCCTGCTTGTACTGTCTCTCCCTCAGAAATAAATTTTAAAAAATCTTTAAAAATTAAAAAAAAAAGATGTGTTAAAACTATGAGATCATCCATTTAAAACTTTCAGAATAATTTACAGAAAGTATATTAAATTACACACTGAATGGCTGAACTACTAACCATAGATATTTATACACGAAGCAGTTCTTTTAAGAAATAAGACTCAGAGGGGCACCTGGGTGGCTCAGTTGGTTAAGCATCCAACTCTTGGTTTCAGCTCAGGTCATGATCTCACACTTCAGGAGTTCGAGCCCCCATTGGGATCTGCACTGATAGTGCAAGGCTGCTTGGGATTCTCTCTCACTTTCTCTCTGCCTCTCTGCTACCCATGCTGTCTCCGTCTCTCTCAAAAATAAACTTGAGAAAAAAATAGGACTCATAAATGTGTCTGTCTTGGTATAACATACATAATTGAAATGAATAAAGTTTGGAAGACCAATGTTGTTACACTATGTTAGAATCTTTAAAAATCACACAATTAGTAATCCATTTGTGTTTATGATATTCATACGTATAAGTGTAAATTTAAAAAAACTTTTGTACATGAGAATAAAAAGGTTATATATGTTTAATTATATAAACATGTATATATGTGTGTATGTATACGTATACATACATATACATACGTATACATACACACACACACACATATACATACTACACTTTTATTTAAAACACTTTCCTAAAGCAAACCCTCCTCTTCAGCTACAACTTTCCATGCTTAACTGCTGACATATGGAAGCCCCTCTGGTATTAGTGAAGTACAGAACACAATGCTAAAAGACCAACCAAAAGCCATTAATCGAGGCCTCTGAATTGATGGACATCTTCATCTGCACCTTCACAACCCTCACCATCACCTATTTAAGCCCACCATCCATACAATGATCCATTTTTTCACGTTTAGACAGTTTCCCATCACTGTTGGCTCTGACAATGCTATAGGGAGCCTGTTGCTGACCTCTTTCTTGCCTGACAGAAAATCATCCCGATTGCAGTACAGAAACTAGTAACATGGATTCCATTACCATGATAAACTGACAAAAGGAAGAAAAGAAATATACTGTAAGAAAACATGTACCTCCAATCTAGGCACCCTCAACTGACATCTTCACTTAGCACTGGCCCTCCCTGTGCATTTCTTTGAACATCCTCCTTTGGATCCATTTTTCTTAACCACTAGGTTTGGAGCTGGTGACGATAACTCCCCAGGTACATGTGCCGAAGTCAGAGGCTGTGAAGCAGTAGGGTGAGCTGGGTTGGCATCTGATGTGGCCTGAGCTGAAACTACTGTTTGATATTGCACATAAGACGACTGAGCATACATATTTGTCATCCTAATGCCTGCAGGGGCTAAAAGCAGGGCACACTGGGAATCTAGGTGGAATAGCTTGCCAAGAAACTGGTTATTTCCATTTCTTTACATTACCTGTGGGAACTGATTAACTCTGTGTAGGATCCTCTTGTGCTTATAGAAGGGTGCACTTCTCAATCCTTCTGAAGTACTAGAAGCTCTAAGCAAGGTTTCTTTTTTAACACACTCCTCAAAAAACACACACTATATTACTCCATTTATATAAAAGTCCAGACAGTGCAAAGTAATCTATACTGACAGAAGGTAGATTAGAGATCACTTGCCTACTTGACAGAGGGTGAGGAGGGATGAACAGAGAGATTACAAAGGAAAATGAAGAAGCTTCTGCAGGTGACGGGTAACCTCATTATCTTGATTGCTAGGATTCACAGATGTATACATACATCAAAACTTATCAAACTGCACAGTTAATATGTGCAGTGTATTATATAAAGTACACCTCAATAAAGGTGCTTTTAAAAGGATTATCTAATATCTTAAGACATGCTTCTCAAAGTTCCCACCAAAGTTTTATTCTATACAATAAAAGGAAAAAAATCCTAGGGGTCTGGGAATATAACTCACAGCCATAAAACTAAGCTTCTTTAGGTCTCAAGCTCTAAAACACCTGTAAACATGTTGGGGCTCAGTCAGTTAAGCATCCCACTCTTAATTTTGGCTCAGGTCATGATCTCATGGTTTGTGAGTTTGAGCAATGCATCTGACTGACAGTGCAAAGCCTGCTTGGGATTCTCTCTCCCCCTCTCAAAATAAATAAACTTTAAAAAATGTTGTATACATGTTACTTCCTAATCCATAAATGATCTATGTTTCATTAGTTTAAACATAATGTTTAATATTAATTACAAGTTAAATTCTACATTTCCCTCCACAAATTTTCAGATTAAATAGATACCACAAGAAGACGTACTCTGTTTTCTTGGTGGCAATTGCTTACAACTAAGAAAGTATACAAAACTTTTTGCACAAGTGAAAGTCTGGATGCTTTTATTGTCTTTCTGTACTCTTTTTTTCACTTACAATTACCCCAAAATGGGCAAAAAAACATTTGCCAGTTTTAGATACCACCTTCCTCTTTTAAGGAAGTAACACTTAAGAATTCAAAATATTTGTCATTTAATCCACTTGAGAGGAAAAAATACATTAGACTCTTCATTTATCCAGGAAGGGGGCATTTTGTTTCTGAGTTAACTGAATATTCTAGATATTTCAGAAAACTTTTTTTGTTGTTGTTTACCTTCCACTGGATTAGACAATGCCTTAGGATAATTAAGAACTTGAGGTTTTATTATATAGTCCCATGGCTTTTGAAAAAGGTGAAGAAAATCTGCATCGCAGTGGTCCCGAACAAAACTTCCAGGCCTATAGACTCATCTGTCTGCTACGGTCTCTTGAGTTATTTACTGAACATGCAACAAATGATTCTGATTACTTGAGCTTGCCTTTTTATGATAAACAATTTGTAATTCTATGATGCTTTTTAGGTAGGTCATTTTATTTTTGTTTATTTTGAGAGAGACTGAGAGAGACAAAGTGTGAGCAGAGGAGGAGCAAAGAGAGAGTGAGAGAGAATCCAAAGCAAACCAGCACAGATCTTACAAACCATGAGATCATGACCTGAGCTGAAGTCAAGTAAGATGCTCAACCACCTAGGCATCCCTAGGCAAGTGGTTTCAAATAAATACATATGTCACTTTCTCTAGAATTAAAGAAATAATTGAAAATTACTTTTTGGAATGGTACAGAATTAAACTCATCTAAGCAAGTTCAACCATAATCAGGGTGACCATAGCTTGCCTAAATTATCTTAATCCATCTGAGAAAAAAATAGGCAGCTCTAAACATAGGTTTCTTAACTGGATGATGGAGAGATTGATCTTGAATTGTGTGAACTGGAATTGCTGCAGGATGCCAACCCTTCATGATTTGCTCTACTGGTACTGTGTCTTGGAAACTGACAGGAGTCCAAGTACACAAATGATAAACTCTGACACTCATTTTGTTTTCAGATGTCTTTTAGCTGCAAATGACCAGAAAGAAGTCTGCCCAAGCCTACCAATCTCTGATCCTTTGTCAAATTTATTATCTCACAATTACCATGGTTCTTTGTTCAGGGTCTCAAAGGCTGCAGTTAAGAGTTGACCACGTTATGTTCTCATCCATAATAGCTCAGGGTTCTCTTCCAAGCTCTTATGATTGCCAAGAGAATTCAGTTCTTTATGGTTATAGGACAGAGTCCCTAAGCTTCTAGAAGCCACCATCGGTTCCCTAACAAATGTCCCTCTCCATAGGCAGTGCACATCATAGCAACCTGTTTCTCCAATCCAGCAGAATTTCTTTCAGTAGAAACACTGTTTAATGAGAAAGAATTAAATCTGGCCATTTGTAGCAATGTGGATGGAACTGGAGAGTGTTATGCTAAGTGAAATAAGTCAGGCAGAGAAGGACAGATACCGTATGTTTTTACTCCTAAGTGGAACAGGAGAAACTTAACAGAGGACCATGGGGGAGGGGAAGGGGAAAAAAATAGTGGTGGAGAGGGAGGGAGGCAAACCATGAGAGACTCTTGAATGCTGAGAACAAACTGAGGGCTGATGGGGGTGGGGGAGAGGGGAAGGGGGTGATGGGCATGGAGGAGGGCACTTGTTGGGATGAGCACTGGGTGTTACATGGAAACCAACTAGACAATAAACTATAAAAGAAGAAAAAGAAACACTGTTTAGTTAAAAATGATTCAATTTAGTTAATATAGTTGGAATATATATACATTCTAGTTGCCCATTGCTTTGCTTTTAGATTAGGACACTTGATAAACTCAGATTACGAATCTTCGTTTTGGAAAACATCCTCAATTATTAATTATTATTTTTATTAAGACTTTTTCCAAGATTATCTGGGTGGCTCAGTTGGTTAAGCATCTGACAGTGCAGAGCCTGCTGGGGATTCTCTCTCTCTTGCTGCCCTTCTCCATCAGCTCTCTCTCAAGATAAATAAACTTAATAAAAAAATAAAAAAAAAAAAAGACTTTTTCCAGAAGATAGTGGAGCAGTAGACCCTGGGCAGGAGGGAATGTGGCAGGTCTGCGTGTGGAGAGGGGACCTGGGAGAGAGAAGAGCCATGGGGCCACGGAGGGGCAGAGGCTGTTTTCATGGAGCTAGTGCATGGAGAAGAGAAAGAGAGAGGGGGATCGAGCGCTGCGTTGCAAGAAAAGTACCCCCCCTGAAAGCAGCTAGAGAGAAAGAGAGACAGAAAGAATGAAAACACGAGCAGGGGACTACACAAGAAAACTGTTCCCCAAAACCACTGACTGGGAAAAATGAGAGGGTTTCAATACTGTCAAATATTTATAAACAGTGGAGCTCAGTCTGAAATTCTGGAACTCAGGCTCCAGTAAGCAGCAGGGTAGAGCCCCAGGAGCAGGCAGCACTGAGGATCCCCTAGGATCCCCTAGGTTTCACCAGGAGCAGCAGTTCCCCTGCTGGGAGTGCATTCGGTAGAGGTGATACGTCTCTCAATGAGCCTAAGAGCCAGGGGGCGTCATAGAGCTGCCCCGTTCACTGGTACAGGACCAAAGACACAGGCTGAGGGCAGCAAACCCTGGTGCCGGATGTGTGTTGTGACATTACCATGAACTCTGAGCTGTTGCCACTGCTCGGTCACGCTAACATTTTCTGGGACAAGCCGGTACTGGCCAGAGCTTGGTAAGAACCTCCTGGAGAGGATCAGCACAGGCATGAGCCATGAGTGTCCCTGCAGTGTGGGGTTCTGAAACATGGCCGCAACTGAGAAAAAACTCTGAAGTGAGGCGCTAACCTGGCAGGCAGACAGCTTGGAAATAGACAGGGTGAAGGTGGGGAGCTGACAGAAGTTGAAAACACAGGAAGGGTGAATATGCATCTGTGAGCCAACTTCCCACTCCAGAGGCTAGAGACTGGGGTGAAGTCATTTTAACCGTTAGCACATCAACAGCGATCGAACTGGTGAGCTCAACAGTGTCACCAAATGGAGAATGGGACCATCATACCAAGCCCCGCCTCCCTGTGCCCTCCCAACACATCTCTACTAGGGGAGTTGGCCTGAGAATCAGAACAATAGGCCATTCCCCCAAAGGGGAAGCACAAATCCCTCCCTATTCTGATCACTAGATGCTACGAAGTTACAGCTCTAGAGGAAACTGGATCTAGCTTCTTTTGTGTGTGTGTGTGTGTGTGTGTGTGTGTGTGTGTGTTTGTTTTTTGCTTCCATTTTTGTTTTCTTAGATATGAGAACAGAAAAAATTTTATTTTTTTATAATTAAAAAATTTTTTTTCTTTTTTTCTACCAACCTCTTTTGAAAAAAAAATTTTTAATGTTTTATTTATTTCTGAGAGAGAGAGACAGCTTGAGCAGGGGAGGGGCAGAGAGAGAGGGAGATACAGAATCTGAAACAGGCTCCAGGCTCTGAGCTGTCAGCACAGAGCCCGACATGGGGCTCGAACCCACGAACTGTGAGATCATGACCTGAGTCGAAGTTGGACGTTTAACTGACTAAGCCACCCAAGAGCCCCTCTACCAAGCTACTCTTAACAAGAAGACCAAAACACACCTAGGATCTAGCTTCTCTTTTTGATTTTTTTAATTAAAAAATTTTTATTTTATTCTATATTGTTTTTTTCTTTGTCCAAAATGAGAAGACAGAGGAATGCACCTCATAAGAACGAACAGGAAGAAGTAGTACCCAGGGATTAATCTATACAGATATAAGTAAAATATCTGAAGTAGAATTTGAAACAACAATTGTAAGAATTCTAGCCGGAATTGAAAAAAACAGAATACACTAGAGAATCCCTTACTGCAGAGATAAAAGAGCCAAAATCTAGTCAGGCTGAAATTAAAAACACTATAACTGAGATGGAATTTCGGATAGATGCCATGACAGCAAGGTTGGGCGAAACACATAAATGAATTAGTGATACAGAAGATCAAATTACGGAAAATAATGAAGTTGGAAAGAAAAGGGAAACAAAGGTAATGAATGGATCACAAAGTTAGACTTTGGGAACTCAGTGAGTTATTAAAATGGATTAACATTCATATTATAGAAGTCCCATAAGATGAAGAGAGAGAAAAGGAGTCATAAGGTTTATGTGAATAAATTACAACCAAAAACTTCATTAATTAAGGAAGGGCAGAAACATCAAAATCCAAGTAGCACAGAGAACTCTCATTAAATTCAACAAAAGTTGGCCATTGCCAAGGCATATCAAAGTCAAATTCACAAAATAAACAGAGAGGGAAAGAATTCTGAAAGCAGGAAGGGGAAAAAAGGCCTTAACCTACGGGGAAGGCAGATCAGGTTTGCAGCAGATCTGTCCGCAGAAACATGGCAAGGCAGAAGGGAGGGGCAGGATGTATTCAACTTCAACGTGCTAAATGGGTAAAATATGCAGCCAAGAACACTCTAACCAGCAAGGCTGTCATTCAGAATACAAGAGAGATAAAGACTTTCCCAAACAAAAATTAAGAGAGTTAGTGACCACTAAACTAGCCTTACAAGAAATATTAAGAGAGACTCTTAGAGGTGGCAAGAGACCAAAAGAAGCAAAGACTAGAAAGGAATAGAGAACATCTCCAGAAACACCAACTTTACAGGTAACACAATGGCACTAAACTCATCTTTCAAAAATCACTCTGATTATAAATGGACTAAATGCTCCATTAAAAAGCACGGGGTATCAGAATAGATAAAAACACAAGACCCATTTATATGCTGTCTATAAGAGACTCATTTTAGACCTAGACATAAGCAGATTGAAAGTGAGGGCACAGAGAATCACTTGTCTTGCTAATAGATGCCAAATGAAAGCCACAGTAGTCATGCCTGTATCAGACAAACTAGATTTTAAAAAACTTCTTTAATATTTATTTTTGAGAAAGAGAGCCAGAGTACAAGTTGGGGAGGGGCAGAGAGAAAGGCAGACAGAATCTGAAGCAGCTCCAGGCTCCGAGCTGTATCAGCACAGAGCCTGGCACGGGGTTCAAACTCATAAACCATGAGATCATGACCTGAGCCGAAGTCAGACATTTAACTGACTTAGCCACCTAGGGCCCTGGGACAAACCAGATTTTAAAACAAAGACTGTAACAAGAGATGAAGAAGGGCATTTTATCACAATTAAGTTCTATCAAGAAGATCTAAAAATTGTAAATATGCTCCCCAACATGAAGCACCCAAATACATAAATCTATTAATAACAAATATAAAGAAATTCATTGATAATAATACTATAATAGTAGGGGACTTTAATAGCCAACTTAACAGCAATGGACAATCACCTAAGCAGAAAATCAACAAGGTAACAATGGCTCTGAATGACACAGTGGACCATATGAACTTAAAAGATATATTAAGAACATTCCACCCTAAATCAGCTAAAACACATTCTTCTCGAGTGTACAAAGAACATTCTCCAGAATAGATCACATACTGGGTCACAAATAAGCCCTTAACAAGTACCAAAAGATTGAGATTATACCATGCATATCTTCAGACCACAACACTATGAAACTTGAAGTCAACACAAGACTTCAAGAAAACAATGGAAATACTACAAATACTTGGAGGTATAAGACCATCCTACTAAAGGATAAATGGGTCACTCGGGAAATTAAAGAAGAAATTAAGAAGTCATGAAAGCAAATGAAAATGAAAACACAACAGTCTAAAACCTTTGGGTTGAGCAAAGCAAGTACTAAGAGGGAAGAATATAGCAAAACAGGCCTACTTCAAGAAGCAAGCCTAACACTTACACCTAAAGGAGCTAGAAAAGAAACAGCAAATAAAGCCTAAAGCCAGCAAATGAAGGGAAGGAATGAAGACTAAAGAAGAAATAAATGATATAGGAATAAAAACAAAAAACAAAAAAACAAAACAAAAGCAAACACAGGAGAACAGATCAACAAAACTAGGAATTGGTTCTTTGAAACAATTAATACAATTGACAAACCCCTAGCCAGACTTATCAAAAAGAAAAGGGAAAGGACACAAATAAACAAAATCATGAATGAAAGGGGAGAGATCACAAGCAAATCAAAGAAACATAAACACTTCTAAGAGAATATTATGAAAAATTATATGCCAACAAACTGGACAACCTAGAAGAAATGGGTAAATCCCTAGAAACATATAAACTACCAAAATCGAAACAGGAAAAAATAGAAAATTTGAACAGACCCATAACCAGCAAAGAGATTCAAACACTAATCAAAAATCTCCCAACAAACAAAAAACATCCAGGCCCAGATGGCTTCCCAGGGAAATTCTACCAGACACTGAAAGAGTTAAGACCTATTCTTCTCAAAGTGTTCCAAGAGATAGAAATGGATGAAAAACTTCCAAACTCACTCTACAAGGCGAGCATTACCTTGATTCCAAAACCAAAAGACCCCACTAAAAAGGAGAAATACAGCCCAATATCCCTGATGAACAAGGATGCGAAAATTCTCAACAAGATACTAGAAAACTGAATTACTCAGTACATTAAAAGAATTATGCACCATGATCAAATGGGATATTCCTGGACTATAGAACTGGTTCACTATCAACAAATCAAATAACGTGATATACCACATTAATAAAAGAAAGGATAAGAACCATATGATCCTCTCAAGAGACGCAGAAAATCATTTGACAAAATACAGCACCCATTTTTTTTTAAAGTTTATTCATTTATATTTAAGGGGGGGGAGGGAGAGAGAAGGAGGGAGTGAGCATGTGAAATTAGGGGAGGGCCAAAAAGAGAGGGAGAGGGAGAATCCCAAGCTGGAAGCCAGGCACAAAGCCTGACATGGGGCTCAATCCCATGAACCGTGAGATCATGATTCAAGCCGAAACCAAGAGTCAGATGCTTAGTGAACCACCTAATCACCCCTATTCTTGACAAAAACCCACACTCAACAAAGTAGGAACAGGTGAAACATACCCCAACATCATATGAAAGACCCATAACTAATAGCATCCTCAAGGGGTGAAAACTGAGAGCCTTTCTCCTATGGCCAGGAAAAAGACAAGAATGTCCACTCTCACCATTACTATTTAACATAGTACTGGAAATCTTAGCTTCAAAAATCAGACAACAAAAAGAAATTAAAGGCATCTAAACTGGTAAGGAAGAAGTCACACTTTCACTATTTGCAGATGGCATGATACTCTATGTAGAAAATCCAAAAGACTCCAACAAAAAATTTCTAGAATACATGAATTCAGTAAAGTCACAGGGTATAAAGTCAACATATAGAAATCAGTTGCATTTCTACACACCAATAACAAAGCAGCAGAAAAAGAAATCAAGGAATCGGTCCCATTTGCAATTGCACCAAACACAATTGGATACTTAGGAACAAACCTCACCAAAGAGGTAAAAGATCTGTACTCTGAAAACTATAAAACACTTAAGAAAGAAATTGAAGAGGATACCAAAAAAAGGAAAGGCATTCCATGCTCATGGATTGGAAGAACATTGTTAAAAATGCCTATACTATACAAAGCAATCTACACATTTAATGCAACCCCCATCAAAATACCACCAACATTTTTCGCAGAGTTAGAACAAATAATCTTGATATTTGCATGGAACCACAAAAGACCCCAAACAGCCAAAGCAATCCTGAAAAAGAAAAACAAAACTGTGGGCATCACAATTCCAGATTTCAAGCTATATTATAAAGCTGGAGTTATCAAGATAGTATGGTACTGGCACAGAAACAGACACATAGATCAATGGAAGAGAACAGAAAACCTAGAAATTGACCCACAACTATAAGGTCAACTCATCTTCAACAAATGGTGCTGGGAAAACTGGACAGCAACGTGCCGAAGAATGAAACTGGACCACTTTCTTACACCATACATAAACACAAGTTAAAAATGGATGAAAGACCTAAATGTAAGATAGGACACCATCAAAATTCTAGAGGTGAACACAAGTAGCAAACTCTCTGACCTCGGCTACAGCAACTTCTTACTAGACATGTCGCCAGAGGCAAGGGAAACAAAAGCAAAAATGAACTGTTGGGACTTCATCAAGATAAAAAACGTATGCACAGCAAAAGAAATAATCAACAAACCAAAACACAGCCTATGGAATGGGAAAAGACAGTTGCAAATGACATATCTGATAAAGGGTTAGTATCCAAAATCTATAAAGAACTTACAAACTCAACACCTAAAAAACAAACAACCCAGATAATAAATGAGAAGATATGAATAAACACTTCTCCAAAGAAGGCTAATAGATACGTGAAAAGATGTCAACATCATTCATCATTAGGGAACAAATATCGAAACCACACGGAGATACCATCTCATACCCCTCAGAATGGCTAAAATTAACAACAGAAGAAAAGGGATGGTGAGGAGGCTGAGAAAGGAGAAGCATCCTCCACTGCTGGTGGGAATGCAAACCGGTGCAGCCACTCGGGAGAACAGTATGGAGGTTCCTCAAAAAGTTAAAAATAGAACTACCCTACGATCCAGCCATTGCACTGCTACCTATTGACTCAGAGGATAGAAAACTACGTATTTGAAGGAGTACATGCACCTAATATTTATAGGAACATTATAACAATAGCCAAACTGTGGAGAGTGCCCAAATGCCCAACAAGTGATCAATGGATAAAGAAGATGTGGTGTGGGGGGAGGGGGGGAAGAATATTACTCAGCCATGAAAAAGAATGAAATCTTGCCATTTGCAACCATGCAGATAGAGCTAGTGTATTATATATGCTAAGTGAATTAAGTCAGAAAGAGACACTCGTATGATTTCGCTCGTATGTTGAATTTAAGAAGCAAAACAGATGAACATATTGGAGGAGAGTGGAAAGAGAGAGGGAAACAAACCATGAGACTCCTAAAGACAGAAAACAGACTGAGGATTGATGTAGGGACGTGGGTGGGGGATTGATATTAGGAGGGCACATGTTATGATGAGCCCTGGGTGTTGTATGTAATTGATGAATCACTGAATTCCACTCCTGAGTACTGCACTGTATGTTAACCAGAATTCAAATACAAAAAAACTTTAGTTGAAAGTGTTTAAATGTGAAAATTAAGTGAAAGCAATTATATTGGTGATATTTGTTCCCATTTTTTCAGTTAAATGCTCTGCAAGACCTTCATCCAATACCCAGGTAAGTTACCCATTTTTGTGAGTTGGTGACAGAGGGGAATCCTATGGCACTGCCTTAGATCACAGATATCCATATCATGTGAGTAGCCTGGGCAGGGTCCTGCAGGGAACAGAGTCTGTTCAAGCCGGCCTGGTACGATCACTGCTTTCCTGAACCCAACACAGTTCTACTCAAGCCTATAGTCAACGTGCTCAGCCCTGTGAGTCACAGGGACCCACATGGAAGAGGAGGTGAAGACAGGGAGACATGTATGCTCATTGGGTGGCTTCACTGTGGGCTAGACTCCACTATCACGGAGTTCAGAAGCCTCTCTCAAGGGCCTCCCCATCCCTGGGCCTTGGGGGGGGGGTACCACACAACAGTCTAAGTACCTCAGTTACTCTTTCACTGATGTGCTCCCTTCCTCCTCAGGTGCCTGTGCTTCTTGGATCCACACACCTGCCATCAAGTTGCCTGTTTCTTTTAAAAGAGCTTAACTTGACTCTTTCAAGTAGTACGCCTATTTCATCTAAACTGCTAAACTCCTACCCCTAAAGGTATTTTTAACACTCTTATTATCGTTTTAATATTCACGGAATCTGCAGTGGTATTCTCTCTCTCTCATTTCTGATATTGGTAACCTATGGCTTCTCTTTTGCCGTAGCCAGGTTAGAGGTTTATCAATTCTAATGACCTCAAGAAATAGTTTATGCTGGATTTTTCCCAATTATTTTTGTTTCCTATTACATTGATTTCCTTTCTTTTTTTATTACTTCAAATTTTCTACTTATTTTGGATTTAACATGCTTTCTTCTTTCTAGTTTGAGGGTAGGAGTTTAGGTCCCTGATTTGAAACCTTTTCTTCTTCCAAAAATGAGCATTTAGTCCTACAACAATGCTTTAGCTGCATCCCATAAATTGGAAAATGCCACTTTCATTTTTATTCAGTTAATTGTCTAATCTCCTTTTTGATTAATTCTTTGGCCATGGATTATTTGGAAATGTGTT
Organism: Crocuta crocuta; assembly: GCF_008692635.1. NCBI lineage: Eukaryota > Metazoa > Chordata > Mammalia > Carnivora > Hyaenidae > Crocuta > Crocuta crocuta. Next base: position 5,266,789 of record NW_027532825.1, read on the forward strand.
ATTTGGATTACAAATGTTTATGGATTTTCCAGATATTTTTCTTTTTTTTTAATATTTAAAAAATTTTTTTTAAATGTTTCATTTATTTTTGAGAGAGACAGAGTGTGAGTAGGGAAAGGGCAGAGAGAGAGGGAGACACAGAATCTGAAGCAGCTCCAGACTGTGAGATGTCAGCACAGAACCCGACAAAGGGCTCAAACTCATGAACCGCGAGATCATGACCTGAGCTGAAGTTGGAAGTTTAACCCAGGCACCCCTCCAGATATTTTTCTATTATGGATCTCTCATTCAGTTCCATTACAGTCACAAAACATCCTTTAAATGGAAGGAAAGGAAGGAAGGAAGGAAGGAAGGAAGGAAGGAAGGAAGGAAGGAAGGAAGGAAAATCCTTTAAATGATTGGAATCATCAAAAAAAATTTGAAACACACTTTATGATCCAGAGTATGGTCTATCCTAGTAAATATTTTTGGCACACTTGAAAAGAATATATATTCTATAGCTGTTGGGTGGACCTTTCCATAATACCTTCTGTTACTAGATACATAAATGTTTAAGTTGGTTATGTCTTTTTGATTGATGGACCCCTTTATCATTCTGAAATGACCATTTTTATTCCTGTTAATATTTTTGCCCTTAAATTTATTTTGTCTGATATTAATAAATCCACTCCTGGGGGCGCCTGGGTGGCTTAGTTGGTTAAGCGTCCGACTTTCGCTTAGGTCATGATCTCGCGGTTCGTGGGTTCGAGCCCCGTGTCGGGCTCTGTGCTGACTGCCAGCTCAGAGCCTGGAGCCTGTTTCAGTCTGTGACTCCCTCTCTCTCTGACCCTCCCCTGCTCATGCTGTCTCTCTCTCTCTCTCTCCTAGAAATAAACAAAACATTAAAAAAATAATAAAATAAATCCACTCCTGGTTTCCACTGATTAGTGTTAGCATAGCACTTTTTCCCCCCAATCTTTTATGTTTAATCTTTGTGTGTTATTATATCTAAAGTGAGTTTCTTTTAAGCAGCATATCATCAGGTCTTGGTCAATCTAACAGTTTCTGCCTTTCAGCAAAGTGTTTATAGACAATTTACATTATAATTACTGATATGGTTGGGTTTAAACCACACCTTATTGTTTGTCTTCTATTTGTCCAATCTGTTCTTTCCCTCTTTTTCTGCCTTCTTTTAGATTAATAGAGTATTTCTTATGATTCCATTTTACCTCATTTATTGGCTATAGCTGCAACTTCTCTTTAGTGGTTATCTTAAGGCTTTTATATGATACATAATTTACCGCAGCTACCTGAAAATAATATACCATTTCACATACATTATATTTCCATCTCTTTTCTCCCAGACTTTATACTACCATTGTTACACAATGTACTTCTATTTTTTTTTTAATTTTTAATGTTTTTATTTATTTTTGAAAGAAAGAGGCACAGAACAAGCAGGGGAGGGGCAGAGAGATAGAGAGGGGGAGACACAGAATCTGAAGCAGGCTCCAGGCTATGAGCTGTCAGCACAGAGCCCAACGTGGGGCTCGAACCCACGAACTGTAAGATCATGACCTGAGCCGAAGTCAGATGCTCAACTGAATGAACCACCCAGGAGCCCCAATGTACTTCTGTTTTTCATTAAACTCCACAAGGTATCAGGAACAGATCTTTAAAAAAAAAAAAAAAAGAAACCATTCTAAGTGTTCGAAGCATAAAGTTTTAATACAAGAAATTAGAGGGTCGGAACTAGCAGAAGGCAGAGGAAAGGGCAAGAAAGAGGAGCAGAAAGGGAAGATGCACACAGGTTATGAGGAGGCTGAAGGATACAGAGAAAGCAGTCAGTAAGGGGTGGGCAATGGATTTCTAGCAATCAGGATACGAAAAATTCCATTTCCGGTTGTTTGCTTTGCTCTGCTATCTTGAACCTTTGGTAAAATGCCACTAAAGTAGAGGAACAGGAGCAGCTTCAAGACAGCAGAAGAAGGACACACATAAGGGACAGCAAAGTGACTCAACAATTCAGAGCCAAACCACAGTCATGGAGGGAGCTTGCTCCCTCTTTGGGACTCAGACAAGTTGGTGTGTTTTGAGGTGAAAAAGGTATAAGAGAAGGTAAAATAATTTTAGAGGAACCTCAAGAGGTGAGGCGTGAGGGCACATGCTGAACTACCATTCTGGGAGGGGGCAAGGAGATTCCAAACAGTCAGGAAGAACAGCCTAATGTTTTTCATTCACTGTTCACAAGGACCAAAAAGTCGGACAACACACTGGTGGGCATGGAAACACAGGTGTAGTCAGACACTGCAAGAGGGAGAGAAAAATGGGCAAATTTGTGGAGACCAACTTGGAAATACTTATGCAAATTCTCTGTGCTCCGATAAATCCATTTCTAAGAATACATCCTATAGAGATATACAATGAAATGATTTAGGTTTATTGTAGCCTTACCTGTAATAGCAAAAGATCGAAAATAACATATATACTGTATTATATATTGAATTATATTATATTATAACATAATAGCTGGCTGGTTACGTACATTTGGTATGCTCTTAAACTGGAATATTATACTGCTATAGAAAAGAACAAGGAAGTTCTTCAATGGGATTGATAGATTGCTGTGTGAGGAAAGCAACATACAGATCAGTGTTGTGTGCTATAATTTGTGCAAAAAAAGGAGAAGCCAGATGGAGAGAAAAAAAAATATTTGTACATGTTTAGAATCTCTCCGAAAGGACGGCCAAGAAACCAGTAACACAGGTTGCCTTGGAGCATGAGAAACAGAGCAGCTGGGAAGGAAGAGGATTTTTTTCCAAATCCTTAAAAATTTTGAATCAAGTGAATATATTAGTTATCTAAAATAAAAACACTTAACATACATACAAATATCTAAGGGATGCTCCAAGCAGATGAGAACTTGACAGCTTATGGACCCTTTGGCTTACTCCCATCTCCCTTCCTGGAGGTCCCTCTATAGGTCCAGAATCTTCTGCTGCCCCATCTTGGGGACATTCTGCCCCTGACCGTGTCCTGTCCAATATCCCCAATTATCTGACTCCTCACACCTCTGGGCTAAAACTGCTGCTTCCACTCACAATTTCTGACCCACCTGTAATCTGGTTTTCAATGTTTTTCTGCTTCATCACAGATCATCTGAGACCCTCTCTTTGCTAAATTCAAGGGCTTTTTCTCAGCTGCATTCTCCTAGGCCTCAGACCTATTTAAAACTTAAATGGACCGGGGCGCCTGGGTGGCTCAGTCAGTTAAGTGCCCGACTTCGGCTCAGGTCATGATCTCACGGTTTGTGGGTTTGAGCCCTGCATCGGGCTCTGTGCTGACAGCCAGCTCAGAGCCTAGAGCCTGTTTCGGATTCTGTGTCTCCCTCTCTCTCTGACCCTCCCCTGCTCACACTGGCTCTCTGTCTCTCAAAAATAAGTAAAAACATTTAAAAATATATAAATAAATAAATAAAACTTAAATGGACCTTCCCTGCCTTTCTTGGTTTCTCTCAGCTCATCCTGAGGTTTCTTCATACTTTACTTTCTTTTTTTAATTTTTTTTAATGTTTTATTTATTTCTAGGAGAGAGAGAGAGAGAGACAGCATGACCAGGGGAGGGTCAGAGAGGGAGGCACAGACTGAAAAAGGCTCCAGGCTCTGAGTTGGCAGTCAGCACAGAGCCCGACACAGGGCTCGAACCCACGAACCGTGAGATCGTGACCTAAGCGAAAGTCGGACGCTCAACCGACTAAGCCACCCAGGCGTCCCGTTCATACTTTACTTTCCTTCTTCACCCTGTGCCCTAGATGTGCATATTTCCCAGTGCTCAATCCTTGTCAGTTTTCTGCTCTTCCCCATATTCTCAGAGGTTGGGGGAGAGGGGAGTCCCTTCACCACGACCAGTTTTATACTGAAGACTCCAACATCCTGAGCTGTGAGCCCTTCTTTCCTCCAAGCTCCAATCCTAAGAAGAAATGCCAGTTGGGCATTTCCAATTTCCACCTGCCCATCTCATTCTGACCTGGATCATCACACTCTGTGCTACATGTCAACCATCCACCCCACCTGACTGGCTGTGCTCTGAACTTCTGGGCAAAGGCCAGTGGCTCCACAGATTCTATCAGGCACCCAGCTTGAAATGCTCGAAATCCCAGGAGTCATTCACATATTCAGCAAAGTTCCTCTAAGACCCAAGGGCTGGCTGAGGCTGACAATCTTTCTCTACCCTTCTACTCCAGCCAGACTGAGTCACAGCAAATTTTCTTTGAAATTTTCTGTCATATGACTTCCTTCCTCTACATTTCCTCTAACTCATCCAAGTTCTGGATGGCATTACAAGATTACTGAACAGTTTCTAAACCATCTGACCATTAGACCGTCTGACACTTGGTGAGGACAAACTAAGTATGAGGTATTATGCCAGATGCAGTGGGTATACTCAGATGAACAAGACCTATAGACAGCTATATCTGATGGCAAAATATGGGAAGTAACAAAAAAAAAAAAAGAGAGAGAGAGATAAAGAGTAATCAATGGGAACTAATGAGAGAGAGATATCACTTCCAGAGAGAAAGCCCTGAGAAACTTTTCATGCAGCAGAAATAACATTTGAACTGGATGGACAGGATTAACTGAATATGCACAAGAAGAAAGGCATTCATGGAGTCAGAGACATCAGGGCTTGCATCACCATTCTGTCCCCAATACCCTGTGACTTGAGCAATCTACTTAATCCTCCTTTTTTTCATCTACAAAACTGAGGCAATAACAGCATCTTACTCCAAGGTGTCTTGTTAAGATTAAATACATGCACATCATGGGATACTGTGCAGCAGATTAACGACATGTTTTATCTTGACAATGTGGTGCTCAGTAGAAAAAAAAAAAAGAAAGAGAACCAGGTAATAAATTGTAACGTAATGCAATTATGAAAATTAAAGGTATATTACACAGTGGCTGCCAGGGGTGTGGAAGGCTGGCAACAAAGGAAAAACAACAGAAAGGAGTATTTGGGGGTGAGGGTCTAAATCTCGACAGTGGTAATTCACAGAACTGTAGGCCAAAAAAAAAATTAAAAAGTCAATCTTACCAAATGTGAATGTAAAGGCTATTGATATAGACAATAACATCTATTTTCATAAATACATGAAAACAGGAAGGCAATCATTTAATACATTAGAACAGCTGTCTTTGAGGGTGAGAATGGGGATGAAGACCAAAAGGAACGAGAAAATAAATACGAGAGGAGCCTGGCAGGGACCATGAAATGTCTTTGCATGTCACGAACAGGGGCTGAGGAGTCCGTTCTATGCCTGAGGTCTCCTCCTCGGCCCCTCAAAAGACCTAGAAGAGGGTAAGTAAACGAGGGGAGAGGGGGGTACCTGGGTGGCTCAGTTGGTTAAGTGTCCAGGTCATGGTTAAGTGTCAGGTCATGACCTCACGGTTCAGGAGTCTGAGCCCCGCATTGAGCTCCCTGCTGTCAACACAGAGCAGGATCATCTGTCCCCTTCTCTCTGACCCTCCCCACCCGTGTACGTGTGCTTACTCTCTTTCGAAAATAAGTAAACATTAAAAAAAAAAATGGAAAGGAGAGTAAGTATGGCAAGCGAGGAAGTGATGAGGAGGCAGAAAGTCAAGCAAGAGAAGGACAGACGCGGAAGATACTATGGCCTCACTTCTCAGCACATTCCACGAGCACGAGCACATCTGTGCTTTGTGCTGTTGCGGGCATGAAGCCAAGTGTAGAGTCTGTACAATGTACTGTTTCACAAATTTTAGATCAAAATAAAGACAAGAGAAGGATTTACAGCATGGAGTGTGGGAGGGGAGTGACGTCAGGATTCTAGGCCACGGAAACGGACGGCACGGGTGCCCTTCCCTGCAGGTGAACAACAGCAGGTCCGGCTTTGGTGACACTGAGTTGGGAGCACCTGCGGCACCTCTCAGTGAAGATGAGCGATCCAGGCTTCCAGATGGATGGACCTGACGCTGAGTAGGGTCTGGCTGAACATCTGGGACATTCCTAAGCATGCAACTGATCAGTAAAAACTGTGGGCTGAATGAGCAGCCCAGGACAATGGGTCGGGTGGGAAGTATCCTGGGAAATGCAAAGTTTTAGGAAGCAGGCAGAAGAGAAGCCTAGAAAGAGTCTGAGAAGAAGTGAGCAGAGAGACGGGCAGAAATCCCGAGATGTCATGGGAACATTGCAAGAACGTGGCCAAGAGGGTCAAATGCGTCAAGAAGAAAGCTTCCACAAAATTGGGCAATGTGGGCTACTGGTGACTTTCAGCTGCAAAGTTCTGGTGGAACGGTGAGAACCACGTCAGACTGCAATGAGGCTGATGTGAAAGGGAAGTGAGAACGTGGTCACAGACACTGAACCCTGGGCGTTTAAGGCAGAAGAGAAGGGAGGAAAGTTAAAGGGAATCCAAAGTCTAGGAATGTTTTCAAAGGTTAACAGGAAAAAGCCACTGTTGCAGGGCCAGGAGGTATAAGCTTAGTATTAATGCAAAGTTCCTACTTTTTCTTCAGGACTCCTAAGACCCTGAGAATTTAAGTGGGTCACAGGGGGCTTCACAACAAGGGGTCAGAGGCACCAGGAAGTGGTTAAGAGAAGTCAGCCCTGAAGGAAGGAAGGCTAGGGGATCAGGCAGTAGGGAGACTTACTTTTAACTTTTATCATTTTGTAGCCTTTGAGTTTTGTATTAGGTGTTTGTACTGATATTACTACTTATACTTACAGGTGCCTGATATTACTATTATTACTTACAATGAATTTCTGTATAATAGTAAGAAAGAAGCCCAACGGCAGCAGGTTGAGAATGACTTGGAGAGAGGAATAAAATGGAGAAATTACCTGTGGACATCTCTTGCAAGCCTCCCTTTGAAAGAGATTGAGAACAGTAAGATTACAGTAGCTTGATAAGATGTCGTGTGTTGTTTTGTTCTGAAGAAAGTAAAAACTAAGGCATTTGAAATATTAATGAGAAAGAATTAGTAGAATGAGGTTAACAATTTAGGTGGTAAGGGAGATAATTAGGGAAGCCATAAGAGGTCTGAAGAGGCAACAGAATTTGCAATTCAGAGTATGGACAGGGGTTTCATGGGACACTAAAACGTCTTAGACTGGATGCTACAGGTCCCCATTCTTCCTGTGTCTAGCCCAAAGCATGGGGGGGAGAGGGGTGCTCCTTGAGGGCAGGCCTGGCTCATCTAAGCCAACTGGCAAAATCTTATCTCCTCTAAACCAGTAATTAGTCCAGGAGCGGGCATGTGACATAATTCTTAATAAGACCTAAGGAGGCAGTTGGTCAGGCTTCAAAACAAAGAAGTTCCTACTTTTCTGGGAAAACCACAGGAAGCTATCTCTTTCTCCTGCTCAAAGTGAATGAGAAAGCATGTAGCCCCAACTGCTCCTGGCAGCCATCCCATAACCATAAGGGGAAGCTTCTCTAGAATAAAGCCAACACTTGGTAAAGAGCAGAGCAGTGAAACGATCCTGGACTGTCAAGATTGCCGAGCCACCTGATCTACCAGCTCTGAAACCTGCCCTCCATTTGGACTTCCAAGATTAAAAACACTGAAGTTGGGTTTTCCTATACTCGCAGCCTGGAGCTCTCTCACTGATAAGCATCCCTTCCGCTGTGAGAAGAGCAGCAGTAAGACAAACGGGGAGGCAGGAATGGAGGCAGACGATGTCTGATGGTTCTAACGTTTGTCTGTCAGGCAGAAGGCGGTCCGTATGCTAACAGTAAGGAGGGGGCAGGGAGGCGTGAGGCCGGAGCTGGCTGTCCAGGGCAGTGGGAAAGAGGGCTTCCTGCGGCTACGCAGGGGCCGGGCTGGCAGTGCTGAGTACCCACGCGAGGGCTGAGCCATAGCTACAGGCTGCAAACAGCATGAAGCGGTGCCACTCGCCCCAGACCACTGCCCTGCATTTGGACTGGTGGAGGAGCAGGACAAGAGGGAAAGGAAAGTTAGGGACATCGAACCAAGAGTGGTTGAAGAGACGGACCCCAGGGTTCGGCCGGGCTTAGAAAGGAAGGAGCTGGTTAGTCAGGAAAAAACAAAGGGGCAAAGTGACTCGACATCTCACCAGATCAAAGAACAGGGACAGCAGAAGTGAGAGGCCCCAGGAGGCAAGGCAGAGGGTAAGTGATAACACAAAGCAGGGCTCTGGGCCCAGCAGCCCCGCACTCCCCTGCCCACCCCATGCCTAGCTCTTGACTGCTGTTTCAGGATTCACTGCAATAGAGACATTCTAATCTAACTGAAGCTGGACAGACACAGATAAGAACTCAGAAGAGCCTAGTTCATCCCCTATCGCCCAGAGGCACGTGCACGTGGGCAGGCTGGAGGGGAAATGTTTTCAAGTTTGTGCAGATGTTTCTGCAAGCTCTCTAGGGAGACAAGACTCTGTGAAGGAGAAATGAGGAAGGAACACTGCAAGGGAAGCAGTCCTTAAACTGGTCCTTTTGAAGAACTTACCTCTGCACTCATCTTGGTCCCCTCCCTCAGCGGCTGTGAAGACAAAAGCAGAGGTCAGGACACTGATGACACCTGCCCCAAACTCCAGACAGACACGCCCGTCTGCCACCCCCCTCTCTCCCACACTCCTTACTGTCCGGCTGGCCCTATCTTCCCCAAATGCCTCCACCGCCGTGAGCCTTCCAGTAAGGGGACCCAGGCCGGTGTCTGATTCCGAGGTTGGTGGTGGGCATGTCCCCTGGGATGTCCTGTCAGTAATGTTTCTCTGAAGAAGGACAATTTCCAACCCCCAGGCCCACCTCCTATACTAGATGGGTGACTGTGAACACGATGCCATGTGCACTTAAGAAGAATGATGCTTGTCGCAAAGCTGGTGCTCAGAGAGGATAGCTTTGGGTCTGCCTTTCATGGAGACAAGCAGGGCAGCAGGAAACACATCTTTTTTTTTCCCTCCTAGTTGACTTTCCAAAGGACTAAATTTATTATGAACAGTTTAACAGGCTAATCTGAACCCACAGCATTAAGGAGGAAGAAGGAAGGAACAAACAGGTGAGCAGGAGTCGGAAGAAATGAGGAAAGAAAAAGGGAAGGGAAGGAGAAATGGGGGGAGAAGGAAAAGAAATAAGAAACCAGGACAGAATAACAGAGGCTCCAAACTTGAATGTACTCCAAGGACTGCTTGTTGAGAATGTGTATTTCTGGGGGCGACTGGGTGGCTCAGTCGGTTAAGCATCCGACTCTGGCTCAGGTCATGATCTCACGGTTTGTGGGTTCCAGCCCCGCGTCGGGCTCTGTGCTGACAGCTCAGAGCCTGGAACCTGTTTCGGATTCTGTGTCTCCCTCTCTCTCTGACCCTCCCCTGCTCATCTGTCTCTCTCTCTCAGAAATGAATAAAACATTAAAAACATTAAAAAAAAAAAAAAGAAAATGTGTATTTCTGGGTTCTACCCCCCAGAGATTCTGACTCAGGAAGTCTACGGGGTAAGGGAGGCTAAAAATCGGTATTTTCAACAGTTGTCCAAGAGATCATGGACACATGGTCAGACAGCCACACGTGGAGACACTAGAAGTGAGAGTAGAACAGAGAGGCCCATGAAAATTAACTTTCTCATGTGCTTTTCAGGGCTGTCAGAATTGTCATTTTATTTCAACTAGCACTTGGGCAATGGCAGGGTGCCCAGGTAACCAGAAATGACAAACTAAAGCCCCTCCGGCCCTCCATCTGTACGGGGATTTCCGGGAGGCCAATGCAGACGACTGCTCAGAGCTAGGGAAGGAGGGCTCTCCAGTCGACTGGGAAGGAAGGCCAGGGAAGCCTCAGTCCTTGGACCCATCTCTGAATTTGATCTTGGCCTCTTTTAAAATATAGAAAGAGCAGAGTACAGTGATGATAACCAGGAATAAGAACAGGAAAATAACAACAACCATTATTTGAAAAAACAAAACCAGGGGCACCTGGGTGGCTCAGCTGGTTAGCGTCTGAGTTCTGCTCAAGTCATGATCCCGCGGTTTGAGTTCGAGCCCCGGGCTGGGCTCTGTGCAGACAGCTTGGAGTCTGGAGCCTCCTTTGATTCTGTGTCTCCTTTCTCTGCCCCTCCCCCTCCTCTCCTCTTCTCTCTCTCAAAAATAAATTTTTAAAAATTAAAAAAAAACAAAACTTGACTTCTGACAATTCTAGGGACACCTGGGATGGTCACCTGGGCTGTGTGTTGAAAATAACCCATTTTCAGCAACTGCCCTCCCTTCTCTCTTCTCATTCCTCCTGTTTTCAAATTGGGTCTCATGAGCCAACCTAGCCAGCACACGTGCAACCTTGCCTTTAATAATCCGGAGCTTTCATGTTTCCTGAAGAAATATGAAAAAGGGAACTTGCTAGAAAGCTCTAAAAAGCAGGGAATAACAAAAAGGCTAAGATTTCTTCTCAGATCTCAGGGAGTCAGGATGGGTGTGGTATCTTCTGCATAAAATATCTCAGAAGTGGGACTAACACGCTGACAGCAAAGCCAGGGGAAAAAGCCAAAACGAAGGCAAGGATGTGTGTTAAGCAACAGTCTTGACCACAGGGACTCCCCAGAGAAGACACCCGGCCGGCGGCCCTCCCCTGCACAGATGCCCTACCCTAAACTCTAGTGCTTTACTTGTATTTTTAAGAACTTTAGTCTAAGCCTGCTTAGAGCTTACATGTGAGTGGAAAAGTCAGATAACAAAATGCACAAATATGAGGATAATAACAGTTGTGAGCTTACTTGTGTCAACTACTTCATATTAACACCAATCCACAGAACCCTTGACAACAAAAGCGGACCCTAATTCCATTTTCCAGATGAGATACCTCAAGTGAAGGGTGGGTAAAAGCGTTTGGTCTCTCACAGCCAAGGCACTGTAGCACTGCACGGTAATTTTCAGACTTTCTGGCTCTAGAGCCAATTCCAGAGTGCTCCAGAGAACTCTACAGGCCCTGTCAGACAGCTATTATGACAAACAGGAGAAGGAGGTTCGTCTTGCTTCAGTCATGAGCTAGTCAAGCAGCGATGTCCAAACAGATTCATCCTCTGCAGGCTGCATGGCTGGACTTCATCTCTAAGGTCTGTTCCAGCTCTAAAATGTTCTAATTTCCACAAAAGGAAATTCAGGTAACTCTTAAAATAGGTGGAACAATGCTCAACTTCAGTCAGTCATGATCACAGATCGCTAATCATTATTTCACAAAGATGCTCTGTCAGACTATCAGAGGTCAAATGTTTGCCACAGTGCAGTGGTAAAGTGTGGAAGAGCAGCCTCTCTGACGTTATTAGGGGACTACAGATGGGTATCATCTCTACAGTGGGCAGCTTAGCAATATCTATTATTATTCCAAATACATGCAACCTCTGACCCAGCCATTCCACGGCTTCCAACTTGTCTCCAGTCCCCCAAATCACATTCAAGAGAAATCACACTGCCCTGAGTCCTTCATCCTCACAGAAACATTGCTACTACTTGCCTTTCCTCCAGGAAAGTTTTCCTATGACAAAATGTCTACAAAACACTGTTAATAAACTTGACAGCTTCCTCAAAGAATCTGGGAAAGCAAAACAAAACAAAAAAATGACTTGGAGAAATGCACACGTGGCAAACAATCCCACTGAAAAATCTACTGCATCAGGCATTAGCAGTCTACCACTTAGGGTGAAGTGCACTGTCACGTATAAAGCCCATTCCGCCGAGGTATCCTTCCCATGCTCTTTCCCATCCAACTTTCTTTTTTTTTTTTTTTTTAATGTTTTTATGTATTTCTGAGAGAGAGAGAGAGAGAGAGTGTGAGCAGGGGAGGGTCAGAGAGACAGGTAGATACAGAATGTGAAGCAGGCTTCAGGCTCTGAGCTAGCTGTCAACGCAGAGTCCGACACGGGGCTCGAACCCACGAACCATGAGGTCATGACCTGAGCCAAAGTCGCACGCTTAACTGCTTAACCGACTGAGCCACACAGGCGCCCCTGCTGTCCAACTTTCAACCCCCCTTATAAGATGGCACATCAGAGGGTAGAACCCTGGCGCTGGCCAGGTGAGATCTGCTCTGCCTTTCCACACCTTCCCTGCTCACACACAGCTCTCTCTCCCTCCACACTATCCTGCCAAGACTAGCTCATGTTTGAAAAGAACCCAGGGATAATTTTATTCTACCTTTTAACATATTCTTAAATATCTAAGACCTAATCCTATACCAAGAAGATTTAGGTTTGTTTGCTTATTTCAAGGGTTTAATATTTAAGCAGTCCAACACTAAAAACCTTTAGGTTTTTTTTTTCTTTTAGTATTATGTTTAGAAATACTTAGAGACACATTCTTATTTCCTTCTTGATCTTTCACTTTTTAATTTGTACTTTTTATATATTTATCAATCTAAATAGTATTGTAGTGATGACACGAGATAAGACACTAATTATACTTTTCCCCAAATAGTTGAGTTGTTCCCAAATTAATTGAATATTTCGTCCTTTCCCACAATGACTCATACATAACTTTTTATGAATATGGTTATTCTTCTTTTTTCACTTCCTCTACTGTGTCTCTGACTTTTATTCCCATGCCTACAATATATTGTTTACAGGACTGTGGCTTAACAATATGTTTTGTTATCTGGCAGTTCAAGTTCTCTCATTAACTTGTGCAGTATTCCTATCTAGTCTTGCCTGCTTGGGACTTCCAGATTAATTTTAGAACATCTTTGTCAAGTTAAAAAAAAAACAACCAATTTCACTGGGACTGTAGCTATAATCGCATCAAACTTACAAGTTTAACTAATGTAGTTAATAGGCTTTCCCATCCAAAAATACATGGTATACCTGCCTCGGAGCAAGCACTTTAAGAAAAATGACAGAACAAAAGAATCTCGAGTTAGTTCCTGAATTACCACATAATGACAAATGATAGTTCAGGCTGCAGGGGTTCGCTAGAAAAATAAAGGGGAAAAGGCCACACTTTTGCATAAAAGACCTGGTTAAACCAATTTAAAGTTGGTTTCTCCTTTCCCCTACTGTGGCAGATCTAACTACAGAGCTGGAATGTGAGCTTTGACCTCAAAATACGATGCACTGAGGTGCATGCAGACACGCTATCTCGCGGGGGGATAAGAGCCCGCCTGTGAGTCAAGAGTCCAGAACTCTACACCTGGCACGGGCACCCACTCCCACTCTGACCAAGGCCAATGTACATGGTCTCTTGCTGCACTGGTTTCTGCACCGCAAGAAAGGAGACGGGGGCAGCTGAACTTTACACAAACTTAGATGATCCCTACGCTCTCTTTCAGGGCTGACATGCTGTAATTCTAACCCACTTCACTTCTATTTTTCTGTTCTCCTTTGCCCTTAGCTTCCTCAGTGTTTGTCTTGGCTAAGAGGAGGTTATTAGCTTCTCTCCCGGCTCTCTCACGGGTAGGAGTGCACACCAGTAAACTGAGGCAAGGCTTGGGTTATCAGAGCCAGGGAAGCTGCAATCTTTGAGGCCCTAAGTGCAAAAAGGCTGCACAGGTGAAGCTTTCCTGGACACTCTCTCCAAACCTAAGCCATTCTCTCCCCCATGCCACCTCTCGCCCCTCCTGTTCAATGTTCCTCCTCTTCCTCATCACCATTTCAAAACCTTCTACCTTTTCTTTACAGTGATCTTGATATAATAATAATGAGAGAGTAAGGAGATAACAGGAGTCAAAATACTCTCATTAAGGAATAAATGTCTACTGTATTGAAACTTATAAGGATACATCCCTGCTTTTCTAAAATGGCTTAATTCAATTTGCAAGCAATGTGCAACGCAATTTTAAGACTGGGTTGAGATCAGGACATGATGGGCCTGCTGTTAGGCGTTGATCCCCCAGAAGGATCTGAACCTTGACTCCCTCTCACTGAAAGACCAGTTCTTTCTGCAGGAGAGCTACAGGAAACCGTGAGCTGCTGGAAGAGCTGAGCACAGCACAAGCGACAAGTGGGGGTGGGCAAAGGCATACAAGCTTCCACAGGCAAAACATGTAGGAGTAACTTCTGTGTTTAAGATCTTAAAAAGTTCTTGGGGCGCCTGGATGGCCCAGTCGGTTAAGCGTCCGACTTCGGCTCAGGTCATGATCTCAGGGTTCGTGGGTTCGAGCCCCGCGTCGGGCTCTGTGCTGACAGCCAGCTCAGAGCCTGGAGCCTGTTTCAGTCTGTGTCTCCCTCTCTCTCTGACCCTCCCCTGCTCACGCTGTCTCTGTCTCTCAGAAATTAAAAAAAAAACAAAAACAAAAAAAAAGTTCTTATATACAGAGAACAAAGCAGGGGTTGCCAGGGGGAAGGTGGGAAGAAGTCTCCAGCGTGTTTAACTACCAGAACTATGTAACTGAAGTAACCCTGGAAACAAATCTGGCCCTCAACCCCCAAAACAACAGGGGCCTGCACTGTGCTATAAGGCCGGCCCTTGACACCTATGGATACGTTACTGTTAAATACAGGACATTTCCCTCACCACAGAAAGTTCTACTGGGCAGCACTGACACACTTTCTCTTTTTTCCCGTCCAGACTTGGTTTGTTCTTACATCGTCTCTGCCCCCAGTATCTAGTTATATATTTTTATTAGGTGTCACTATTCTACGTGATTTCGTCGTAAACTACCTTAATTTCTTTGTCGAACCATTCAGGGGACTTCAGTACTTCGAAACAGCTGTGTATATATTTAACCCCGTTGCTGCTGGGCGCTCAGCCTTAGTTACTTGGGTTTTTTTTTAAATTTATTTCTGAGAGTGAGAGTGAGAGTGAGTGAGAGAGAGAGAGAGAGACAGCATGAGCAGGGGAGGGTCAGAGAGAGAGGGAGACACAGACTCCGAAGCGTCAAGCCCTAGTTTTTTGGGGTTTTTAAAAATTTGTGAGAGAGAGAGAGAGAGAGAGAGAGACAGCACGAGCAGGGGAGGGTCAGAGAGAGAGGGAGACACAGACTCCGAAGCGTCAAGCCCTAGTTTTTTGGGGTTTTTAAAAATTTGTGAGAGAGAGAGAGAGAGAGAGAGAGACAGCACGAGCAGGGGAGGGTCAGAGAGAGAGGGAGACACAGACTCCGAAGCGTCAGCCCTAGTTTTTGGGGGTTTTTAAAAATTTATTTGTGAGAGAGAGAGAGACAGCGTGAGCAGGGGAGGGTCAGAGACAGAGGAAGACACAGACTCCGAAGCGTCAGCCCTAGTTTCTGGAGCGCACTTGACTCACGCGCCCCCCCAGGGGTCTGTAAAACACCGGACACTCCCCGGTTCCCCGAGAGGGGAGCGTGGCCGGGAGAGGTGCGCGGGCTCGCGGGGGGGCCCAGCCCCGGAGCAGCCCCGGCCCNGCGCCTGCGGACTGGGGGAGGTGACCTTGGGCGCTGCCCAGGGCCTGCAAGCCTGAGGGGGAAAGGAGTGGCGCCCTCGCCGAGTGCTCTGTCCCTCTGTCTCCTCGGCCGCTTCGCTGCGCCTGAAACCTGCTCGATTCTTTTTGGGTCCAGACCAAAGAAGCAGCAACGCACATACCATAAAATTTACCATCTTAATAATTTTAAGTGTACGGTTAAATGGTGTCAAGTACATTAACATTGTGGGATGAGCACCACCATCGGTCCCCTGTGTTTGTCTTGTGAAACGCAAACTGTATACCCATTGAACAGTAACTCTCCCTTACTCCCTTTTGCCAAAAGGGCAAAAGTATTTGGCAAAAGTATATTATACTTTTTGTCTGTTATTTTTTTAATGTTTTTTATTTATTTCGGAGAGAGCGTGAGCAGGGGAGGGCCAGAGAGAGAGGGAGACACAGAATCTGAAACAGGCTCCAGGCTCTGAGCTGGCAGCACAGAGCCCGACACGGGGCTTGAACCTACGAACCGTGAGATATGACCTGAACTGAAGTCGGACGCTGAACCGACTGAGCCACCCAGGCGCCCCTGTCTTTATTATTTGACTACTCTTAAGTACTTCCTATAAGTGGAATCATGCAGTTTATGTCTTTTAGTGCCTGGCTAAGTTGATTTAGCCAATACCCTCAAAGTTGATCCATGTTGCGTGTTGCACAATGTCTTCCCCTTTTATCGCTAAACATTTAAGTCTCTATTCATCCATTGATGAACACTTAAGTTGCTTCCACAGTTTAGCTGTTGTGAATTATGCTACTATGAAAAGCGGTGTACACGTACCTGAGACTCTGCTTTCGGTTCTTTTACAAAAATTATATACCCAGAAGTAGAACTATTGTGCCATATGGTAATTCTATTTTAAATTATTTGAGGAACCACTTACAGTTTCCATAATGACTAGACAATTTTACATTCCCACCGATAGACACAAGGGCTTCAATTTCTCCACATCCTTGCATACAGGCGTGTTTCTATTTTTTTTTTAATTTTTTAAAATTTTTTATTTATTTCTAGGAGAGAGAGAGAGACAGCGTGAGCAGGGGAGGGTCAGAGAGAGAGGGAGTCACAGACTGAAACAGGCTCCAGGCTCTGAGCCGGCAGTCAGCACAGAGCCGGACGCGGGGCTCGAACCCACGAACCACGGGATCATGACCTCAGCGAAAGTCGGACGCTCAACCGACTAAGCCACCCAGGCGCCCCATCTATAGGATTTTAAAATGTTCTACATATTAGATCCTATCATCCATAAACAGAGATAATTTTATTTCTTCTTTTACAATTTGATGACTTTTCTTTCTTTTTCTTGTCTAAATGGCTAGATCTTCCAGTAAGGGAAATAAGTTTTAAGAATTCTATAGCTTAGGGGCACCTGGGTGGCTCAGTCCGTTAAGCATCCAACTTCAACTCAGGTCATGATCTTATGGTTCGTGGGTTCGAGCCCCACATCAGGCTCTGTGCTGACAGCTCAGAGCCTGGAGCCTACTTCGGATCCTGTGTCTTGGTCTCTCTATGCCCCTCCCCCACTTGCACTCTATCTCTCTTTCTCAAAAATTAAGAAATTAACATTAAAAAAATTTTTTAAAGAATTCTGTAGCATACAGCAATCAATGGGTTAACAAGGCTTAGGAGAAAAGCTGCCGGGGCAGGGCAGTTTTACATGCTCCAGGCCAGTCATTAAGTAGGACAGAAGCGTGGAGGCAGAAAGCTGCTGCAGGGCAAAAGCATCCAGGGTTAGCTAGCAGAAGATTGCCTTGTTAACCCTGAGGCTGCATGCTCCAGCAATCTTAAACCTTAAGAGATAACAGCTAATTGGCTGTATTGCCTACAGAAAAACACTTTCCATCTGGTACCAGTATATCATTGTGCTTTGATCTCAACTTCAAACGCCACTTGCCCCCCAAACCCTTTGCTTCTTACACACACAAGTTAATGGTAACTATCTGATCTTTTCCTTCTGCATGTTTACCACATATGTAAAATCTTGAGAGTTCAATAAATACGGAGATGAAATCCCTGTTCAGGGCTCTTGTCTCCTCCCGGACGTCAGACTCTCTGGTTTTCATTTCCTCATCTGCTCTCTTGTTGGACAAGAGAACTCCAGGCTCATAGTCTGTGACATTCTAGTACAATGTTAAATAGAAGCGGTGAAAGTAGGCACCCTTGTCTTCTTCCTGACCTTACAGGAAAAGCTTTCAGTCTTTCACCATCAAGTACAGCTTCTGCTGTTAACTTTTCATATCTGGCCTTCATGATGATGAAGTAGTTTCCTTCTTTTCCTAGTTTGTTAAATGTTTTTGTCATGAATGGGTGTTGAATTTTATCAAATGCATTTCCTGCAGCAATTGAAGTGACTATGTAGTTTTTCCCTTGTCTCTTGACGTGTTATATTATATTGATCGATTTTCAAATGTAGAACCATCCTACTTGGTGATGGTGTATAAACCTTTCAATATGCTGAGGAATTCTGTTTCCTAGTGTGTTAGGGACTATTTTTTCATCAAAGCCAATAAGGGATATTCATTTGTATTTTCCTTTCTTATAGTGTCTATGTGCAGCTTTGGCATCTGAGTAATATAGGCCTCATAGCCTAAAGCATTCCCTCCTCTACAATTTTATGGAAAATTTGAGGATTGGTCCTCATTCTTTTTTAATGTTTAGTAGAATTCACCATGTAAAGCCAGCAAGTCCAAAGCTTTTCTTTCTGTGGGGATTTTTGATTACTGATTCAATCTCCTTACTAGTTATAGATCCATCCAGATTTTTCATTTCTTCATGATTTAGTCTTGGTAGGTTTTGTGTTTCTAGGAATTTGTCCGTTTCATCTAGGTTGTTCAACTTGTTTAGTGTACAATTGTTCATAACGCTCTCTTATAGTTTTCTTTTGTTTCTACAGAATAGATACTACTTTCATTTCTGATTTTAGCAGTTTGAATCCCCTCTCTTTTTATTTTTTTTCCTTAGTTCTTCTGGCTAAAGGGTTGTCAATTTTGCTGATCTGATCAAAGAATAAACTTCTGGTATTATTTGACTTCTCTATTATTTTTTTCCTCTCTTTCATTTATTTCTGCTCTAATCTTTATTATTTCCTTCTTTCTGCTAGCTTTCAGCTTATTTTATTTTATTTTTTTAAATATTTTTAATTTATTTCTCAGAGAGAGAGAGAGAGAGAGAGATACCACGTGAGCAGGAGAGGGTCAGAGAGAGAGGGAGACACAGAATTTGAAACAGGCTCCAGGCTCTGAGCTGTCAGCACAGAGCCCAATGCAGGGCTCAAACCCATGAACCGCAAGATCATGACCAGCGCGGAAGCTGGATGCTCAACCATCTGAGCCCCCCAGGCGCCCCTGCTAGCTTTCGGTTTCATTTGTTCTCTTTTTTTTTTCCAGTTCCTTAGGTTATAAAGTAGGTTGTTGATTTGAAATCTTTCCTGTTTTTTAATATAAGTGTTTATGGCTATGAAGTTCCACCTCAGCACCACTTTTATTGTGTGCCATAAATTATGGTCTCCTGTGGTTTTGTTTTCATTAATCTTTAAGTATTTTCTAATTCCTCTTGTATTTTCTTCTTTAATCCATTGGCTATATAAACATGCATTATTTAATGTCCACTATTTTGTGAATATTCCAATTTTCCCTTTTGTTATTAACTTCTAATTTTATCCTCTTGTGGTCAGAGAAGATACTACAGAATATCATCATACAGATGATATCTATCCATTTAAATCCATTGAGACTCCATTTGTGACCTAGTATTGTCTGAAAAATGTCCAATATTCACTTGTGAAGAAGGTGTATTCTGTTGAGTTGAGCATTCTGTGTATGTCTACTAGATCTAGTTGGTTTATTGTGTTCTTTAAATCCTCTACTTCATTATTTGTATTCTGATTGTTTCATCCATTATTGTAAGTTGGGTATTGATGTCTACAGCTATTATTGTGGAACTGTCTATTTTACCTTCCCATTCTGTCCATTTTTGCTTCATATATTTTGATGGTCTGTCACTAGGTACATGAATGTTTATAATTATTATATATTTTTATATATTCTTGCTGTATCAAAAGTTTAATAAATATATATAACCCTCCTTGGTCTCTTGTAAACTTTTTTGATTTAAAGTCTATTTTGTCTGATATTTTTACAGCTGCTTCAGCTCTCTTTTGATTACTATTTGCATGGAATATTTTTTTCCACCCCTTCACTTTCAACTTCTTTGTGTCTCTGGATTTCATATGAGTCTCTTGCATGTGTTTTTATCCATTCTGCCAATCTCTGTCTTTTGATTGGAGAATTTATCCATTTACATTTAAAGTAATTACTGATGAGGACAGACTTACTTCTGTCACTTACTATTTGTTTTTTTTTTAATTTTTTTTAATGTTTTATTTATTTCTAGGAGAGAGAGAGAGAGACAGCATGAGCAGGGGAGGGTCAGAGAGAGAGGGAGTCACAGACTGAAACAGGCTCCAGGCTCCGAGCTGGCAGGGAGCACAGAGCCTGACGCGGGGCCCGAACCCACGAACCGCGAGATCATGACCTAAGCGAAAGTCGGACGCTTAACCAACTAAGCCACCCAGGCGCCCCTGTCACTTACTATTTGATTTCTACGTGCCCAATAGTTTCTTTTTGTTCCTCAGTTCCTACATAACTGTTTTCCTTTTTTAGCTGACTTTTTGTAGTGAAATGTTCACATTCCTTTCTCATTTGTTTTGTGTATATTCAATAGCTTTTTTTTTGTGTGGCTACTCTGGAAATTACATTTAACATCCAAAAATTATAAGACTATAATTTGAATTTATATCAGCTTAACTTCAATAACATACAAAAACTATTCTCCTTTACAGTTCTGTTCCCTCTTCCTTTTGGTTGTTGATGTCACAAAATTATTTCTTTATACTTTGTGTGCCCTAAAATGTAAACTAATGATTTTTAAAAATACATTAGTCTTTTAAAAAATGTTTTAATGTTTATTTATTTTTGAGACAGTGACACACACAGAGTGCAAGTAGGGGAAGGGCAGAGAGAGAGGGAGACACAGAATCTGAAGCAGGCTCCAGGCTCTGAGCTGTCAGACGTGGGGCTCAAACCCCACATGGGGCTCAAACCTATGAACTATGAGATCATGACCTCAGCCGAAGTTATATGTTTGACCAACTGAGCCACCCAGGTGCCCCAAATATACATTATCATTTAAATTATATAGAAGATATGATTTAGACTTGTAAACCAATTTTAGAGTAATAGTAACTTTTACAACAAATTTTCTTTAAATATATTAGTTTTTTAAATCATGTAGAGAACAAAAAATGCAATTACAATCCATTGTTATAAAAATAGTAACTTTTGTAGTTTTGCATGTGTTTACCTTTTTTGAGATCTTTATTTCTCTGTATGGCTTCAAATTACTGTCTAGCATCCTTTCATTTCACTTTGCAGGACTCTGTTAACCATTCCTTGCCAAGTATGTCTGGTGGCCGAATTCCCTCAGCTTTGTTTATATGGAAATGTATTAATTTCTCTTTCCTTTTTTGTTTCTCTCTCACTTTTAAAGGAACAATTTTTCAGATATAGTATTCTTGGTGGATTTTTTTTCATTGAGCAATTTTAATATATCCACCACTGCCTTCTGGCTTCCAAAGTTTTTTTTTTTAATGTTTTATTTATTTCTGAGAGAGAGAGACAGCGTGAGCAGGGGAGGGTCAGAAAGAGAGGGGAGATACAGAATCTGAAACAGGCTCCAGTCTCTGAGCTGGCTGTCAACACAGAGCCCCACGCAGGGCTGGGACCCTCCACATAGGAAGGAGATCATGTCCTGAGCCGAAGTGGGACGCTTTACGGAATGAGCCACCCAGGCGCCCCCTGGCTTCCAAAGCTTTTAATGAGAAATCTGCTGATAATTTTATTGAGGATCACTTATATATGAAGATTCACTTCTATCTTGCTTCCTTCAAGATTCTTTTATTGTCTTTGCCTTCTGAAAGTTTGATTACCATGTGTCTTGGTGTGGGTTTCTTTGAGCTTATACTTAGAGTTCATTGGGTTTTTTGAACATTTATATTTAGGTTTAACATCAAATTTGGGAAGTTTACAGCCAGAATTTCTTCAAATATTCCCACTGCCCCTTTCTCTATTTTCCTTCTGGGACTACCACAATGCATATATTGTTCTATTTGATAATATCCCACAGGTCCTTTGGATTTTGTTCACGGTTCTTCAGGGTTTTTTTTTCTTTTCTGTTTCTTTTTTTTTTTTTAATATTTTTTTATTTATTTCTAGGAGAGAGTGAGACAGCATGAGCAGGGAAGGGCCAGAGAGAGAGGGAGACACAGACTCTGAAATAGGCTCCAGGCTCTGAGCTGGCAGTCAGCACAGAGCCCGACGCGGGGCTCGAACCCACGAACCGCGAGATCATGACCTAAGCGAAAGTCGGACGCTTAACCGACTAAGCCACCCAGGCGCCCCTCTTTTCTGTTTCTTATACCCATAATTTTCATTGTCCTATCTTCAAATTTGCTAATTTTTTCTTCTGTATACTTAAGTGTCTCTTTGAATCTTTCTAGTGAATTTTCCATTTCAGTTATTGTAGTTTTCAGCTCTAGAATCTTTTCTTGTTTTCTTTTTCGGTTTTCTATCTCTTTATCGGTGTTTCCCTTTTGTTCACGTATCATTTTATTTACTTTACATCTTCCTTTAGTTTGTAGCAGGATTCTCACACAGAGCATCGTGACACCGAGGCTTTTCTTTCTAGGAAACAACTTTATTCCTGCCAGCACTGCTCAGTTGGGTTCCTACCCAAAGAACAGAGCCCCGAACTAAGCTATGACATGTAGCATAGTTTTCATATATTTTTTACTTCTTTGTCTTCCAAAAAAGGTAACACACAAATATGCACTCTGATTAAGTGGTCTCATGTTACAAGGGTGTGAAGGATGTTGTCACAAAGGGATGTAGCAGATTGCCTTGAGGTTCCCCCCACCTAAGGGAGGGGACCCTACCACAAGTTCTTTGAACATATTTATTTATTTATTTATTTATTTATTTATTTATTTAAATGTTTTATTTATTTTTAGGAGAGAGAGAGACAGCGTGAGCAGGGGAGGGTCAGAGAGAGAGGGAGTCACAGACTGAAACAGGCTCCAGGCTCTGAGCTGGCAGTCAGCACAGAGCCCGACACAGGGCTCGAACCCATGAACCGCGAGATCATGACCTGAGTGAAAGTCGGACGCCTAACCGACTAAGCCACCCAGGCGCCCCTCTCTGAACATATTTAAAACAATTGTTTTGAAGATTTTTCTAGTATATCTACTTTAAAAAAAAAATTTATTTATTTATTTATTTATTTTGATGGGATGGCAGAGAGAGAGGGAGAAAGAGAATCCCAAGGAGGCTCCACACTGTCAGTGCAGAGCTAGACATGGGGCTTGATCTCATGAACTGTGAGATCATGACCTGAGCCAAAATGAAGAATCAGACACTTAACCAACTGAGTCACCCAGGCTACCTTTTTCAAGGACAATTTCTATTAACTTTTTTCTGTTGAATGGGCCATACTTTCCCATTTCTTTGTATTTCTTGTGATTTTTTTTTTTTTTTTTTTTTTGTGGAACACTTATCATTTGCACCTAATAGTGTGGTAATGCTGGAAATCAGAGGCTCCTCCTTTCCAAGGGTATGCTGATTTTTATTGTTTTTGTTTATTATTTTTTTAATTTTTGTCAGTTTTTTCTATGGCGAGGATCAGCCTGAGGTGTAAATTTAAGGGCTTCTCAGGTGTTTTGTTTTGTTTTGAGAATTTCTGTGGGCATGTGCAATCACTTTCTAATTTTCCCCATATATGCTGTTGCTTTTTATGTCCTGGTCTTTAATATCTGGCTTCCCAAAGGGGAAGAATCAAAATAAGAATGAGGAGGAAATGGCATTTGCCCTTTAAATCCCCCAGAAGTTGCTTCAGTTGAAGGTTGTAACAATGAGAGGAATTGCAACAGCAGTGGCTACCTACCTCTTTGCCAGAACTTCTGTGATTATAATTGGCAATCAATCAGTGACCAGAGTACAGATATTTTGAGGACAAGCTTTTGGCTTCTGCAAGCTGCATGTAAGCTGCTACAGGACATGCCCAGCTGTCTGCCACATGGCTGGGGATAGGAGATGAGTGACTACTACTGTGCTAAGGGCTGAAATGAACTGAAATTAACCACAATTTACCATCCACATCTTTCCCTGTAAGTTGCAAGCCTTATTAGGACTCCAAAATTCCAAAATAGTTACATCAGACAGATTCTGCCAGCGCAATTATTGTCTAAGTGGGGGAAACTGATTTCTGATGCTTCCCACTCTACCGTGTTCCCAGAATCAGGACTCCAGCCTTTTAGTTGACTGTTCTCTTTCCTCAACAAAGAGTTCTTATCCTTTATCTTATGACCTAACAATCCTGCTTAATTAAATGAAGTTTTCATTGGGTGTGGAGAGAAAAGGCAAAGCTTTTTATCTTGGTTTTAAATTTTTATCCCCAGCCCACACCTCTCTCCTGAACTCCATTTTCCTCTATCCAGATAGGTCTCAAAATCACCTCTTGGATATATCAAATATATGTCAATCTTAATATATTCTGATCTGTGCCCCTGAACTTTCCTCCAAAATTCATCTCTCCCGTATCATCACCATATCATTGCCAACTGCATCCTTCTAGTTGTTCAGGCCAAAAACTTATCCTGACTCATCTTTCTTTTCTATCCCGCATCTATGGGTCAGGAAATTCAGTTGGCTGGATCTTCCTAGCATATCTAGAATCCGATTACTTCTTACCCATACCCCCCCCCCCCACCACCTGAGTCACTGAAGTCTCCTTTCTGTTTTCCTGCACTTTATCCTCATGCAGCATAAGAGGGACCTTGGAAGAAAATGAACGATCATATAACTTTTCTTTCAAACCCTCCAATGGTTTCCCTTTAAATCGGAGTAGAAGCCAAAACACTTAAAAAAAAAACCCTACACGGCCCTACATGATCTGCTTCTCTATTACTTCTGCAACCTCATCTGCTATGACCTTTCCTTTGGATTGCTCTGATCCAGTCACCCCGAACTTCATGCTCTTCCTTGCGCAAGACAGACAGGACTCTGCTGTAGGGTCTTGCACTCACTGATCCCTCTCTGTAATGCATGGCTGATTCTCACTCTTCCTGATCTTTGCTCAAATCCCACCTCCGTGAGAACTACTCTGACTGCTCCACTTACAATAATCATCTGCCCTGCTCCTGACTTCCTTAGTTTACTATATTTCTTCCCATAGCACTTTCACCTTCTAATGTATTCTATTATTTAATTACCCCGTCTATCCATCTTAATTTTTTCCTCTTGTGCCATGATATATAACTTTCCTTAAGAAAAAAGTAACTGCACAAAAGGATGCCGTATTTTCACTGGCAAGGCTTAGGTCATAAACTAAACTCTGGGACCTGAATGCAAGGTCACTTTAAATAATCTATACGGAGAAGAAGGGATTCCCCCCCAAATAGAATGCTGAATTCTGTTACCAGAATGAGAGATGCTGACTAAGCAAAACTCACAGATGTTCACTTGCTGAGTGAGACTAGCACACACAGATGAACTCTGAAAAAGCTTGTCAGAGGGGCCATACATGTCCTCACATATAAAGCATAAATACGGAACCACTAACATCGTAACTTTCTGGCAATGATGTGTTACAAATGTGTTAGCTTATTTATTTTAATCCTCATGAAGTCTGATTTTATGTTCAGTTCTATGCCTTTTTTGAATAAGAACTTCCCACAGTACAAAGTGGTAACTACTCCAGCCTGAAGGACTCTGGTAGGTTGTGGGGACAGTTAACAGTCTGCCTTAGGCCAGAAGTAACAGAAAACCCCACTCAAACAGCATTAATCACGTAAGGACCTATGTTAGGGCTCCAGCTCCATTTCTCTATCATTCTCTTTGCATATTTCCCCCCTATATGAGTAACAGATTTTGTATAGATTTTGGTTAAAACAAAACGATACACTAGATGTAAAATTCTAGGGTCAGATCTCCAAGGACAGAAGAAGGAACCGAAGTGAAGAGATGATTTGGTGAAGAAATCTCCGATGAGTTCTTGTGCTGTGAGTTTCCCTTCTCCCCATTTGAGGGAAGCTGCACTCAGGCTACTTCCCCCTCATCTCACGCCTACAGGCTACCAGACTTCAGCTGGGGAACTTGATAAGTATGTCAGTGCACGTGGGGGACTCTCTGGACTGTCATCTCTCTCCCACCTGGGAGAGACAGGATGCCGGCAGCTGGGGTGGACAAGCCAGCGGTGTGCTGCTGTGCTGGAGCTGGTCAGCATACACAGAGGGTCAGGTCATAGGACACATTTGTGTTTCCTGTTGGTCAGGCGTGGGCAATGTGGGCAATGCGGGAGGGACACTCCTCTTTCCTCTTGGGTCCAGTCCAATAAAGCTGCCGGAAGGGAGAAAGAGATTCCCTCAGCAAGAAGCTGGAGGTGAATGTCAGATTTGTAGACGCCAGGGAAGGAGTCACAGTACATCAGTGAAAGGTACACAGTACCTTTGACTTTCCCAATACAAAACTTCCTGTAGACTTTCTGCCTTTGATAACTTCATTTTAAGGTAGATCAAAACACACTAGCTCCAAGCTCCAGCTGCCTCCCCTCAAAGATCTGAATGCAATTTTAAGCCTCTACAGCCCATTAGTTAGAACTAGTCCATGGCTTCATCTAACTGCTAGACAGGCTGGAGAATATAGGGGGCAAAATGGAATGTTTAGTAAGTCATACTGTCTCTGCCATCTAAGTCCACAATGTCATCCAGCGTTCTACAAATATTTATTGAGCATGTACTATGAGCACTGGTACAAGGCACTGGGAAAACATGTTAAAGAAATAATTCTATACAATAGAGTTTCGAGGGTGTTGTAGTTTTGGAAGCATGTCAGGCAAAGTCAGGAAAGTGCAGTATCCAGCATATGCTGGCCTGTTGATGAATAAGATACCACGTGAGGAGGGGGCACTGCATAAAGTCCTGTATATGTAGGTAGATGTGATCGTGAAAAAAAAAAGAGAATAAATGCAAATGTGACCTTACTTATAGGAATGGGNNGAGTTTGAGGTCTTCAGAAACATATCTACATATTATAAAATTTTGAATGTTGGCAACACATAGTTGGGAAGGCATTAGCATATAATCCATTATAATGTGAATGTCAGATTTGTAGAAGCCAGGGAAGGAGTCACAGTATACCTGCCTTTGACTTTCCCAATACAAACTTCCTGTAGACTTAGCCCTGCCATTGATAACTTCATTTCAGAGCAGTTAGCCCGAAGCTCCAGGTCCCTCCTCAGGAAACAAACAAACTTGCGCTTTTAGAAGAGTTACATCTGAATCCCCTTTCAGATTTGGAGGGATTCCTCATTTCCTGGAAATACTGCTTAGGAAAACAGTCTCCATTTTATACTGTTTAAATTGTCTACCCAGAGAAATAGCTCTCACCTACCTGCCTCATCATTTACCTCTCTACTTCTCTCTTTCTCTTAAGGTTCTTTCACAATTGACATTGGGCTTTCTTTATTGACTCCTTTTATTGGCCCATATTTTCTTTTCTCTCTGCAAAATGTACTAATGCTAAATATTCACAGTTCTAAAATGGTATACCCACTTTTCTACCCACCACCTGGGCAATACTCAACAAGTGGTGAATGGGCTGTTATGGGTTGAATGACATCCCATAAAAAAGATCCTTTAAAGTCTTGACCCCCCTCCCCCCCACCTCAGAATATGACCTCATTTGGAGGTAACGTCTTCAGAGGTATTCAAATTAAAATGAGGTCATTAGGGCAGGCTCTAATCCGTTATCACCGGTGTTCTTATGAAACAGAGAAATTTGGATACAGAGATAGACATACACTGAGAGAAGACATGTAAAGACAAAGAATTGGAGTGATGTATCTACAAGCCAAGGAACACCAAAGATTTCCAGGAAACTATCTGAAGCTAGGAAGAGACAAGGAAAAATATATCCTCTGCAGGTTTCAGAAAAACATGGCCTACTGATACCGTGATTTCAGACTTCTGGTCTTAAGAGCCAGGAGATAATAATTGTACTAAGTGACCCAGTTTGTATTAGTTTGTTATCTCAGTCATCTGAAGCTAATGCAGTCTGTGTATGCCAATGCCAGTTATATTATTTGTTAATTAATTATTATCATAACTATGATATTTAAGTAAATGATGTATATTTCAAATATATATCAAAGAATTAACGTAAAAAGAAGCTATTGTTTCTAAGATTTAAGTTGACTGCTTTGGAAAGACTTGGTAGGAGTGAGTCAATGCGAGGGGCACCTGGCTGGTTCAGTCGATAAGGTAGAGCATGCAGTTCTTGATCTTGGAGTCGTGAGTTTAAGCCCCACTTTGAGTGTGGGGCCTATTTCATTAAAAAAAAAAAAAAGTGACCCTATGGGAGATTCAGCACTCAAATTGCTTTGAAAGTATTTCTTCTTTAAAGAAATAAAAACTGGACCTTTTTCATGATGCTTGGGATCACCCATGCAAGAAAGACGCGAATCCAGACAAATGCCTTGAACCTACAAAAAAGACTGACAAACAAATGCACACTTATGTGTTTTAACATAACCCTTATGAACCCTTCTAAGATACCGTCTGAGGAGGGGGCGCCGCATAAGGTCCTGCATATGTAGGTAGCTCTTCATAACCTGTTTATGAACAGGCTAAAATATTTGAGATATGTGTGTATTATTTTTTTTTTTAAATTTTTTAATGTTTTATTTATTTCTAGGAGAGAGAGAGAGAGACAGCGCGAGCAGGGGAGGGTCAGAGAGAGAGGGACTCACAGACTGAAACAGGCACCAGGCTCTGAGCTGGCAGTCAGCACAGAGCCCGACGCGGGGCCGAACCCACGAACCGCGAGATCATGACCTAAGCGAAAGTTGGACACTTAACCGACTAAGCCACCCAGGTGCCCCTGTGTGTATTATTTTTAAGTAATTGTCCATCTTGACTCTTTGAGTTAATCATTTACATGCAGAGTACATGAGTAAGAGGGCTTCTACTGTATTGTGGGTGGTTTGGAACTGGATATGAATATGAAACGTGGTTCAATGAGCTGTGCATCTTGTGCAAGCTACTAAATTTTTCAAAGTTTTAGTTGCCTCATTCAAAATGAGAATAGTAATACTAATAAGCTACAAGTGTTGTGAATAAATGATATAATATCTTTAGTGTCAAACAGTGTTAACTATTTTTCCATTGAAAGTGAGAGAAAACCCAATCTACTATGACTTTAACAAAAATAATGTGTATCGTCTTGTGACAACAAAATTCTAAAGGTAGCACTGGCTTCAGGCATGCCTGGACTCAATTCTGCAAGTAACGTCTCAGAACCTGGTTTCTCTGTCTATGTCCGTTAACTGCTTATCATTGGCTCAGTCTTTGGACAGAATCTCTCTGATGGCCACAACAGGCATTTTTTCATCTCCTCCCAAGTTCAAGACTAGTGGCTGGCCAAGAGTACCTGCTTTTCTCTCAGAGCCCCATAAAGTCCTTGATTCTTAATACATTATACACTTATCTCTGGGTCACTCACTATCCCAGAGGAATGCAGTGATTTGATTTGATTTTATGTGATTTGACTTGATTTGGGAGGTCTAGGTCCTACACTTCACACATAGCAGTGGACTGCGTAGGAGGAGGGTGCTCTCTAAAGAGAAACTAGATCACTATCAAAAGCAGGGGGATTAGATTTAGGGCAGGTAGAAACACCAAATGCTCGTAACACTAGCTCGGAGGATAATTCCTACTCCACAATTAGCATTAGCCACTTTTTTCAGTGCTTTGCATTCCCAGCCCTTTCCTTAGACTTTAGACACTTTGGACTCTAATGACAGTGCTGATTTCATTAGGGCAGCTGCTTCTGGCATATCCCCGCTCCACTCTTCCATCTGCTTTCAGATTTGTGGCTGTGAACCCAACCAAGCTGTCAGACCAGTGTGGCAAATCTCCTTTGGCCTAGTTGTAGCCCCCAAATACCTGGCAATGTACTTAGTAATTAAAACCTTATCAGCTCATCAGTCCCACCCACTCTCCCCAGTTCAAGCCTATTTCAAGTTTCAAGTTCGCCCTTCAATTCTAGGACAGTAGGATGTGATAAAGTCGTAAACTCTTCATGATTGTCATGACTTTGCACATTTAATTCTTATTCTCACTCTTTGTTTTTCTCAACTAGGGGCGCCTGGGTGGCTCAGTCGGTTAAGCGTCTGACTTCGGCTCAGGTCACGATCTCACCGTTCCAGAGTTCAAGCCCTGCGTCAGGCTCTGTGCTGACAGCTCAAAACCTGGAGCCTGTTTCAGATTCTGTCTCCCTCTCTGTCTCTCTCTCTCTCTCAAAAATAAAATCAACATTTAAAAAATTCCTGTACTCTTTTTCTCAACTCTTTTTTAAAAATTTTTAAAAAATGTTTTATTTATTTCTGAGAGAGAGAGAGCGTGAGCAGGGGAGGGTCAGAGAGAGGGGGAGACACAGAATCTGAAGCAGGCTTCAGGCTCTGAGTTGTCAGCACAGAGCCCGACACGGGGCTCGAACCCACAAACTGCAAGATCATGACCTGAGCAGAAGTCGGACGTTTAACCGACTGAGCCACCCAGGCCCCCCCTCAACTCAAGTCTTAATTTTGATTTAAACCACATATGGAGATGTATCTCTCTCCTTTTGCTTGCATTTGAAAACTGGATTTTGTCTACCACTTTTTCTATAAGTGTTTGGAGTAGATATCTGTCCAGTATTCATGATTGTCTGTAAGTCGAATACAGTGGTAGAAACTACTAACCAACCCCAATATCCATTCTCCTGCTTTTGGTGCCACAGATTTTACCTGGGCACATGTTGCCAAGAATAGACTATATTACCTACCTTCCCTTGCAGCATAATCATGAGATTAGGTTTTAATTGGAAGTATGTGAACTGAAGTGATTCATACAATTTCTAGGTAATTTCCTAAAAGGGCAAGGGTGTTCCCTCCACTGCTCATTTTCCCTTCCCTTTCAGATGGAATATAGATCCAGTACACATAGTGACATGATCTCTTGACTGTGTGGAAGACGGCAACACTCTGGGACAGAGAGGACACACTTTTTCTGTAAAGGGTCAGGTATTAAATATTTTCAGCTTTATGAACCACGCAAACTCTGCTCAACCCTGTTCTAGGGTGAAAGCAACCATGAGCAATATGTAAAGGAATGGATGTGGTTGTATTCTTATAAAACTGTATTTACAAAAGCAGACAGTAAGCCAGATTTGGTCCATATTGCCATAGTTTGCAGACCTTTGATTCAGAACACGGTGAGGCGACGGTATTAAAAATTCTCCTATCTCCAAAACTCTCAAGTTCTATATAGTAGAGGAGAGTTAACTGCACTTTGACAGGAAGAGTTATCTTTTGTTAAGCCATTGTATGTTGGGGAATAGTTGTTTTAGCAGCAATATCTTTATATTTTTTAATACCATCAAGCCAGCATTTTAAAACTTAATATGACAAATATACTCTCATTCTTTCTCCTTCATTTTTTATGTCTCTCTCTCCTCACAGGCCCTGTTCTCTCTGGATATAAATTTACTAGCATTGTAAAAATTCTTTTATGAATACTACATTGTTCTCAGCTCATTTCATTTTTTACTAGCAAAAATTTTTCCTTACTTCCATGCATTTCTTTCTGTACTGAAGTTTGGCTTCTACCTTTGTTGTAACTGAAGATCACATTGCTACTGTGATCTTCTCTGACTTCACTCTACTGAAATTTTCCATTGCATCTATCATGATGATCATCCTCTGCACCCTTTACTGCCAAATCCTCCTCCCTTTCATGCTTTCATGAAACTGTCCCCTCTTAGCTTCTGTACCAATAATATATCTTTCTCTACATGCATCTCTGACCAATTCAACATAGCTAATCTTAGTAGTTACTCATCCTATACCTATGTCTTCATGTAGATAATACTGCCTGTTGCACCCTTGCTTCTCTTTCAGTTGATCCTAGAGTCCTACAAAATCCCAAGGCTTTCATCATGCACCATATCCTAATGACTTCCAAATATGTACCCTCAGGCTTAATTGTTCTCTGAAGTTCTAAACTCTTTATGCCCAACTGCTTATCTTATTCCACGTGCTTTTCTAAATCCATCATTCTCCTTGTGTCTATTCGTTAGAATTCTTCTATTCAAAAGAATTTACCCTCGGGGTGCCTGGGTGGCTCAGTTGGTTGAGTGTCCAACTTCAGTTCAGGTTATGATTTCACGATTCGTGAGTTCCATCCCTGCATCAGGCTTTGCACTGACAGTGCAGAGCTTGCTTTGGATTCTCTGTGTCCCTCTCTCTCCGCCCCTCCCTGCTCAAGCTCGCGCACTCTCTCTCTCTCTCTCTTTCTCTCTCTCTCAAAAACAAACATTTAAAAAACAAACAAAAAGAATTTACTCTCATCAGCTATTTGGGTACCCTGAAATGCAGTACATATGGAAAAAAGCAGGTGAATGTTTTATTTATTCCTATTCTATTTCAGAATACAGTTCTGGTGCCCTAACAACCACCAAAGAGAGTTCCTAAGTATCAGTATATACATCAAAAGAAGAAATCAACCAATGAAAAGATAACCTATAGCATGGGAAAAATATCTGTAAACCATGTATCTATCTAATAAGAGATTAATATTCAAAATACATGAGGAACTCTTACAACTCAATAGCAAAAGATAAATAATCCAATCAAACATAGACAAAGAACTTGAATAGACATTTTTCCAAAGAAAACATACAAATGGCAAATAAGTACTCGAAAAGGTGCTCAACATCATTAATCATCAGGGAAATGGAAATCAAGCCACAAAGAGTTAGCACTCCTGTTAGAATTGTTATTATTATCAAAAAGACAAGAGATAACAAATGTCGGTGAGAATGTGGAGAAAAGAGAACCCCCGTGCACTGTTGATAAAAATATATGTTGGCACAGCACTAGGAAAACAGTATGAAGTTTCATCAAAAAAGTAAAAAATATAACTACCATATGACTATTCACAATAGTCATATAGTAGCACTATTCACGATAGCCAACACATGGAAGCAACCTAAGTGCCCGTTGACAGATGAAAGGATAAAGAAAAAAAAGACATACATATATATAATTGTCATATGTACATGTAATTATCATATGTATATAATTATTTAGCCATAAAGAAAGAAAGAAAAAGTTAAAAAGAAAGAAAGAAATCTTGCTATTTCCAACAACATGGATAGATTTTGAAGGGATCATGTTAAGTGAAATCAGTCACAGACAAAGACATACACTGCCTGATATCACTTATATGTGGAATCCAAGAAGGCCAAACTCATAGGAACAGAATGTGGAATGGTGGCTGCCAGGGCCTGGCGGCGGGGAGGTGATGGGACAATGTGGGTATAAACTTCCTATTTTAAATGAATAAGTTCTGGGGATGTAATGATCAGTGTAGTACCTGCATTTAACTAACCGTAGCTTATTAACTTAACTGTATTATATACTTGAAAATTGCTAAAGAGAGAAGATCTTAAATGTTCTGAACACACACACACACACACACACACACACACAAAAGGGTAATTATGTGATGTGAAGAGAGGATTAACTAACCTTATTGTGGTAATCATTTCACAATATACATGCATACCAAATCATCAAATATGATGCATAAGTATTTGATATTAAGATATATCTTAATATCTTACACAATCTTACTTAATATCTTAAGATATTAAGTATATCTTAAACTTACACAATGTAATATGTCAATTACATTTCAAGAAAGTAGAAAAACACTTTAAGTATCACTATGAACTCATAATTCATAAACTGATTTTATTTTATGATAAAAGATTTTATTTTATTTTTTTAATATAATTTATTGTCATATTGGGTAACATAGGTGTGTAAAGTGTGCTCTTGGTTTTGGGAGTAGATTCCTGAGGTTAATTGCTTACATACAATACCTGGGTATTGTATGCCCTCCTCAATGCCCATCACCCATTTTCCCTCTCCTCCAATCACCGCCCCTCCCAATCAGCCCTCAGTTTGTTCTCTGTATCTAGGAATCTCTTATGGTTTGCCTCCCTCCTTCTCTGTAACTAGTTTTTCCCCTTCTCTTCCCCCATGACCTTCTGTTAAGTTTCTCAAGTTCCACATATGAGTGAAAACATATGATCTGTATTTTTCTCTGACTGACTTATTTCACTTAGCATTATACATTCCAGTTTCATCCACATTGCTTCAAATGGCATGATTTCATTCTTTCTCATTGCCAAGTAGTGTTCCACTGTGTATATAAACCCATCTTTTTTATCCATTGATGTCCGTTGATGGACATTTAGACTCTTTCCATGATTTGGCTATTGTTGAAAGTGCTGTTATGAACATTAGGGTACATGTGCCCCTGTGCATCAGCACTTCTGTATCCCTTGGGTAAATTCCTAGCAGTGCTATTGCTGGGTCATAGGGAAGTTCTACTGTTAATTTTTTGAGGAACCTCCACACTGTTTTCCAGAGTGGCTGCACCAGTTTCGATTCCCACCAACAGTGCAAGAGGGTTCCCATTTCTCCACATCCTCGCCAGCATCTGTTGTTTCCTCAGTTGTTCATTTTAGCCACTCTGACCAGCATGAGGTGGTATCTCAGTGTGGTTTTGATTTGTATTTCCCTGATGATGAATGATGTTGAGCAGCTTTTCATGTGTCTGTGGGCCATCTGGATGTCTTCTTTGGAAAAGTGTCTATTCATGTCTTTTGCCCATATCTTCACTGGATTATTAGTTTTTCAGGTGTTGAGTTTGGTAAGTGCTTCATAGATTTCAGATACTAACCCTTTTTCTGATATGCCATATGCAATTATCTTTTCTCATTCCATCAGTTGCCTTTCAGTTTTGTTGATTGTTTCCTTTGCAGTGCAGAAGATTTTATCCTGAAGAGGTCCCAATAGGTCATTTTTGCTTTAAATTCCCTTGCCTTTGGAGATGTGTCAAGCAAGAAATTGCTGTGGCTGAGGTCAAAGTGGTTGTTGCCTGCTTTCTCCTCTAGGGTTTTGATGGTTTCCTGTCTCACATTCAGGAATTTCATCCATTTTGAGTTTATTTTTGTGTATTGTATAAGAAAATGGTCTAGTTTAATTCTTCTGCATGTTGCTGCCCAGGTCTCCCAGCACAATTTGCTAAAGAAACTGTCTTTTTCCCATTGGATACTCTTTCCTGCTGTGTCAAAGATTAGTTGGCCATACATTTGTGGGTCCAATTCTGGGTTCTCTATTCTATTCCATTGGTCTATGTGTCTGTTTTTGTGCCAATACCATACTGTCTTGATGATGACAGCTTTGTAGTAGAGGCTAAAGTCTGGGATGGTGATGCCTCATGCTTTGGTTTTCTTCTTCAATATTACTTTGGCTGTTTGGGGTCTTTTTTGGTTCCATACAAATTTTGGGATAGTTTGTTTTAGTTTTAAGAAGTATGCTGGTGCAATTTTGATTGGGATTGCATTGAATGTGTAGATTGCTTTGGGTAGTAATGACATTTTAGCAACACTTATTCTTCCGACCCATGAGCATGGAATGTTTTTCCATTTCTTTGTGTCTTCAATTTCCTTCATAAGTTTTCTATAGTTTTCATCATACAGATCTCCTGTATGTTTGGTTAGGTTTATTCCTAGGTATTTTATGGCTTTTTGTGCAATTGTGAATGGGATCAGTTTCTTGATTTCTCTTTCTGTTGCTTCATTGTTGGTGTATAAAAATGCAACTGATTTCTGTACATTGATTTTGTATCCTGCAACATTGCTGAATTCTTAGATCAGTTCTAGTAGGCTTCTGGTGGAGTCTGTTGGGTTTTCCATGTAGTGTATCATATCGCCTGTGAAAAGTGATAGTTTGACTTCTTCTTTGCCAATTCTGATGGCTTTGATTTCCTTTTGTTGTCTGATGGCTGATGCTAGGACTCCAGCACTATGTTAAACAACAGTGGTGAGAGTGGACATCCCTGTCGTGTTCCTGATCGCAGGGGGAAAGCTCTCAGTTTTTCCCTATTGAGGATGATGTTAGCTGAGGGCTTCTCATAGATGGCTTTTATGATTTTTAAGTAGGTTCCTTCTATCCCAACTTTCTCTAGAGTCTTTATTAAGAAGGGATGCTGTATTTTGTCAAATGCTTTTTCTGCATCTATCGACAGGATCATTAGGTTTTTATCTTTTCTTTTGTTAACGTGGCGTATCACATTGTTGATTTGCGAATTCTGAACCAGCCCTGTAACCCAGGAATGAATCCCGCTTGATCTTGGTGGATAATTCTTTTTATGTGCTGTTGGATTCGATTTGCAAGTATCTTGTTGAGGATTTTTGCATCCGTATGCATCGAGGATATTGGTCTGTAGTTCTCTTTTTTTGCTGGATTTCTGTCTGGCTTGGGAATCAAAGTGATGCTGGCTTCGTAAAATGAGTCTGGAAGTTTTCCTTCGATTTCTATTTTTTGGAATAGCTTGAGAAGAATGGGTATGAATTCTGTTTTTAAAAACTTTTAAAAAGTAAACTCTACACCTGGGGCACCTGGGTGGCTCAGTTGGTTAAGCGTCCAAATTCAGCTCAAGTGATGATCTCATAGTCTGTGGGTTCAAGCCCCACATTGAACTCTGTGCTGATAGCTTGGAGCCTGGAGTTTGCTTTGGATTCTGGGTGTGTGTGTCTCTCTCAAAAATAAAGATCACCTAAAATGGGGCTCAAACTCACACCCTGCAATCAAGAGCTACATGCTCCACTGGTTGAGCCAGCCTGGTGCCCCTCCAATATTGTAATTTATTTATTTATTTTTAATGTTTTAAATTTACATTCAAGTTAGTTAACATAGTGTAATAATGATTTCAGGAATAGAATTTAGTGATCCGTCACTTATATACAACACCCAGTGTTCATCCCAACAGTGTCCTCCCTTAATGCCCATCACCCATTTAGCCTATCCGCCCACCCAACATCCCTCCAGCAACCCTCAGTTTGTTCTCTGTATTTAATGATTTGTCTCCCCCTCTGTTTTTATCTTATTTTTTCTTTCCTTTCGATTTCATCTGTTCATCTGTTTTGTTTCTTAAATTCTACATGGGAGTGAAATCATATATATTCAGGTGGATTATAAAAAGATATGAATTTGACGCCATTGTGTTACCTGTAAAGTTGATGTTTCTGGTGATGTTATCTGGTCCTTTGTAGTCTTTGTTGTCTTGGTCTTCTTTTTTATTTTCCTCAACTCAAAGAGTCTCCCTTAAAATTTCTTGCAGGACTGGTCTAGTGGTAATGAACTCCTTCAGTTTTGTTTGTCTGGGAAACTTTCTATCTCTCCTTCTATTATGAATGACAACGTTACTGGATAAAGAATTCGTGGCTGCATATTTTTCCCATTCAGCACATTGAATATTTCCTGCCACTTCTTTCTGGCCTACCAAGTCAGTGGACAGCTCTGCTGATAACCTTATGTGTCTACCCTTGTTTTTGGGTGTTGAGTTTGATTAAGTTCTTTATAGATTTTGAATACTAACCCTCAGAAACAACAAGAACAGGTATTGACCACTCTGGAGAACAGTGTGTATATCCCTCAAAAAACTAAAAATAGAACTACCCTGTGGTCCAGCAATTGCACTATTAGTTATTTACCCGAAGGATACAAAAATAGAGATTCGAAGGGGTACAGGCACCCCAATGTTTATAGCAGCATTTTCAACAATAGCCAAACTATGGAGATAGCCCAAATTCTGTCCACTGATGAATGTAAAAAGAAGTGGTATATATATAATGTATATAATGTGAAGTCTGAAATTGCAATACCTATAGCTTTGCTTTTCATTTTCATTTCTTTTTTAATGTTTTTATTTATTTCTAGGAGAGAGAGAGAGAGAGACAGCGTGAGCAAGGGAGGGTCAGAGAGAGAGGGAGTCACAGACTCTGAAACAGGCTCCAGGCTCCGAGCTGGAAGTCAGCACAGAGCCCGACGCGGGGCTCGAACCCACGAACCGCGAGATCATGATCTAAGTGAAAGTCGGACGCTCAACCGACTAAGCCACCCAGGCGCCCCTTTGTTTTTCATTTTCAAAAATGCTTTGGCAACTCAGGGTCTTTTGTAGCTCCAAAACAATTTTTGTTCTAGTTCTGTGAAAAACAATTTTGTTCTTTAGATAGCAGCTGCATTAGATGTGTAGATAGCTTTGGAACAATATTTATTAACAATATTTATTCTTCCAACCAATGATGAGATGTCTTTGCATTTCTTTGTGTCATTTCCAATTTATTTCATCAATGTTTTATGGATTCAGAATGCTGATCTTTCACCTCTTTTGTTAGGTTTATTCCTACGTGTCTTATTATTTTGGGTGCAATTGTAAGTGGGATTGTTTTCTTCATTTCTCTTCCTGCTGCTTCAGTATTAGTTTTTAGAAATGCAACACATTTCTGTACATTGATTTTGTATCCTAAAACTTTACTGAATCAATTTACCAGGTCTATTAGTATTTTTGGTGGAATCTTTATGGTTTTCTACGTAGAGTATCATGTCATCTGCAAAGAGTGAAAGTTTGCTATAAAATTCCCTTAGAACCTCTTTTGCTGATTCTAAGCAAAGAAAAAGTTTTGGACCGTTCCCCCATGTTTTCATTTTCATTTGTTTCCTTGTACTTTTGAATATCTTCTTTGATTCCTTGGTTAACTTATTCATTGTTTAGTAGCATGTTACTTAACCTCCATGTGTTTGTGATCTTTCCACATTTTTTCTTGTGGTTGACTTTTAGTTTCATAGTGTCATGGTAAGAAAAGTTGTGTGGTATGACTTTGGTCTTTCTGAATTTGTTGAGGCTTGTTTGTGACCTACTATGTGATCTGTTCTCCAGAATACTCCAGGTACAGCGAAAAAGAATGTGCATTCTGCTGTTTTAGGATCAAACATTCTATTAAGTCCATCTGGTCCAATGTGTCATTCAAAACCATGTTTTGTTGTTGATTTTCTGATTAAATGATCTGTCCATTGGTAAAAGTGGGGTGTTATAGTCCCCTACTATCATTGTATTACTATTGGTTAGTTTCTTTATGTTTGTTTTTAAGTGTTTTGTGTATTTGGGTGCTCCTATGTTGGTTGCATAGTTATAATTGTTATATCTTCTTCTTGGAATGTCCCCTTTATGATGATATGATTTTATAGTGCCCTTCTTTGTCCCTTTTTCAGTCTTTGTTTTAAAGTCAGTTTTGTCTAAGTATTGCTTCTATGTCTTTCTTTTGACATCCATTTGCATAATAAATATATCTCCATCCCTGTAAGTGTCTTTAGGTCTAAAACGAATCTCCTATAGGTAGCTTAAAGATGAGTCTTCTTTTTTTTTAATCCGTTGTATCTCTGTCTTATGATTGGAGTGTTTAGTTCATTTACATTCAAAGCAATTATTGATAGATATGTATTTATTGCCAATTTGTGACTTGTTTTGTGGTTATTTCTCAAGTTTTTCTCTCGTCCTTTCTTCTCTTTCACTCATGGTTTGTTGGTTTTATTTAGATATATTTGAATTTCTTTCTCTTATTCTTTGCATATCTATTAGTGGGTTTTTTTTTTTAATATTTTTATTTATTTCTAGGAGAGAGAGAGACAGCTTGAGCAGGGGAGGGCCAGAGAGAGAGGGAGCCACAGACTCCGAAACAGGCTCCAGGCTCTGAGCTGGCAGTCGGCACAGAGCCCGACGCGGGGCTCGAACCCACGAACCGCGAGATCATGACCCAAGCAAAAGTCGGACGCTTAACCGACTAAGCCACCCAGGCGCCCCACTATTAGTGGGTTTTGATTTGTGTTTTCCACTAGGTTTGTATATAACATCTTCTGCATTATAGTCTATATTCAGTTGATGGTTATTTACGTTGAACCTATTCTTTTCTCCTCTCCTCCCCATGTTTTAGGTATATGGTGTCATATTTAATAGGCTGTTATTTTGTGAATTCCTAGACTAATATTTACAGAAATATTAATTTTTACTGCTTTTATGTTTCCTACTATTATACTGTCACATTTGGTCTTTCATGTCCACTCAGAGTTTCATTTAATATTTCTTGCAGGCTGGTTTAGTTATCATGAACTCCTTTAGTTTTTGTTAGTCTGGGAAACTCTTTATATCTCCTTATATTCTGAATGATAACTTTGGTGGGTAGAGTATTCTTGGTTGCAGATTTTTCCCTTTCAGCACTTTGAATATATCATGCCATGCCCTTCTGGCTTGCAAAGTTTCTGCAGAAAATCTGCTGATCACCTTATGGGGTTTCCCCTTATGTGTAACTGTCTTCTTTTGCATTGCTACTTTAAATTTTTTTTTTAATCACTAGAATTTGTAAATTTAATTACAATATGTCTTGTGTGGAGTAGCTTTTGTTGACAGGGGGTGGTGGCGTTCTCTGTGCCTTCTGGATCTAGATATCCGTTTCTTCCCCAGATTAGGGAAGTTTTCAGCAATTATTTCTTCAAATACATTTTCTGCCCCCTTTTCTCTCTCTTCTTCTGGGATCCTTATAGTACAAATGTTATCATGCTTGACGGCATCATTGATTTATGTATGTCTATTGTTGTTTTGCATAGTTCTTTTTCCTCTCCTTTGTTCAGCTTCATTACTTTCCATTACTCTGTGTTCTAGATCATTAATTCATTTCTCTGGTTTTTTCAAGCCTGTTGTTTATTCCATTGAGCATGATTCCCATTTTGTTTATTGAACCCTTTATCACTGCTATGTTATTCCTTATCTCTGTGTTAAGGTATCACTGAGGTCTTCCATTCTTTTCTCAAGTTCAATGAGCATCTTTTTGATCATTACTTTAAATTCTCTATCAGGCATGCTACTTATATCTGCTCCTTTTAGATTTCTGGCCATGGCCTTGTCCTTTTCTTTAATTTGGGACAAATTCCTCTGTCCTCTCACTTCGTCAAGTCTCTGTGCCTCTTTCTGTGTTAGGAAAGTCAGCTATGTCTCCTGTTCTTGAAGGGTAATGGCTTGATGAAAAGAGGTCCTATGGTGACCTGTAGTGTAGTGTCCCCACTTCCCAGGGACTGGTGCTTCCAGGAGTGTCTTCAATGTGTGCTATGTGTGATTTACTGTTGTGTCCTGGCTGCTTTATCCTTCAAGCCTGTCATCTGCAGAGGCTCTCTTTACTTTTTTATTTATTTTTTATTTTTTTTTAAGTATTTTTATTTATTTCTAGGAGAGAGAGACAGCGCGAGCAGGGGAGGGGCAGAGAGAGAGGAAGACACAGACTCTGAAATAGGCTCCAGGCTCCGAGCTGGCAGTCCACACAGAGCCCGACGCGGGGCTCGAACCCACGAACCGTGAGATCACGACCTAAGCGAAAGTCGGACGCTTAACTGACTAAGCCACCCAGGCGCCCTGAGGCTCTCTTTACTTATTGTGGATAGTATTTGGCCCCTGAACTGAAGGTGATGTGTTTTACCTAGGTGTGCTCTGGTCTGCTTGTGAAATGAGACTTGGCACACCACCACTGGAATTGAGGTTCTGCAAAACTCCCGGGTCATCTCCTGTTGAAAAGTGTTTGGGCTGATCTTCTCGGGAAGAGAACTTGCCAAGGTGCAACTGAAGCAAGCCTGACTTGGCATGGTGTTTCCACTGGAGCCCGGGGTGGGGTAGGTGTGTGGGTGGGGGCGACTTGATATAAGCAAGTTAGGTAATAAGGGTCAGTGCTGTGCTGATGCCTGCAGCTGGCCCTGTGCTTATGTTGAGGGGCAAGGGAGGGAAATGTCTCCTGCCTGTTCCCTTGTTTCTGGAGGGGTCTCTTTGTGAACTGTCTCTTCAGGACATGATCTCAGGTGAGCAAATAACCTTACCACTCTGTGTTCCGGGTGCTCTACAGATCACTGTTTCCATGCTCTATGTTCACAGGTTGTTTGCCTTGCCTTCTCTCCAAGAGCAACCCCAATGCCCCGGGGCTCTCCCTGAGCCAAGCCACTGACCCTAAAGCTCTAGGCTTTATGCTCTTCTGGTTGCAAGAACTCATGAAATTTGGCCCCTCTTGCTTTCCAGACCAGTTGCTATGGGGAATTCATCTTCCCTGCGTGGGCTTCCGCATGTGCTAGTCTGTCTCTCACCCTTGTCCATGACCACAGCTCCTGCCCTACCACAGCAGCTGTGATATGTTTCTCTCCTAACCCCCATCTCTGCACTACCTACTTTCTTTGATGTGACCTCTTCTTTCCCTGAAGTTGTAGAGTTTGTTCTTTCAGACTTCAGGTCAATTTCTGTGGTATTTAAGATAAATGGACAGTTATCTATTTGTATTCATGGGTGAAGGTGAGATTAAGTTTCTCTTATTCCACTACCATCTTCCCAAATCCCTATTAAAAAAATTAATGGCAGTACAATATTCTGTCTGAAGGGTATGCTCAATGGAGTTAATCATTCTCCTACCATTAGGCATTTTCACAATCTTCTTTTGTTGTTGTTGTTTATTTATTTTCTTGGAGAGAGAGACAGAGCAAGAGTGGGTAAGGGGCTAAGAGAGAAGGAGACTCAGAATCTGAAATGGGCTCCAGACTCCAAGCTGTCAGCACAGAACCTGACATGGGGCTTGAACTCATGAATGGTGAGATTATGACCTGAGCCAAAGTCGGACGCTTAACTGAGTGAGCCACCCAGGTGCCCTGATTTTTGCAATTTTCTTATTATTAATATTGTAAAGAATACCATAGTTAACATCTATATGCATAATTTTCTCGTTCATCTTTTATCTATAAATTTTATAAACCATTTTGTTATAATGATGAACATTGAAAATATTGTGCCAAGTGTAAACCAGTCACATAGAATTCAGATTGTATGATTCTGTTATGAAATGTCTAGAATAATTTATATCTATAGAGACAGGAAATAGATTACTGGTTGCCTAGGGCTGGGAAAGTGAGTGAGGATATTGGAGATTGACAGCCAAGGCATGTAGGATTTCTTTTTTGAGGTGATTAAAATGTTGTAAAATTGAGGGGTGCCTGGGTGGCTCAGTCGGTTAAGTGTCTGATTTCGGCTCGGTGGTATCACAGTTCATGAGTTTGAGCCCCATATCTGACTGTCTGCTGTCAGCACAGAGCCTCTACGGATCCTCTGCCCCTTCTGTCTATGCCCCTCCCCCGCTGGTTCTCTCTTTCTCAAAAACAAATAAACTTTTAAAAAATGTTCTAAAATTGATTGTGGTCATTGTTGCACAACTCCGAATATAGTACAAGCCATTGAATTGTATACTTTAAGTGGGTAAATTACATGTATTTCAATAAATCTGTTAAAACCAGATTTTGGGGGCGCCTGGGTGGCTTAGTCGGTTAAGCGTCCGACTTTCGCTTAGGTCATGATCTCGCGGTTCGTGGGTTCGAGACCCGCGTCGGGCTCTGTGCTGACTGCCAGCTCGGAGCCTGACTGCCAGCTCGGAGCCTGGAGCCTGTTTCAGTCTGTGACTCCCTCTCTCTCTGACCCTCCCCTGCTCACGCTGTCTCTCTCTCTCTCCTAGAAATTAAAAAAAAAAATTTAAAGAAAAACCAGATTTTGATTTGTTAATTACATCTGCTGCTTTCCTATTCTCCAATTTTAGTATATGTGCTGCCGAAGCGAGCACTGCTGCTTTCCTATTCTCTACCTCACTAATTTGTGTTTTTACTCTCATTATTTCCTTCTTTTGATTTCTTTTGGTTTATAGGTCCCCCCCTCCCCCCATTTTGTATCTGGAAATTTAATTCACTTATTTTAATTCTTTACTTTTGATTGATAATGGTATCTAGTGCATTGAATTTTCTTCTGATCACTACTTTACATGCCATAGGTTTCAATGTGTAGTGATTTTATTGTTTTTTGTAAACTTTGTAAATTTATTTTATAATTTCTTTTACAAAGCATGTTTAATAGTATGTCTTCAAATATAAATCTAGATTCTAGGTTGACAGTATTTTCCCTTTCATCACAGTGAAGAGGTTTCATTTTTTTCTGACCTTCATCTTTTTCTGAAGTGAAATTAGCCATCCTTTTTTTAAAATTTTTTAATGTTTTTATTTATTTTTGAGAGAGACAGAGAGCAAGCAGGGGAGGGACAGAGAGAGAGGGAGACACAGAATCCAAAGCAGGCTCCAGGCTCCGAGCTGTCAGCACAGAGCCTGACACGGGGCTCGAACCCATGGACTGTGAGTCATGACCTGAGTCGAAGTCGGACGCTCAACCGACTGAGCCACCCAGGTGCCCCCAGCCATCCTTCTTATATTTGTGTCCTTTTCTCCCTCCTTTCTCTGCTTTTAGCATTTTCTCTTCTCTTTAGCTTTCTGTACTTCTTTTATGATATATGTAAGTGCGTTCTTCTGAAAGTCCTGGGGGATTGCTGAGCTCCCTGCCTCTGTCTGTTCTTGCTGTGGCTATCATTTTTTTAAAGTTTATTTATTTTGAGAAAGAGAGCAAGCAGGGAGTGGGACAGGGAGAGGGAGAGAGAATCCTAAGCAGGCTCTGCACCATCAGCACAGAGCCCGATGCAGGGCTCGAACCCATGAACCATGAGATCTTGACCTGAGCCAAAATCAAGTGTCAGATGCTTAACTGACTGAGCTACCCAGGCGTCCCTATTGTTTTAAATCAGATTAATAAAGTTTAGGCTAATGTTTCACTTTTTTGTCTGATTTGGGAATATATGATTATGTTTTCACCTATTTGTGGGCATTTATTTTTAGTGTGACTTAATTGTGTATTGAGATGTTATTTTCTTCCTCACCCCTTTTTTCTCACAGTGATCATTGGTTCGAAATCTC
Organism: Crocuta crocuta; assembly: GCF_008692635.1. Taxonomy (NCBI): domain Eukaryota; kingdom Metazoa; phylum Chordata; class Mammalia; order Carnivora; family Hyaenidae; genus Crocuta; species Crocuta crocuta. The sequence continues at coordinate 5,310,994 of NW_027532825.1, forward strand.
TCAGAAGCTTCCTAGGTGAAATCTGAAACTAGCCCCTGTACACAGAGGGCAGGGAGAGACCAAAGAAAAAAACACGCCATCCCAGGTTGGTAGGTGGCTTCAAAAGGAACTTATTTACAAGGTTGGTGTTTGGTGACATCAAGACAAGTGAGTCTCCGTGCGAGTCTGCCAACTCTTAAAAGTTTATATCGATGCCTTCACTGGGTTCAGTCCCCTATACCACGCAAGTGTGTTCAACACCACACCACCGTCTCAAGACGATGCTGTGGGGGCAGCCTCTGGGCACATGAAAGTCAAGTAGAACCCACATTCCAAGGACAGAAAGGGGATGAGGAGCCACCAAGTGCCCGAGTCCAGCTCACAGTTCCCTGTCTTCTCAGTGACCTTCTCCAACAATAACTTTGTGAGGGATTCAGTTGTGTGATCTATTTGCTTGCTCATGCTTAAGGGAGATGAGTATTTCTACACTCGTGGAGGAAGTAACTTAAGAATAACCTTTCTAATGTCTCCGTTCTAGAGCTCCCTCTTAGGCTGTTTTCATAAAGTGCTCCTCCCCTATGATTGCATCTCTTTGTTTCCTTTGCCTTCTTTATTCCTAATTGCTCAGTTTGCTCTGCTCAATTTGACTTCCAGCAATTACTTAATGTGGGCTTTGTCCTGTAAGAAAATTTCCATCACTTAGAATTGAGAGTTTATAGGACTCAGACTGCTCTAGTCCTACTGTTATTTGGGCTTGTGAGTCTTCAAAACTTCATCCAGTTTGGGCGTTTGTTCTTAGATTGGCCTTATGAGCATTTCTGAGAATACTTCTAGTAATTGGGGGCTTTCCAGCTCTCAGGGCTATTAGAAGACCCTCTTTTTCCTCTGGTCCCTCCTGTGTAGTTGCTGATAATACTACATGAGTTTGTTATTGTTGGAGGTTGATTCCCACCCACTCAAAATTTATAGTTTGTGAGAACACTTCATCACCTAGTTTGTTATTGCTGTTTTTGGCTTCTCTACCATATTTCCTCTGTTTGTTTTTATGGCGGGCTTTAGGAAGATTACAAAACACATCTTCCTAAAAGATATTAGGGGAAAAACATAAAATGAACGTTTTTTTAAGTTTGCATAGTTGAAATGTAGTTAAGAAAGTGAATTAGAGCATGAACTTTAGACTTAAGAACAAAGAACTTAGCTCTTTATTACACAAGCTTTGGCCACTGATATATTCTTAGCCTCCATTTTTTAAATCTGTAGGAATGATATCCAAAATTCTTAATTACTGGAGTAGTCCATGTGCTGGTGGGTAACAACAAACACCGTGACCAATAAAAATGGATGGCGTTGAATAACTGGTTTAGCTGTTTCAGTATGAGTTGACTGAAGACCAACAATGCTCATCTGTAAAACAGAATTGTGATTCTATATGTCTTGCAGTTTTGTGAGGAATACATGTAGTAAATGTTTGTAAAAGGAATTTGGTGCAGAGCCTATGACATAGTAAGCACTCAATAAATGGTTTTTATTATTACCGTCATTTATCAAATGTTGGGAAACACTAATGTACTCTGTAAACTTTTCCTGGATGTTTTCTTGACTCTTCATCTTACCTGATATTGTCAAAGAGTACTCTCTTCTCTGAGTTTTTGTAAACCTTTAAAAAATCATTAATATAGCACTTTATCACATTTTATTGCATTGCATTAGTGGTAGAAAAAGAAAGGACATTCAAAATATCATAACAGAAGCTGTCTATAATGCCAGACCTTTGGCTGCTGGATAATAGGATGTCCGGTGGGTCTCAGAGATGGGGCCTAGTTGTGCCTAAGGTTACTGTTGTGGGTTGGGGGCCTAGGGCCCCACGGTATCAGCTATTTATTACTAGTACAGAAATATTTTGGCATCCGGCAACTAATAGGATCACACTGGTGTGCCCTGGCTGAATTTAAGCTGTTAGTATATATAGTTTGCATCTCTCTTTGTGGCTAGGAACTTTGTCTGGCACGGATACTCAATCAACATTGATTTGCAACAGGGTTAAGAACAGGTGTGCACAGGGGCGCCTGGGTGGCTCAGTCAGTTCAGTGTGTGACTTCAGCTAGGGTCACGATCTCACTGTTCGTGAGTTTGAGCCCTGCATCGGGCTCTGTGCTGACAGCTCAGAGCCTGGAGCCTGCTTTGGATTCTATGTCTCCCTCTTTCACTGTGCCTCCCCCACTTGTGCTCTGTCTCTATCTCAAAAGCAAATAAACATTAAAAAAAAAAAAAACAGGTGTGCACATAAATAAAGCAGTTAAATGAGGATGACAGAAATGGAGGGATCAGATAATGATCTTCGAGAAAGAGGGAAAGAACAGTTTCAGAGAAAGTTTCCACAATAAATAACAGAGATTAGTAAGAATGTTTATGCTTTTTAAATGGAAGAAAGAATCAATGAAGATATACTGACAGTAAATTTTAAAAGCAAGAATGAAAACCAGTCACACTCAATGAAGTAAAAAACACTCATATCTGATGGTCACAGTTGGTGTGTAAAGCATTTGACAAAATCATCTTCTAGAAGTAAGAGGGAAGAACTGAGAACACAAATTTAAAGACAGTTGTTTTGCAATAACTTTGGTATAAATTGCCCTGGAACATTTGCCTACTAACTGAAAAGATTCCTGAAAAGTTTGAAAAGTCCCAGGTGAAGATGCCACTTTCTCACAAAATAATAATGGGTGTGATCAAAGCTATATTTTAACTGACCGACAGCATGCTTGCCACAAAATTATAGAGATGGAGAGTAGATTAGTGGCTTCCAGGGGTTATGAGGTTGGGGTGGGGGCAGGAAAGAGAGGAATTGACTGGCTATGAAAGGGTAGCACCAAGGATCCTTGATTGGGATGGTGGTTACATGAGTCTAAACATGTGATAAAATTTCATGGAACTACACACATGTACATACACACATGAGTGTGTGGAAAACTGGTGAAATCTTAATAAGCTCTTGGAATATGCCAATGTCAATTTCCTGGTTTTGATATTGTTGTAGTTAACAAAAGAAGTTATTATTGGAGAAAGCTGGGTCCTGGTATGCAGGACCTCCCTTTACATTCTTTTCAAGCTTCCTGTGAATCTATAATTATTTCAAAATAAAAAGTTTTTTTTTTTTAAAGACTACCTATAGCATACTTGCAGGCTCGCATAAAGTTTATATAATTTTAGAAATTAGCTGTTACTTTTCTTAACTCTATGCTTTGTGTCTGTATTTCCTCAGGGTGAAGTGTTCTTCCTTTGTCTGAATTCTACCTGTCTTTTTAGGACATCTTCCAGGAAGTTGTCTTTATTTTTTCCTTACAAATTTTTTAAAAGAAAATTTTAAAGTTTATTTATTTTTGAGAGGGAAGGGCAGAGACAGGGAGACACAGAATCTGAAACAGGCTCCAGGCTCTGACCTGTCAGCACAGAGCCTGACGTGGGGCTTGAACTCATGGACCACGAGATCATGACCCGAGTCCACATGAGTGGATGGTAGTTGTTGGGACACACTACCTGGCATGAAGAGCCCATTGCCCCACCTTCTAGGAGCTCCCTAGATCAAGAGAACTGTCTCACGCATGGCTGTGTGTTCATTTCCTAGAGTGGCCCCAATCCTATGGCTGACTTCTTGCCTCTAAGGATATCTTGGAATGTTGATTTTTTGAATGTTTAATGTTTGTGGACTCTGTAGTGATAATTCCTCTTTTGTCCCTGATATTGTTAATTTGTGTTTTATTTCTTAATCAGTCTAGCCAGCAATTTATGGGTTTTGTTATGTCACAGATCTAATCTTTGGTTTTGTAAATATAAGTTTTTAGTTTTCTATTTCATTGACTTATGCTGTTATTTTTATTATCTCCTTCCTTCTACTTTCTTTGGCTTTACTTGCTCTACCTTCTCCAGTTTCTTAAGGTAGAAATTTAGATCATGAGTCACACATTTCTTCTTTTTTAAAACAAGTATTTAAAGCTGTTGATTACCTTCTAAGTATCTACAAATATTTAGGGATTTTCCAGACATTTTTCTTTACTTATTCCTGGCTTAATTCCATTATTGTTAGAAAACGTAATGTATGATTTTAATCTTTGAAAATTTATATTTGTTTCATAGTCTGGCAATGACCTATCTTGGTGAACAAATCATGTATATTTGAAAAGAATGTGTATTCTACAGTTGTTGAGTACAGTGTCCTATAAAGTAACAGTTAGGTCAGTGTAGTTGATAATGCTATTCAGATCTTTTATGTCTTTGCCAAATTTTTATCTAGATCTCATACTAACTACTGAGAGAAGAGTGTTGAAATCTCCAAGTATATATTAAAAAAGGTAAATACGCTCTAACTATATGGTTCTTTTGAGGTATCTTTTGAGATAGCTCAAAAACCTGCTCCACACACGTGTGTTTCAGGTGTCAGCCAAAAATATGGGCAGTTTGTGCATAGAATTTGGTCTTCTTCCTTTTTGACTTCTTTCCAATTGGGGACTTCCTTTCTTAGATTATCCCCTACTGGCCAGCTATTCTAGTTCCAAACTCTGTCTCCTGGGACTGAGGATAACAATCTCTCTCTCTCTTTCTTTCTTTCTTTTAAAAAAGCATTAACTCCTTTCCAGTATATACCTTCTTGTGGTGTTCTACCTTTACCATCAGATAGTTACTTTTTCTACTTGGTCCTGAGTTTACAGTTTTTAACTGTAAGAGGGTTCGTTATTTTTTTACTAATGTCCATAGGATCTGTGCTCATTTCTCTCATTCCTAATATTGGTAATTTGTGTCCCCAAGCACATTTTTTTTTTGATTGATCAGATCTTTAGCTAGAGGTTTACTAACTTTGTCTTTTAAAAGAAACACATTTTCTATTCAATTAATTTCCAAAAAGTGTCTTTATTTCCTTCACTCCTACTTTTGTTTTCCCCCCCTAATTTCTTAAAGTGAAAGAATTATTCTTAAATAATATATTTTAGATCTTTTTTTCCTAATTAAACATATAGACCTATAATTTTTCCCTCAGTGCCACTTTCACTGTGTTCTACATATTTTGATATGTTTTTACTTTTATTCAGTTCAAGACATTTTTCAGTTTCCTTGTGGTTTCTTCTTTGACCCATGGGCTATTTAAAAATATGTTGGGGACATCTGGGTGGTTTAGCGGTTAAGCATCAGACTCTTGATTTCAGCTCAGATCATAATCTCACGGTTTGTAAGTTTGAGTCCCATGTTGGGCTCTACACTCACAGGATAAAGCCTGCTTGGGATTCTCTCTTTCTCCCCCTCTCTCTGCCCCTTCCCCGCTTGTGTTCTCTCTCTCTCTCAAAAGAGATAAACATTAAAATGTGTAATTTCAAAATATTGGGAGTTTCCCCAGATATCTTTCTGTTACTGATTTCTAATTTAATTATATTATATATTATAAATGATATACATATTATATATTATAAATATGATTTATATATAAATACTGCTTTCTAATTTAAATATATTATATAGTATAAATATGAGTTAATATGTTATGCA
>NW_027532825.1:5316521-5319021 GCF_008692635.1 Crocuta crocuta
GCATTCTATAAAGTATTCTATAAATATCAATAGGTCATGTTGGTTGTAATGTTTTCCAGTCTTCTAAACATTTACTGTTGTTTTTGTCTACTGGTTCTATTAATTGCTGAGAGAAGAAAGTTAAAATCACCCATTATAATTGTTGAGTTTTCTAATTTTCCTTTCACTTTTTGTTTTGCATATATCAACCCTCTGCTATAAGTTGCATACAAATTTAGGATTGTTAGATCTCATGATGACCTAATCTCTTTATCATTACAAATTGTTTCTATTTTCTACAGCATATTTGGACAGATGCAGCTTTATAACCAGCCTATAGTAGATCATGTAATTTCCCATAAAATGTGTAGAGCAAGTATTGATTTTGGATTAAAAGCATAGATTTCCCATAACAAATTGTAGAGCAAGCATAGATTTTGTTTCTGTAAAAACAAAGAACTTTTCCAGGGTTAAAAATAAGGATATCACAGGGGAATTTCTTGTAAACAAAGTAGTCATGATTCAATCTCATGATGATAGTATGGAAGGTAAGTAAGAAATTCCAACCTAGCTAATGTTAATTTTATTAGTGTCTTTGAGGTAAATATTGTCTACTTTACACTTACTTTTATGACAAGAGGTAGTGGCATGCTTAATACTGTTTTTTCAAAGCCTCTGTGTCAAAATTTCCCGTATTCTTTTGATAGCTGGATGGATATTTCCTTTCTGTTAGTAGCTGGATATTTCCTTAACGTGATAAAAGATAAAAGATTTACCCCAGTATCCCAAACCAGCAGCATACTTATTGGGAAAACTAGAGATATCCCATTAAAGGCAGGAATAAGACAAAGAATCCCACTGTCTTTACTATTATTAAATATTTTTATTGGGAGTAACCAGCCAATACAATTAGGTATGAGAAATTAGAGGTATAAAATTTGGAAAGGATTAGGAAAATTCTCTCAATGATATGACTGTAGTCATAGAAAATCTTAAAGAATCAACTCCAAACAATAAGACAACTTAGTAAGGTAGTAGAATATTAATATGCTGAAAATGATACTTCCATGTAGATGAACAACTACCATATGTAGTAACTATTCAGATCTGATAGTTCTAGGTGGATGCTGATAGACTGGATATGCTGGATTAGCTCCTGTCACTACTGAATGCATTTCTTTTCTTTTTTTTTTTTTTTTTAATTTTTAATGTTTTATTTATTTCTAGAAGGGAGAGAGAGAGAGACAGCATGAGCAGGGGAGGGTCAGAGAGAGAGGGAGTCACAGACTGAAACAGGCTCCAGGCTCTGAGCTGGCGGTCAGCACAGAGCCCGACGCGGGGCTCGAACCCACGAACTGCGAGGTCATGACCTAAGTGAACCAGGCGCCCCTTGAGTGCATTTCTCAAAGTAGCCATTTCACCACGTAATAGTACCCCGCAGTGACAGCATTAGAGTCCACCCCTTTCATCTCTCCACCTCCTATCCTTGTCCTGGCTCCTTGTAAGGTAAGAGGTAACAGAACAGATCATTTCCTTAGACATATAGGAAAGAGAGAGAGAGTATCAGATTGGATATTTTTGGCTATAATAGAAACCCTGTCTCAAGCTGACTGGACAATAATACTGATAACTAATATTTTTGAGCACTTACAACATTACCAGTGCTATGTAGACTCCTTTAATCTTCGTACCATCTCTATCAGAAAATAAGGAAACGTATTAGATATCCCTACAAGAACTTCAGAAAGAGGATGAGTTCCAGCTTTAAAATGACATTTCAACCACTTCATTCAGTTGTCCTCAGCGTCAGCTTTATTTGCTTGTGATTGGAAGGCAGCAGTGTGGGTCAGATGTTTCCATGTCAGGAACACAATGTGTTAGAAACTGCCCTAAGCAAGAAATATAAGTATTTTCTCTTCAGTCTAATAGAACCAACTTGTGTCACTTGCTCATCCCTTGACCAATGGCCATTCCTAGAAGAATTTGGTATGGTTATTCTTTTAAATTTAATTAGTATTATTTTCTAATGCTGGGAATAGGGTAGCTATCTGAACAAAATGTGAATTTTGTTACAGAAGAGTAAGAGGAATATCTGGTGGATACATACCAACATTATTCACTCTATTTTAAAATCCATATTAAAATTTAGATAAAAACTTTAGCAGATGTAAAGTAGCAGTGATAGAAATGTAAATTCTGAGTTTTCAAGCAAATGGTCAAAGAAAATATATATTATGCTCTCCTATGTGTAAGGTAAACATAAGGAACTAATTGATCCAGGGTTCATTTTCATGAATATTGTATGAAATACACGTACACAAAACCTCATAAGGTTTTTATTTGATTTATTCTGTAAAATATCAAACTTCATGTAAGGCATTGTGATCTTAATCTTTCTTTGGAAATTTAAGAAGTCAATAGTCAGTCAGTGTCAGATTGATGATGATTATGCAATGGATGCCCATTTTATTTCATTTCCTCTGTTGTAAGAAACCAGTCAAATAGTCCTTATAGTTCAAGC
>NW_027532825.1:5321521-5444512 GCF_008692635.1 Crocuta crocuta
CAAGAATTCTTTCTCGGCGGTCAGCTCTGAACCCTACCGTCGCCCCAAAACCTCACTCGCTTGGACTTCAGCCAAAGCTCCAGATCCTGTGAGGGGCAATTGCAGCTGGTGGTTTAAATCTCCTCACCTAGCGCGGTGGGACTGAACGTACCCTGGCGCTAACGGACACAAAACAAAAAGAGGGGGTCTGAGGGGACCGCTTCCTCCCCCGTGCGAGTCCGAAGTCGAAGCCACAGTCCACCATTCTTAGTCTGGGGCATCAGCTCGGTCGCCTTCGCCCGGGGCCCCAGCGCTGGAGCGCCCGGCGCACCTCGGCGCTCTAGCCCCCACCGGAAGAGGGCCAACCGGAAGTCTCGACTGCTCTGCGCATGATTTGCGGGGCTGCGGGCTAGTCCCACCCACTCTCCCGCTTCCGGAAGGAAAGCGCACGGGTTTGGCTGTGGTGGTTGTGTCTTTGACAGGTTAGGTGCCCTGCGGGCCCGAGCGTCCCGGTCTCTTTTACCCCCGGAAAAGTTGGTTCCCGCAGTCTGGGCTGCTGCGTTTGTGTGCCGCGTGGGTTTCGGCAAGGGGGTGCCCTTAGGGATCACCTGGCCGCTTGCGCGTCCACCGCGTCGCGACCTCCCTGCTGCTTGGTTGGTGGGAGGGGGCCCTCGGCAGGCTCAGCGCCTTCGGATGCTGCGAGGTGCTTCCTCGTCCTGGGGTTGTGAGGCCGTGAGGAGCTGACCGTGGGCTTGCACTGCAGCCCTGCTGAGCGGTCCTAAGACCGCGTTTGTGAGGAACGAGCTTTTTTTTAAAAAATATTTTTTATTTATTTCTAGGAGAGAGAGAAAGAGACGGCGTGAGCAGGGGAGGGTCAGAGAGAGAGGGAGACACAGAATCTGAAACAGGCTCCAGGCTCTGAGCTGTCAGCACAGAGCCCGACGCGGGGCTCGAACCCACGAACTGTGAGGTCATGACCTGAGCCGAAGTCGGATGCTTAACCGACTGAGCCACCCAGGCGCCCCGAACTGGAGCCCTTTCTAACAGGTGGAACAGGGAACTTGGTTGGTGCTTCTGAGTTACAACACTGAGGAAGACCCTGCCTAGATGATGGTATAAAATAATTTCCTGATAGTGGTCATAGTGAAGTTTGCCCTCATCACACTTGAGCTCCATACAGGGTTTTGATGATAGGGGCGATTTTAGTGTCAGGGCGGCATTAATGTGTGTGCATGAATATCAGTCTGTACGTTTGTGTATGAGGGGGTGTGACGTGTGGAATATTAAAAACCCATAAATATTCTTAGGTTTCGAGGGACCCAGTCGAGAGACTCCTGGGTCAGTTAAGCGCCTGACTCAGGTCCTGACCTCACCATTAGTGAGTTCTAACCCGGTGTGGAGCTCTATGCTGACAACTGCAAGCCTGGAGCCTGTCTTGGATGCTTATGTCTCNTCCCTCCCTCCCCTGCTCTCTCTCAGAAGGAATAAACATTAAAAAATTTTAAAAACTCTTATATTAAAAATTTCTTTTAAATATTTTTATTTTTGAGAGAGCGAGCGAGCAAGCAGGAGCCGGAGGGGGCCGGGGGCGGGGCCCAGAAAGAGAGGCCGGCTGCAGGCCCCGAGCTGTCAGCACGGAGCCCAACTCCAGGTGGAAATGGTGAGATCATGATCCGAGCCCAAGTCAGGTGCTTAACCGACTGAGCCACCTAAGTGCCCCAGATTCTTATATTTTGATACTTGCTTCGCTTCTTCTTGAATCTTCCCCCAACTCTTACTCATTCTTACCTGTGGGGTATTGCTGTACTTTTAAGGCATTTGCACCTTTGTATAGAAGTAATGACTCTTTACTTAAACTTTGCATGTGTAAAACACAAATCTGACTATGTTATTACCGTGCTCAAAATCGTATTTGCCTGCCCTTTGATTCAGGATAATACAAATTCCTTAGCCTGGCTTCCAGACTTCCAAGGTCTTGCTCATGCTGAGTTTTTCAGTCTCCTCTCCTTTCATGGAAAACACGCCTACACATATACATTTTGTGCTCCATCGATGCCATCATGCAGTAATTTCATCAGTTTGGATATGAAAGTTTTATAATGGTTTACCTGTTTTTTGCAATTTATTTTTCCATTCCATCAGAAGTTTTTTGAATTCCTCTTATGGCCAGGCACTGTTTTAGGAGCTAGGGATATAATAGGGAAAAAAAAAATCTTTAGAAAAGTAACAGCTTATTGAGATATAGTTCACATACCATAGTATTTACCCATTTAAAGTATCCATTGAGTTTTAGTACATTCACAAAATGGTGCAGCCTTCACTGCAATCAATTTTAAAGTATTTTCATCACCCCCAAAAGAAGTTCTGTACCTATTAGGAGTGTTTGGGGTTTTACCCCACCCCACCCCACTCCTAGCCCTATGCAACTACTGATCTAATGCCTATATATATGCCTATTCTGGGCAGTTCATAAAATGATATTCAATATGTGGTCTTTTGTTGTCGTTGTTCACCAAAGTTCATGTACTTCATTCAGTACTTCATATCAGTATTTCATTCCTTTTTACTGCTACATAGTATCTTATTGTATGAATAGACCACCATTTATTTATCCATTGGTCAATAGTAGACATTTGAGTTTGGGTTGCTATGAATAATGCAGGTGTGAACATCATGTTTTCATTTCTCTTGGGTATATACCTAAGATTAGAATTGCCGGGGCCATATGGCAACTCTATATTTCACATTTTGAGGAACTGCCAGACTGTTTTTGAAAGCAGCTGCACCATGTTATATTCCCCTCAACAGTATATGAAGGTTCTGATTTCTTCGTATCCTTGCCAACACTTGTCATTATTATTATTATTATATTTTTAATTCTAGTCATTCTAGTAGCTGTAAACTGTATCTCATTGTTTAGATTTTCATTTCTTTGATGGCTAATGATGTTGAGCATCTTCTCATGTGATATCAGCCATTTGTATATCTTTGGAGAAATGTCTTTTCATATCCTGTGCCCATTTTAAAAATTAGACTATTTGTCTTTTCATTGTGGAATTGTACCTATATATTCTAAGTACTAGTCCTTTATTAGACATATGACGGTCTTGTAGATTGTGATAATTCCTTTAAATGAAAAGCATATGAGGTTAATTTTTACTCATTAAAATATATGGCAACCAGGTTATAGGTCTATGGGGCTAATTCAGAGACTGAGTTGACAACAGCTTTTATGTGTGGAAGACCAGGCCCAGGAAGCCATGCTGTGAAGAACCTGTGAGCAGCATTTTAAGAGTTGAAAAACGAAGCAGGGGGGAAACAGTTTATATAATTTGTCTATTCCCTATTGAGTTTCATCTTTTCCTTATTAATTGGTAGGAGTTCTTTGTGTAGAGATATTAATCCATTGACTGCTGGATATGTGGCAGATATTTTCAGTATATTTGCCTGTTAACTTTGTTTTGTGCCTTTTACTACACTAATGTTTTGCATTTTTGTGTTGTCAGGTCTCAGTCTTATAAAAGGCTTTCATGTGGCAGTTTGGGATACTGTTCTTAAATTATAGGGGTTATAGAAACTGACACTGGTTAGTATAGGAGTCCCAGGTACTATTTTAACTAAATAGCTTTCATTGTTTCAGACACTGATGCCTCCTTATCTCTCTGCCTTGAAAAAATACTATAATCTGCTTTAGCTATGTAGATTCTTTTGATTTTCTATTTCAAACAGATTCCTAGGTGTTATTCCCTTATTCTCTTATTTATGTGTAATATACTGCATTAGATTTGGGAGAGCCATGTTGGACAGTTGGTCATCAAACAGTAGGTCTTCAAATAGTTATTTGAAGATTTTATGTGTGCAGGGCTTGAACTGTGCTTTTTGTCTTCGGACCTGGGCTTTGTGTCATCTTCAGACCTGTCCGAACCTTTGATAAACTTATTCCTTGGCATTTTATTCTTTATGATGCATTATAAATGGGATTTTTTTCTAATTTCTCTTTCTGCTAGTTCATTATTAGCCTATAGAAATGCAACAGAATTCTGTATAATAGTTTTGTGTTCAGCAATTTTACTGAATTTGTTCTAATAGTTTTTTTTTGTTTTTTTTTGGTGTAGTCTTTAGGGTTTTCTTTACGTAGTATCATGTCAGCTGCAAATAGTGATGGTTTTACCTTTTCTTTACCAATTTAGATGCTCTTTATTTGTTTTTCTTGCCTAATTGCTGTGGTTAGGACTTTTAGAACCCTGTTGCATACAGGTGGGGATCCTTGTCTTGCCCTTGATCTTAGAGAAGAGCTTTCAGCTTTCACCACTGAGTATGGTGTTAGCTCTATGTTTTTCATAAATGGCCTTCATTTTGTTGCAGTATGTTCTGTTTACTCACTTTGTTGAGAGTTTTATCATGAATGGATGTTGAATTTTGTCAGATTTTTTTTCTTCTTTGATTGAGATGATCATATGATTTTTGCCTTTCATTTGCTTAATGTGATGTATCCTGTTGATTTATTTGTGGATATTGGACCATCCTTACATTCTTGGAATAAATCCCCATTGATTATGGTGAATGATCCTTCTAATGTATTGTTGAATTCAGTTTGGTAATATTTTGTTGAGGATATTTGAATCATGCTCATCAAGGATATTGTTTGTAATTTTTTTCTTTCCTTTTTGTTTTTTTGTTTGTATATGTCTGGTTTTGATACAAGGATAATGTTGGTCTTAAAAAAATGAACTTAGGAGCACGCCTGGGTGGCTCAGTCAGTTAAGCATCTGACTTTGGCTCAGGTCATGATCTCACAGTTTGTGAACTGGAGCCCCGCATCAGGTTCTGTGCTGACACCTCAGAGCCTAGAACCTGCTTTGGATTCCGTGTTTCCATTTCTCTCTGTGCCTCCCCTGCTTGAACTCTGTCTCTCTCAAAAATAAACAAACGTTAAAAAAAAAAAAAAAAAAAAACTTGGAGCTTTTCCTTCTTTAAGATTTTGGAATAGTTTGATCTTTAAATGTTTAATAAAATTTACCAGTGAAGCCATCTGGTCCTGGACTTTTATTTGTTGGGAGTTTTTTCATTACTGATTCAATTTCATTACTAATAATGAGTCTGTCTACATTTTCTATTTCTTCCTAATTCTGTTTGGAAAAATGTATGTTTTTAGGGATTTACTAATTTCTTCTAGGTTGTCCAGTTTGTTGGCATATAATTATTTGTAGTATTTCCATAATCCTTTGTGTTTTTGGTGTGGGCTATACTTCTATTTCATTTCTGATTTTATATTAGTCCTCTCTCTTTTTTTTCTTAATGAGCCTGGCTAAAGGTTTATCAGCTTTGTTTGTCTTTTAAAAGAATCAGCTCTTGGTTTCATTGTTCTTTTTTACTGTTTTCTAAAGTCTCTACTTCATTTATTTTCAGTATCTTTATTTTCTTCTACTAACTTCAGGCTTTGGTTATTCTTTTTCTATTTTCGTTCCTTGTACAGTTAGATTGTTTTTTAGGAATTTTTCTTATTTCTTAAAATGGACCAGGCCTATATTACTATAAACTTCCCTCTTAGTACTGCTTTGGCTGCATTCCAAAGATTTTGAACCACGGTGCTTCCATTTTCATTTGCCTCAGGTATTTGATTTCCTCTTTGTTTTTTTTTTTTTTTCTGAGACCCATTGGTTGTTTAGTACCATGTTTAGCCTTCACATGTTTGTGTTTATTTCTAGTTTTTTTTCTTGTAATTGATTTCTAGTTTTATAGTGTTGTGTTTAGAAAAGATGTTTGGATTATTTCAATCTTCTTTATTATTGAGATTTGTTTTGTGGCCTAACATGTGATCTGTGCTGGAAAATGTTTCATGTGCATTTTATTTTTTCTAATTTTAATTTTTAAAAAATACTTATTTATTCTTGGGACACAGACAGAGTGCAAGCATGAGAAGGGCAGAGAGGGAGGCACAGAATCTGAAGCAGGCTCCAGGCTCTAAACTGTCAGCACAGAGCCTGATGTGGGGCTTGAATCCACAAAGCATGGGATCATGACCTGGGCTGAAGTTAGATGCTTAACCAACTGAGCCGCCCAGGCGCCCCTCATGTGTATTTTAAAAGAATGATGGGTCTTGTTTTTTATCCATTCAGTCACCCTCTGTCTTTTAATGGAAAATTTAGGCACTTACATTTACGGTAATTTTAAAAAAGATTTTAGTTTTAAGTAATCTCTACATCCAGTGTGGAGGAGCTCAAACTTAAACCCCCAAATCAGGGTTTGCATGCTGTACCAACTGAACTAGGCAGATACCCCACATTCAAAGTAATTATTGATAGATATGTACTTATTGCTATTTTGTTTTCTGGCTGTTTTGTAGTTTTGTTCCTTTCTTCTTTTGATTTGATGAGTTGCTTTAGGGGTATGCTTTGATTCCTTTCTCATTATCTTCTGTGTATCTACTCTAGATTTTGGCTTGGTGGTTATCATGAGGCTTATCTATAAAAATTTATACTTACAGGGGCGCCTGGGTGGCTTAGTTGGTTGGGTGTCCGACTTTCGCTTAGGTCATGATCTCGCGGTTCGTGGGTTCGAGCCCCGCGTTGGGCTCTGTGCTGACTGCGGGCTCAGAGCCTGGAGACTGTTTCAATCTGTGACTCCCTCTCTCTCTGACGCTCTCCTGCTCATGCTATCTCTCTCTCTCTCTCCTAGAAATAAATAAAACATTAAAAAAAAATTTATACTTACAACTGTCTATGTTAAGTTGATAACAAGTTTAAATGCATTCTAAAGCTCTATATTTTTACTCTTATGTTTTTTGTTTTTGATTATGTATTTTATGTCTATCTTATGTATTCTTTAACTAATTACTGTAATTATAGTTACTTTTACTTCTGTCTTTAAATTACATACTATATAAGTGATTAAAAATTTTTTTTAAGGTTTATTTTTGAGAGAGAGCGCGCGCACATGCAAGTGAGCACAAGTGGGGGAGGGGCAGAGAGCTTGGGAAACAGAATATGAAGCAGGCTCCAGGCTCTGAGCTGTCAGCACAGGGCCTGTAGTGGGGCTTGAACCCACGAACTGTGAGATCATGACCTGAGCCAAAGTTGGATGCTTAACCAACTGAACCACTCAAGCACCCTTGCCAAGAAATGTTTCTAATTATTATCGTCCTTTGGGATTCAGGAAATGCAAGCCCCATTGCCACCAGAACCATTCAGTCAGTGGGTATCTCCTAGGTGGCAGATGCAAAAACCAGAGACCAGACTCTTTACTAATTGTTTTTATCAAGTGTGATGGGCCAGAAAGGGTAAAATCAACATACTCCTTTTCATCTTCTTTCAGAAGTTCACAGACTCCGCCACAAACTTGATTAGGAATAAAAACATTTTGTTAGTGATATCTTCCAGCAGGTGGCAGTGTGGTGCCGTACGTAATAGGACGTACTGGTAAAGATTGTAATGCTTGTCAGCTGGAAGATAATTGCTTTAAGTTTTTACTTCAGAAAAACAATTAAGATTTAAGTTTTAATTTTAATTCCACTTAGTTAATATACAGTGTTATATTAGTTTCAGGTGTACAGTATAGTAATTCAGCAGTTCCATACATCACCCTGTGCTCCTCATGATAAGTGCACTCCTTAATCCCCATCACGTATTTAACCCATTCCTCCCTCCCCTCTGGTAACCATCAGATTCTTCTTTATAATTATTCATCTGTTTCATGCTCTCTTTCTCTAATTTTTTTCTCTTTGCTTGTTTTTTTTTTGTTTCTAAAATTCCACATGCGAGTGAAATCATACGGTGTTTGTCTTTCTCTGACTGACATTTCTTTTTTTTTTTTAAATGTTTTATTTATTTCTAGAAGAGAGAGAGAGAGAGACAGCGTGAACAGGGGAGGGTCAGAGAGAGAGGGAGTCACAGTCTGAAACAGGCCCCAGGCTCTGACTGGCAGTCAGCACAGAGCCCAACGCGGGGCTCGAACCCACGAACCGTGAGATCATGACCTAAGCGAAAGTCGGACGCTTAACCGACTAAGCCACCCAGGCGCCCCTCTGACTGACATTTCATTTAGCATTATACTCTCTAGTGCCATCCATGTCATAGCAAATGGCAAGATTTCATTCTTTTTTATGGCTGAATAATATTCCATTGTGTGTGTGTGTGTGTGTGTGTGTGTGTGCGCGCGCGCGCGCTCCACCTCTTCTTTATCCATTCATCAGTCACTGGACACTTGGGCTGTTTCTATATCTTGGCTATTGTAAATAATACTGCTATAAACATTGGATGCATATATCCCTTTGAAGTAGTGTCCTGTGTTCTTTGGGTAAATACCCAGTAGTGTGATTGATGGGTCATAGGGTAGTTGTATTGTTAGCTTTTTGAGGAAACTCTATCCTGTTTTCCAGAGTGGCTGTACTGGTTTGCATTCCCACCAACAGTGTAAGAGGGTTTTCCTTTCTCCACATCCTTGCAAATACTTGTTTGTTTCTTGTGTTGTTGATTTTAGCCTTCTGGCAGATTTGAAGTGATATCCCATTGTAGTTTTGATTTGTATTGCCTGATGATGACTGATGTTGAGGATCTTTTCATGTGTCTGTTAGCCATGTTTATGTCTTCTTTGGAGAAATGTCTCTTAATGTCTTCTGCCCATTTTAAAATCAGAATATTTGTTTTTTGGATTTTGAGTTTTATAAGTTTTTTATAATATTTTGGATACTACCCTTTTTTGGATATGTTGTTTGCAAATATCTTCTCCCATTCGGTAGGTTGACTTTTTACTTAGTTCTGTTGATTGTTTTCTTCATGGTGCAGAAACGTTTTATTTTGATGTAGTCCCAGTAGTTTGTTTTTGCTTTTGTTTCCTTTGCCTCAGGAGACCTATCTTGAAAGAGGTTGCTATGGCTGATGTCAAAGAAATTACTACCTGTGTTCCCTGCTAGCATTTTTATGGTTTCAGGTCATACAATTAGATCCTTAATCCATTTTGAATGTGTTTTTATTTTTAATTTTTTTAATGTTTTATTTATTTCTGAGAGAGAGAGCGAGTGAGCGAGAGAGCAGGGGAGGGTCAGACAGAGAGGGAGATACAGAATCTGAAACAGGATCCAGGCTCTGAGCTGGCAGTCAGCATAGAGCCCAACACGGGGCTCGAACCGCAAACCATGAACTCATGACCTGAGCGGAAGTCGGACGCTTAACCTACTGAGCCACCCAGCCGCCCCTTGAATGTGTTTTTGTATGTGGTATAGGAAAGTCTCCCAGTTCCATTCTCTTACATCTTGCTCTCCAGCTTTCCCACCACCATATGTTGAAAAGACTATATTTTTCCCATTGAATATTCTTTCCTGCTTGTTTAAGATTAATTGACCATATAGTTGTGGGTTTATTTCTGGATTTTCTGTTCTGTGATTGATCTATGTGTCTTTTTTTTGTGCCAGTACCATACTGTTTTGATTACTACAACTTTGAAATATAACTTGAAGTCGGAAATTGTGATGCCTACAGCTTTGCTTTTCTTTTTCAATATTGTTTTGCTTTGACTATTTGAAATCTTTTGTGGTTCCATACACATTTTTGGATTGTTTATTCTAGTTCAGTGAAAAATGCTGTTGGTGTTTCGATAGAGATTACGTTAAATGTGTAGATAGCTTTGGGTAGTATGGACATTTTAAAGTATTTCTTTTCCAGTCTGTGAGCATGGAATGTCTTTTCATTTCTTTCATCAGTGTTTTATAGTTTGCAGAGTACAGGTTTTTCACCTCTTTGGTTGGGTTTATTCGTAGGTATCTTAACTATTTTGGGTGCAGCTGTAAATGAGATTGATTGTTTTCTTAATTTCTCTTCCTGTTGCTTCATTATTGGTATATAGAAATGCAACAGATTTCTATACATTGATTTTGTATCCTACAACTTTACTGAATTTGTTTAACAGTTCTAGCACTTTTGGGGTGGAGTCTTTAGGGTTTTCTACATAAAGTAGAAGAAATGTGTGCATAGAGGAAAAATGTCATCTGCAAAGAGTGAAAGTTTTACTTCTTCCTTACTGATTTGAATTCCTTTTATTTCTTTGTCTTCCAATTGCTGTAGATAGGACTTTTAATACTCTGTTGAATAAAAGTGATGAGAGTGGACATCTTTGTCTTGTTCCTGACTTTTGGGTAAACGCTGTCAGTTTTTCCCCATTAGGGATGATGTGAGCCAAAAAAAAAAAAAAAAAAAAAAAAAAAAAGAAGAAAGAAAGAAAAAAAGATGGTATATGTGGATTTTTCATATATGGTTTTTATTATGTTAAGGTATGTTCACTTTAAACCTACTTTGTTGAGTTTTTAGCATGGATGGATGTTGTACTTTGTCAGATGCTTTTTCCGTGTCTGTTGAAATGATCATATGGTTCTTATCCTTTCCTCTTACTGATGTGATGTATCACATTTATTGATTTGTATATATTGAATGATTCTTGAAACCCAGGAATAAATCCTACTTAATCATGGTGAGTTATTTTTTAATCTATTGTTGAATTTGGTTTGCTAGTATTTTATTGACAATTGTTTCCATCTATATTCATCAGAGATATTGACCTGTAGCTTTTTTTTTTTATTGGGGTCCTTAATCTGGTTTTGGTATCAGGGTAATGATGGCCTCGTAAGATGAATTTGGAAATAGAAAAAGAATTATTTAAGAGTTAATGTTTTGCTCATTTTAGCCACTCTGACTGGCATGAGGTGGTATCTCAGTGTGGTTTTGATTTGTTTTTCCCTGATGAGGAGGGATGGTGAGCATCGTTTCATGTGTCTGTTGGCCATCTGGATGTCCTCTTTGGAGAAGTANTAACTTTAAAATCTATTTTCTTGACTGTATTCCAAAACTTAGCTTACTTTTGTAATATACTTAGCAAAGCAATATGTGCATAAAAGTATCCCTTAATACTTTTATGTTTATTTTCAAATGGTTTAAAATGTTTGCAGAGTTGTGAGTTAACTTTTTCTGTAAAGTTAGCCTTTGAGACAAAAACAACTCCAATGTTATGGATCAATCTCTGAGTCATCAAGTCTTCTCCATGAGACTTTAGATGTTTCATATTCTAGCCTTCTCTATCACATTTGGAATCCTATCCCTAACATCCCTTACAATTGGTGGCATTAATGAATTAGAAAATGGAGCAGATGCAGAAAGATACAGCTAGCATCCTGAGTTTGAAGCTTTAATGTGGATCTTCGGTGAGAAATGATGAAGTGGAACTTGCGAGACAGTCATGCTTAGATGATTCCTAGGTTTTCAAACCTAACCTACCTAAAAGGGGATTCCTCTTTTCCTTATTCTTCTAGCAACTTACATCTGACAGTATATACTTCCCTGGAGACTGGGACCATCATTTATTTGGGTGCTACAGAAAATACCTGTTTTCATCTTTAAGACCTCTCAACATTGTTTTGATTCCTCTCAACTGTGGTCATATCTGCCTCTATCATTGAAGTCCAAACTCTATTGTCTCTTATCTGAATACTCCTTCCTAACTGGTCTGCCAAAATGTATTAATAACTCTACTTTATTTTTCATGCAAAAGCCATTTCAAAAAATATAAAATCTGATCATATTAATCTCCTGCTGGAGACCCTGCTATTATTTACTGCTGTTCTTGGTATAAACTAGAGATATTTCCCTTGAACCACAACATCCCTCTTTCACAAGCCTACCCTGTGATCTCTCTGCTTATTGTTACAGCCTCATATCATTGCCACTTTCCCTAGTTCACTGGGCTCCATGCTCTCTGCTGTCCCATTTGTTCCTTGATTGGAGGAAGTGAGTTGAATAGATGCAGGGAGACTTGTTTTTAAGCCAACACATTTTAGTCAAAGAAAAAGATGCTTAGTAATATAGTAAAGTTTGTGGCTTATAGGGACATTTATATAGCAATTAGGAACCCATCACTTTGCCAGTTTTCAGCTTTTCAAATTAAATCTAGGGATAAATGCACATCTGAGTGCAGATTCTGTGTGGTGGAAGAAATTATTTTCCAACTGAGAAAAGGAAATTCAGGACTAGCAGTCATTACTTGTTAATTTCCAAGTGTGGGAAGTCCTTTATATTTGGGAGCTTTCTCTCAGTTTGCCTAGATTTTAGTTTTGTAGTTTCATACTTCTAACATTTCATTGTGTGCAATTTTTATTTTTCACATGTGTTTGCCTTGCCTCAGCAACCAGTCTAGGTCTTAGATGCTATTAGTGGCATCTTTTTTTTTTTTTTTTTANAGATGACAATTGTGTAGTCTTTTATGTATTTATTTTAGAGAGAGAGAGTGGGTGAAGGAGAAGAGCTGGGGAGAGGGAATCTTTTTCTTTTTTTACGTTTAATTTTTTAAATTATTTTTAAAAGTTTATTTTTGAGAGAGAGACAGAACATGAGTCGGGGAGGGACAGAGAGGGAGACACAATCCAAGCAGGCTCCAGGCTCTGAACTTTCAGCACAGAGCCTGACATGGGCCTTGAACCCACAGACTGTGAGATCATACTTAACCGACTGAGCCATCCAGGCACCCCGAGAGAGAGGGAATTTTAAGCAGGCTCCTGCAGGGCTCAGTCCCACAGCCCTGGGATCACAACCTGAGCCGAAATCAAGAGTTGTGTATTTTACCACCCAGGTGCCCTATCAGAGTAGAGCCTGATGTGGGGCTCAGTCCCATGAACCATGACATCATGACCTGAACCAAGATGAAGAGTCAGAAGCTTAACCAACTGAGCCACCCAGGTGCCCCATCTTTACTCGATTTCTGAGTTAATTTTTGTGAGTGATGTAACATAATGTTCTGATTTCATTTTTCGCCTGTGAATATGATTTTTCAGCAACATTTATTAGAAAGAGATTCTCTTCCCCATTGAGTATTCTTGGATTCCTTGTCAGATACTAGTTGGCCATATAAGTGTAGCTTTATTTCTGGGTTTTCTATTTTGTTCTGCCACTCTGTTTCTGTTTTTATGCCAGTACCATATTGTTTTGATTACTATAGCTTTGTAATATGGTTAGAAATCAGGAAATTTGATGCCTCCGAATTTGGTATTACTTCTCAGGATTGGTTTGGCTCTTGGGTCTTATTGTTCCATGTGATTTTTATTATTAAAAATTTTTTAATGTTTATTTCTGAGAGAGAGACAGACAGACTGCATGAACAGGGGAGGGGCAGAGAGAGAGGGAGACACAGAATCTGAAACAGGCTCCGGGCTCTGAGCCGTCAGCACAGAGCCCAACGCAGGACTCAAACCCACGAACCGTGAGATCATGACCTGAGCCAAAGTCGGACTCTCAACCGACTGAGCCACCCAGGTGCCCCTATTTTATTATTTTAAATGTTTGTTTATTTTTGAGTGAGAGGGAGAGAGAGAGAGAGAAAGAGACTGAACTAGGGGAGGGGCAGAGAGAGGGTGACACAGAAACTGAAGCAGACTCCAGGCTCTGAGGTGTCAGCACAGAGGCTGACATGGGGCTCAAACTCATGACTGTAAGATCATGACCTGAGCCAAAGTCAGTCACTTAAGTGACTGAGCCACCCAGGCATGCCTTTATTTTTTTATTTTAAATTTATTTTTAATAAAAAAAATTTTTTCCATAGAGAGAGGGGGAGAGGGTGGGGGGTAGAGGGAGAGGGAGAGAGAAAGGGAGGGAGGGAGGGAGAGAAGGAGAACACCAAGCAGGCTCCATGCTCAGCATAGAACCTGACGCAGTGCTCAATCCCACGATCCTGGGATTGTGACCTGAGCTGAAATCCAGAGGTAGATGCTCAACCAACTGAGCCACCTAGGTGCCTCTCATATGATTTTTCTGTAAAAAATGCCACTGGAGTTTTTATAGGGATTGTATTAAAGCTATAGATAGCAATGAGTAGTATGTCCATTTTAACAGTATTAAATCTTTTAATTGAACTCAGGGTATATTTCCATTTATTTGTGTCTTCTTCCATTTTGTTCATTAGTGTCTCATAGTTTTCAGAATAAAGATCTTTTACCTCCTTGGTTAAATATATTTCTAAGTATCTCATTGTTTTTGGTGCTATTATAATGGAGATTGTTTTCATTATTTCCCTTTTAGATATTTCATTGTGAATGTGTAGAAAAGCTACTTGATTTCTGTACGTTGATTTTGTGTCCTATAAATTTAACAAGATCGGTTTTAACAGTTTTTTTGGTGTAGCCCTCAGGATTTCATATGTGTGTAAGAACACGTTACCTGCCGAGATAATTTCTTTCTGTTTTATGACTTGGATGTGTTTTACTTCTTTTTCTTGCCTAATTGCTCTGACTAGGATTTCCAGTACTATGTTGAATAGGAATGATGAAAGTGGGCTTCCTGTCTTGTTCCTGATCTTAGAGGAAATGCTTTCAGTATTTCACTGCTGAGTTTATTATTAGCTGTTGTATAGTCATATGGCCTTTATTATTATTGGTGTATATTCCTTCTATTTATTGAACATTTTTATCATTTTTCCCCACATGCTTTTTCTGCACCTATTGTGGCGATCATATGATTTTAAATGCTCATTCTGTTAAATCACATTTATTGATTTGCAAATGTTTAAGCCATTCTTGCATCTCAGGGATAAGTCCCACTTGATCATAGTATATGACCTTTTAATGTGCTATAGAATTTGGTTTACTAGTAATTTTTTGAGAGTTTTTGCATTCGTATTTATCAGGCATATTGGCCTGTAGTCTTCTTTACTTGTAGTGTTCGTATCTAGCTTTGTTTTTGGGATAATACTGGCCTTGTAAAATGAGTTTGTGAGTGTTCCCTTTTCTGTAGTTTGCAAGACTTTAAGAAGGATTGGTGTTAATTCTTTTCCAAATGTTTGGCAGAGTCACTAGTGAAACCATTTGAACCTGACTTCTTGTTAGGGGTCTTTTGATTAGCGATTCAATTTCCTTATTCATTTTTGGTCTGTTCAAATTTTCTCTTCATGATTCAGGCATGGTAAGTTGTATGTTTCTAGGAAATTGTCCATTTTATCTAGGTTACTCAGTTTGTTGGCATTTATAGTAGTTTCTTTTGATCATTTGTAGTCCTATGGTGTCATATTTAATATCTCCTGTTTAATTTCTGACTTTTATTTATTTGAATCTTTTGTTTTCTTTTCCTGAGTCTGCGAAAGGATTGTGGATTTTGGGAAAAAAAAAACCCTCTTAATTTTGTTGATCTTTCTTTGTTTTTGTGGTCTCAATTTTATTTATTTCTGATCTTATCTTTGTTATTTCTTTCCTTCTGCCAATTTTAGGCCTAGTTTGATCTCTTTCTAGTTCCTTTAGCTATAAGGTTAGGTGGCTTATTTTTGAAATGTCTATTTTTTGGTAAGGACTTTATTGCTGTAAACTGCATCATATTTCATGAATTTGGTATGTTGGGTTTCCTTTTTCATTTGTTTCAAGATACTTTTTGATTTCTGTTTTGACTTCTTCTGTGACTCATTGGTTATTTGGGAATATATTGTTTAATTCCCACATGTTTGTGAATTTTCCTCTTGTAATTGAATTTTAGTTTTATGCCATTTTGGTCAGAAAAGATATTTGCTGTGATTTCAATCTAGTTAAATTTTGTAAGACTTGTTTTTTGACCAGTTATATGATCTAGGAATATATTTTGTGTGTACTTAGAAATAATGTATATTCTGATGCCTTTGAATGGAATGTTCTGTAAATGTCTGTTAAGTCCATTTTGTCAACTCCAAGATTTCCGTATTCGTTTTCTGAATAAGCTATCCGTTGTTGAAAATGGAGTATTTCAGTCCTCTGCTATTACTGTATTTTCTCCCTTCATATCTGCTGGTATTGGCTTAGTATATGTAGATGCTCCATTATTGGCCGTGTGTGTGTGTGTGTGTGTGTGTGTATGTGTATGTATGTGTATACACATACATATATATATCAATCTTAAATATATATACACACACACATGTATATACACACATATATACATGAATTGATTTATTATTATATTACAACCTTTGTTTCTGGTTTCAACTTTTCAGTTAAAGTCTATCTTCTCTGAATTAAATATAACAACTCTTCCTCTCTTTTGGTTTCTTTTTTTGTTGTTGTTTATTTATTTTAAATGTTTACTTTTATTTAAAAAATTTTTTTAATATTTATTTATTTTTGAGACAGAAAGAGACAGAGCATGAGCTGGGAGGGGCAGAGAGAGAGAGGGAGACACAGAATCTGAAACAGGCTCCAGGCTCTGAGCTGTCAGCACAGAGCCCCACACGGGGCTCGAACCCACAGACTGTGAGATCATGCCGAGCCGAAGTTGGCCACTTAACTGACTGAGCCACCCAGGCGCCCCTTAAATGTTTTATTTTTTAGAGAGAGATGGAGAGAGGCAGAAAAAGGGGGACAAAGGATCCAAAGTAGGCTCTGTGCTTAACAGCAGCAAGCCTAATGCATGGATGAACTCACAAACAGTGAGATCATGACCTGAGCCAAAGTTGGATGCTTAGCCAACTGAGCCACCCAGGTGCCCCTAAATGTTTATTTTTGAGAGAGAGAGAGAGAGAAAGACAGAGAGACAGAGAGAGAATCCCAAGGAGGCTCTGTGCTGTCAGCATAGAGCCTGATGTGGGGCTTGATCTCACGAACCATGAGATCATGGCCTGAACTGAAATCAAAAGTCCGACATTTAACCGACTAAGCCACCCAGTTACTTTGCTCCCTTTTGGTTTCTGTCTGCAAGGAATATCTTTGTTATTCCTTCATTTTTTAACCTCTGTACGTACCTAAACCTGGAGTTTTCCTTTTGTATAGATCACATAGTTCGGTTTTGGTTTTATCTGCACTGCCATGCCTATGCCTTTTGATTGGAGAATTTAATCCAAGTACATTCAAAGTAATGACTGTTAAGTAAAGAATATTAATGTCATCTTATTGTTTTCTGGTGTTTTATAAGTTCTCTCATTCTTCTCCTGCCGTCTTCTTTGGGAATTGAGGATTTTATGTTGCTTTGATGTCTTTATGTTTTTTTTATCCGCTGAAAGTTTTTGCTTTTTGGTTACATTTGAGATTTCCATAAAACATCTTATAGATATAATAGTGTATTTCATGCTGGTAATAACTTAACTTTGAACACATACAAAAACTAGCATTTTACACCTTCATCTTTAATGTTTTTGATGCCATCATTTATAACTAATTTATAAATTACAGTGGCTGTAGTTATTTTTCATATTTTTGTCCTTTAGCCTTTATTTTGAAGTTAAGTGGTTACTACACCCACATATTACAATTTCAGAATATTCTAAGCTTGACTTGTACTTACCTTACCAGTGTATGTTTTCATGTTACTAATTAGCATCCTTTCATTTTAGTTCATAGAACTCCATTCAACATTTTTTATAAGGCAGGTGTGGGGTGACGAGCTCTCTTGGCTTTTGTTTGGGAATGTCTTTATATCCTTCATTTCTGAAGGACAACTTTGCAAGGTAACATATTCTTGATTGTAAGTTTTTTTTCTTTCAGCACTTTGAATATATCATACTGTTCTTTCTTGGCCTGTAAGATTTCTGCTGACAAATTTGCTGATAGCCTTATGAGGGTTCCCTTGCAACTGAGGATTTTTTTCCCTCCTGCTTTTACAATTCTTTCTCTTTGATTTGAGACAGATTTATTTTAATGCAAGTTGGAAAAAGTTATTTAGGATTGAACCTGGGTGTTTTAATCTTTCTTCAGATTTGGGAGATTCTCAGCTATTATTTCTTTAAATAAGCTATCTGTCCTTTTTCCCTTCATCCCCTTCTGAGACTGCAATACTACGTAGATAATTTCTCATGATATCCTATAGTTCACATAGACAGTCAATACTCTTTTTTATTCTTTTTTTCCTTTGTTCCACTCCAGCTGATAATTTCAAAAGTCTTGCCTTCTGTTTCACAGATTCTTCCTTCTGTTTGATGCATTCTCCTGTTAATGTTCTCTATTGTATTTTTCATTTCATTCGCTATATTCTTTCTCCACCTCCAGAATTTCTGTTTGATTCTTATTAATGATTTCTACCTTCTATAAAGTTCTCTTTTTTTTTTGGTCCATTTCCTAATTTCATTGAATTGCCTTTCTATGTTTTCTTGTAGCTCACTGAGCTTCCTTAAAGCCACTGTATTGAATTCTTATTGGGTAAATTTCTGATCTCCATTTCTTTGGGTTCAGTTATTGGAAAATTACCGTATTCCTTTTCTGTTGTTATGTCCCTTGATATTTCATATTTCTTCATGTCTTGCATTGCTATCTTTACTTTTGAAGAAGCAGTCATCTTCAATGTTTGTTCACTGGTTTTGGGAGAGAGATCTCTTCCTTCAGCTCTGTGAGGGATTTATTTAGTCTTTCTCGGATCTCTCCTACACTTGCTCCATACTTCTTGCTCCCTCTTCTGGCAGAAAAAATTCTTAAGCTTGTATGCCTTTTCTCAATCCTGCAAAGCTGGGCTAGCTGTTGACAGCTTCCCTCTTGTGTTCCCTAGGGTGATGCTGAATGCTTAAGTTTTCTCCAAGATTGGCTTTCCAAGCATGCTCACCTGCCAAAGTTTGTTCTGCTGGCGCCTGGGTGACTCAGTAGGTTAAGCACCTGACTTTAGCTCAGGTCATGATCTCACTGTGGGTTTGAGCCCTGTGTTGGGCTCTGAACTTGCTTCGGATTCTGTGTCTCCCTCTCTCTTTATCTGCCCCTTCCCTGCTTGTGCGCTCTCTCTCTCTCTCTCTCTCTCAAAGATAAATTATAAAACAAAAACCAAAAACCTTGTTCTGGGTGGCTGCCATGGGGAGGGTGCAGGGTGCTATCCACAGTGGTGTGTTGTACATGCAGAGCACTGGGGGGTGCCCATGGGTCAGTTGCAGGGATCCATAGGTGAGGCGTCCCCAGCAGCTCAATGGCATGCCTTTTTTTAAAAATTGAAGAATAATTGATGTACAATAGCCTGTTACTTTCAGGTGTACATAATTAGTGATTTGGTAATTTTATACATTACAAAATGACCCCCCAATCTAGTTACCATCTGTCACTATACAAAGTTATTAACAATATTATTGACTATGTCACTATGCTGTACTTTTCACCTTCATGACCTATTTTTCTTATAACTAGAAGTTTGTACCTTTTAATCCCCTTCATTTATTTTGTCCTCCCTACTCTGGTAACCAACAGCATGTTTTCTGTATCTGTGAGTCTGTTTCTGTTTTGTTTATTGGTTCATTAGTTTTATTTTTTTTTATAATTTTTTTGTGTTTATTTTTGAGCGCATGTGCGTGAGCATGAATGGAGGAGAGGCAGAGAGAGAGGGAGACACAGAATCCAAAGCAGGCTTCAGGCTCTGAGCTGTCATCACAGAGCCTGAAACAGGGCTGGAAACCATGAGCCATGAGATCATGACCTGAGCCGAAGTCAGATATTTAACTGAGAGCCACCCAGGCGCCCATTTTGTTGTTGTTGTTATTGTTGTTTATTTAGATACATATACTAGTGAACTCATACAGTATTTGTCTTTGTCTGACTTATTTCAGTGAATATAATACCTTCCAGGTTCATCCATGTTGTCAAAAGTGGCAAGATTTTGTCCCTTCTTATGGCTAAGTAGTATTCTATTTAATGTATATTTTCCATCTTCTTATCCATTTATTTGTTGATGAACATTTAAGTTACTTATTTGTTAATAATAACTTGTTAATAACTTGTTATTTGTTAATAATTTGGGGCGCCTGGGTGGCTCAGTCGGTTAAGCGTCCGACTTTCGCTTGGGTCGTGATCTCGCGGTATGTGGGTTCGAGCCCCGTGTTGGGCTCTGTGCTGACTGCCGGTTCAGAGCCTGGAGCCTGTTTCAGTCTGTGACTCCCTCTCTCTCTGACCCTCCCCTGCTCACGCTGTCTCTCTCTCTCCTAGAAATAAAAAATTAAAAAAAAAAATTTGTTAATAACTTGGCAGTTTCAAATAATGCTGTAATGAGCATAAGGGTACATGTGTCTCTTTGCATTGTGTTTTTGCTTTCTTTGGGCAAGTACCCAGAAGTGGAATTGCTGGATTCCATAGTAGTTCTATTTTTTATTTTTATTATTTTTATTTTTTTAATGTTTTTGAGAGAGAGAGAGAGAGAGAGACTGTGAGTGGGGTAGGAACAGAGAGGAGGACAGAGGATCCAAAGTGGGCTCTGCCTTGATAGCAACAAGCCCAGTGCGGGGCTTGAACTCACGAGCCATGAGATCTCATGACCTGAGCTGAATTGGGACACTCAACCTACTGAGCTGTCCAGATACCTTGGTAGTTCTATTTTTAATTTTTTGAGGAACCTCCATACTGTTTTCCATGTTGGTTGTAGGAATTACATTCACCAACAGTGTATGAGGGTTTTCCTTTCTCTGTATTTTTGACACTTGTCATTTTTGTCTTTTTGAAAACAGCCAATCTGAAAGGGTGAGGTGATATTTCATTGTGGTTTTGATTTGTATTTGCTTGATGATTAGTGAGGTTGAATATCTATTTATGTGCCTGTTGGTGTGTGATGTGTGACTTCTTTGGAAAAATGTCTGAGTCCTCTGTGCATTTTTAAATTGGATTGTCTGTTTTGAGAGTGTTGAATTGTACAAGTTCTTTATGTATTTTGGATACTAACCTTTTATCAGACATGTCATTTGCAAATAAATCTCTCCTCTCATTCAGTAGGCTGTCTTGGGTTCTGTTGTTTCCTCTGCTGTGCAGAAGCTTTTTATTTTGATAGAGTCCCAAAAGTTTAGTTTTGCTTTTGTCCCTTGCCTCAGGAGACCTATTGAGAAAAATGTTGTTACAGCTGATGTCAGAGAAATTAATGCCTGTGCTCTTTTCTAGGATTTCTATGGTTTCAAGTCTCACATTTAGGTCTTCAATTCATTTTGAGTTTATTTTTATGTGGTATAAGAAAGTGGTCCAGGGGCACCTGGGTGGCTCAGTTGGCTAAGCATCTGATTTCGGCTCAGGTCATGATCTTACGGTTCATGGGTTTGAGCCCCGCATCAGGCTTTGTTCTGATAGCTAGCTCAGAGCCTGGAGACTGTTTCAGATTCTGTATCTCCCTCTCTCCCTGACCCTCCCCTCTCTCTCTGACCCTCTCCTGCTCACGCTCTCTCTCTCTCAGAAATAAATTAAAAAAAAAAAAAGAAAGAAAGAAAGAAAGTGGTCCAGTTTCATTCTTTTGCATGTAGTCATCCAGTTTCCCCAACACAATTTGTCTTTTTCCCATTACATATTCTTGCCTCATTTGTCAAAAATCAATTGACCATATAGCTGTGGGTTTATTTTTGGGTTTTCTGTTCTGTTGAGGTATGAGTTTGTTTCTGTGCCAGTACCACACTGTTTTGATTACTACAGTTTTGTAATGTAACATGAAGTCTGGAATTGTGATGCCTCCACATTGTTTGTTTTTTCAGGATTGCTTTGGCTATTTACAGTCTTCTGTGGTTCCTTACACATTTTAGGATTGTTTTGTTTTCATTCTGTGAAGATTGAAAATCTTCAAATGCCAAATGTTGGCATTTTGATAGGGATTGCATTGAATCAGTATATTTTTTTGGGAGCATGGACACTTTAACAATATTCTTCCAATCTAGAGCATGGAGTAACTTTCCATTTATTTTTGTTGTCTTCACTGTCTTTCATCAATATCTTAAAGTTTTTTTGTATACAGGTTTTTTTCCCCTTTATGGTTAAATGTGCTCCTAAGTATTCCGTTTATGGGATCTTAAATGGGATTACCCTCTTATTTTCTCTTGTAGTTTGATATTAGCATATAAATATGCAACAGATTTTTGTGTATTGGCTTTATAACCTGCAACTTTACTGAATTTGTTTTTGTTCAATTTTTTTTTTTTTTTTTTACTTTTTTTCTACTTGCCTAATTGTTCTGGCTAGTGCTTCCAATACTATGTTGAGGAAAAGTGACCAGAGTGGACATCCTCATGTTGTTCCTGATCTTAGGAGGAAATTTCTTAGTGTTTCACCATTGAGTAGAATGTTAGATGTGGGCTTGCCATATATGGCCTTTTTTTATGTTGTGGTATATTTCCTCTATTCCCACTTTGTTGAGAGTTTTTATCATGAATGGATGTTGAATTTTGTTAAATGCTTTTACTGCATCTATTGTTAAAATCATGTGATTTTTTTTATCTTTCATTTTGTTGATGTGATGTATGACGTTGTTTGATTTGTGGATGTTGAACCATCTTTGCATACCTAGATTAAATCCCACTTGATCATGGTATTTGATACTTTTAATGTATTGTTTATATTATTGAATATATCTGCATCCTTGTTCATCAAGGATTTGGGCCTCTAATTTTCTTTTCTTGTGGTATCCTTGTCTGGTTTTTGTAGCAGGGCAATTCTGGCTTCATAAAATGAGTTTCCAAGTGTGCCCTCCTCTTCTATTTTTTTGAAAAAGTTTAAGAAGGTTTGTTATTAATTTTTCTTAAACATTTCACAAAATTCACAAATGAAGCCATCACGTCCTAGACTTTTGTTTGTTGGGAGGTTTTAGATGACAGATTAACCTCCTTACTAGTAATCCATCTGTTTAGTTTTCTGTTTCTTCATGTTTCAGTCTTGGTAGGTTGTATGTTTCTAGGAATTTATCCATTTCTTCTAGGTTGTCCAATTTGCTGGTGTCCGTTAAGCCAGATGCCTTGTAGAAACTTTTGTAAAAAGTAGAGTCTTGGGTCCTGCCTTCAACCCATTTAATTTATAATTTCTAGGAATCCAAAGTATAAATTGTACTCACAGGTAAAAATCGTTAATCTGGTTGATCTTAAGTGTATTGCCTTGTATTACTGATGGAGCCCGAAGACTACAGATTGAAGTGGGTCGGTTTCTTCCCTGAATGTAGTTCCCATGCTCTCGTGTATAGAAAGGAATTGTTTTCTTCTGCCCAGTTACACTAACATGGATCATAGTGACCCCTTATCTTTCCATGGTCTTATAATACTTAGTTTTAATTTATATTTATGTTAAAAAACAAACCCCAGGATTTCGGCTGTCACTGAAATAGAATTGTAGAAAGTGTGGGGTGAGGGGCACCTGGTTGGCTCATTTGGTTAAGCCTCTGACTCTTGATTTTGGCTCAGGTCATGATCTTACAGTTCGTGGGTTTGATCCCTGAATTGGGTTCTGTGCCGACAGAATAGAGCCAGCTTGGGATTCTCTCCCTCTCTCTGCCCCCTCCCCTGATTGCACATGTACTCTTTCTCTCTCCCAAAAATAGTGAAATAAAGTTAAAAAGTGTAGGGTGAGATCTATTACATGATCTTCATCGTGTGTTAAAGATCTAAAGATCTTTAATTTTTTAAAAACCCTTTAAACTTAATGTACCAAAATTCAAGGGGGGAAAAAGGCAAAACCCCCACAAAACCCAAAACAAAAACAAAAAATGGAAAGAAAGAAAAAAAGAAAACCAAAGAGACAAATCTCGTGTTCTTTTCAAAGGTGACTTTGCTAGGGGCAGTAATGTCAAAGGCTCCCATGTGACTTACTGCATTTATTTACAGTGAAATCCTGGCAGCTGCCCGGCTGTTGTTTTAGTTTCATTTTATATATCCTCTGGCAGAAAATCTAGTCTTTCAGCTCAGTTGTGAGAAAGATATCACATGGATATTAGCAGTTTGCAATGATAGAAAAAGCTTAGCAAATGAAGGTTTTAGTTAAGATCTAATATCTAGGACTTTCTTTCCCAGTCGTATTTTTTTCATTTTTAATTTGAGGCAATAATATCTTAAAGCTGGAAAATGAAGTGAGATCATGTATGTTAAACAGTTACACTGCCTAGCTGCTAAAGAAACGTTAGTTCTATGAGCATGCTTTGCTCAAGCCAGGTATCTTAAGAATCATCCACGAATCTTTTCTCTCTTTTATCTATCAAAGATCTCTCCATTTCATCTTTTTTTCTTTTTCATTTTAGAGAGAGGGAGAGCATGACCAGGAGAGAGGTGTAGAGGAAGAGAGAGAGAGAAAGAGAGAGAGCGAGCGTGTGAGCGAATCTTAAGCAGGCTCCATGCTCAGTGTGGAGCCCAATGCAGGGCTTGATCCCATGACCCTGGGATCATGATATGAGCTGAAATCAAGAGTTGGATGCTCAACTGACTGAGCCACCCAGGTGCCCCTATCCATTTCATCTTAATAGGCCTAGAATGAGAGTTAGACATAACCCACATTTTTAAAATAATTGGACATTAAGTAGATAGTAAATAAATCCTTCAGGATACCCAAGTTCTTTTGTACTTCTGTTAGTAAACATTATTAGTTTTCCAGAACTCTTAAA
The DNA here is from genome assembly GCF_008692635.1 of Crocuta crocuta. NCBI lineage: Eukaryota > Metazoa > Chordata > Mammalia > Carnivora > Hyaenidae > Crocuta > Crocuta crocuta. The sequence goes on from NW_027532825.1 coordinate 5,345,767, forward strand.
GGATTGTAGTAATTTTCTTTTTTAAAAAATATATTTATTATTAGTTTTAATGTTTATTTTTGAGTGAGAGAGAGAGAGAGAGCAAGTGAGCACGAACAGGGGAGAGGCAGAGAGAGAGGGAGGGAGTCACAGATTCTGAAGGAGGCTCCAGGCTCTGGCTGTCAGCACAGAGTCTAATGTGGGGCTTGAACTCAACGAATTACAAGATCATGACCTGAGCCGAAGTCGGACGCTCAAACGATTGAGCCACCCAGGTGCTCCGATTGTAGTAATTTTCAATTCAGTTCAGAAGTAATTTCCACTTCTGCTGGCAAAATTGGTACTGTTAGTACCAATTTCATCATAAATTTGCCATCAATAGCATAATTAATTATCTTAACATTACCCATAGTAAGTTGAATTGGTATTAAAATAATATTTTTATTTTTACTTGTGTATATTTTTATTTTAGGCTTAAAATTTTTGCACGTGTGAGTTTATGCGCAAGCAGGATATTGTATTGTAAAGCATACACTTTGTACAAAGATACTCAGGAGTTCAAGTCTAGACTTAGCAGTTTTATGGCCTCAGGCAAATTCTATAATTCTTCTATACCTGCTGTACCATATTTTTTAAGTCAGTTGATAGGATTTAGTTACACACAGTTCAATAATCATTGAAATAGGTAAATTTATATTGAAAATGCAAAAGGCTAAGCAGGGTCAAGACATCCTTCAAGAACAAAGCGGAATAACTTATTTGATTATATATCAAAATTTTAATGAAGCTAGATTAATAAAGACAATATTGTTGACTCAATAGATGAACAGAACAAAATAAGGAATATAGAAACAAATCCATATATATATATTTAGACACATGATTTATGGGAGACATGGCACATAGGACAGTGGAAACATGGTATTTCAGTAAATGGTGCTGGAGCATTATGCATATTTAGATGGAACAAAGATCTATATCACACCACACCCTAAATAAATTCCTAGTGGATTGTGGATCTACTTGTGAAATGCAAAACAACATTTTATGAGACAATATAGGAAAATATCTTTGACCTTATAAAATTTTTTAAGTAGGATACAGAAAGCATTTTAACCCTAAAAAGAAAAACAATAAATTAGATTTTATTAAAATGAAGAATTTCTGTTTCTCCAAATTAAGAGAGTGAAAGACAAGCTATTTCTACAAAGTAGGAGGAGATATTTGTACCACTCTGACAAAGAGCTCAAAGGGATATAAGACTACAGATTCATGAGAAAAGAGACAGCCTAATAGAAAAATAAGTGAGAGACTTGAACTCATGAAAAGACTGTCCAAATGTCCAGTAAAAGTCAGAAAAGTTGCTTGAGACCACAAATCATTAGAGAAATACAGATTAAAACCATGATGGCGTACAACTACCGCAGACCCACCAGAACAGTAAGATTAAAAAGACTGATAATAGTTTGTCTTTATCAGTCCTTTATTTATTCCTTTATCACTGAAGGAATATGGAGCATGAAATTCTCATATATTGCTGGTAGAATACATATCGGTATAACCACTTTGGTCAACTGCAGTGTAGGAGCAGTGTAGAAGCTGCATATATGTATACTGTATGACCCTGAAGTTCAGCTCCCCACAGAAATGGCATGCATGTGTGTGATCAGGTGCTGTGTATATGAATGTTTATGGCAGCATAATTTGGCCTAGCTCCATGCTGGGTGGGAGGAAGTGCATCAATATTATAGTAGGTAGTAAGTCATTATATGTTCCCCTTGGAATATTATATTGTAATAAAAATGAACAGACACTGTTTACATAATAAAATGTATCTGGAAAACATAATGTTGAGCAAAAAAAACCCACGTGAAAAAGAATGCATACTCTATGATCTCAGTGTTTACAAGTCATGGTAGTTACCCTTGGAGAGGAGGAAGGTAAATGATTAGGCAGAAACAAGAAGCATCTGTGAGGTACTGACAGCGCTCTATTTTCTAGTCCTTAATGGTGTGGTTACATGTATGCTTGCTTTGTTATAACTTATTAAACTGAACATTTATATTTTGTGTGCCTTTCTTTGAGTGTTAAACTTCAGTAGAAAAATAAGGAAAGAATCACCCAGCTTTATAATACCCAGTAGATATTCAGTATGAAATTTTCCTTCTGACCTCTCAATCTAATTTGTGAATACTTACCTATGTCCTTTGAGTAATGATTACTTTTGGGCTTGATATTATAAACTCTTTAAAGATTAGATAGGGATAGTTTTAGCCAGCACACATACACAGTGACTTTGCCCTTGAAAATTCAGATGCTCCAACTTTTTGTATGACCCACAAACAGCATACATTTTTTTTTAAAGATGACAGAAGTGTAATGAAACACTCTTATGCCACATTTGTTGTTTCTTTTAATTTTCACTGAAGAAAAGTCTTAATTGTAAATAGTGAAAGGCATCACTTTTTTTTAGTACTTTTTTCTATTTTAAATCTTTAACTCAGGAGGTTTGTGGTTTTATAAAAGTTACATATATTCTCTGTTACAGTTTAAAAATTTTAATATATAGGGGCACCAGGGTGGCTCAGTTGGTTAAGCATCCAGCTTCTGGCTCAGGTCCTGGTATCACTGCTCATGAGTTTGAGCCCCGTATCGGGCTCTGTGCTGACAGCTCAGAGCCTGGAGCCTGCTTCAGATTCTGTCTCTGTCTCTCTGCCCCTCCCCTGCTTCAGGCTGTCTCTCTCTCTCTCAAATATAAAATAAAAAACATAGTTTTAAAAAAAGTCAATATATATACTTTTCTAACTGTAAATGGATTGCTTTGAAATTTATATTTTCTAATTGTTGAGTATTTGCAAGAACATTGTTGTTTTTATGGTTATCATTTACATCACACTTGACTAAACCAGTATTCCTACTACAATTAAAAGGTGATTGAAGTCCTTAATTAGGTCCTACCTCCACACACACACTACAGATGTCTCTGTGTTTTCCCCACTAAATTTCAGTGACATTCCTTCCTAGGTTATGCATAAACCTCTGAGTAATTAAGAAGGTTCAGTAGATAAAAGGCCCAAAGTAAAATTTAAACAGATTCAAGGCATAAATCAGAAAGGAAAATCACTGAAGATTCTAATATTAGTGCATGCCTTTGTAGTTTTTGGATCAAAATATTGAAGGCATTTGTATAAAAGAGAATTTCTGGTGATATAAAAGTTGAATTTTTTATCTACTTTTATTTGTTAGTTATTAAGAGAGGTTTTATACTTTATTCTTTAAAAATAATTTGGGGGCACCTGGGTGACTCAGTTGGTTGAGTGGTTGAGTGTCCGACTGTGGCTCCGGTCATGATCTTGTGGTCTATGAATTCAAGCCCTGTGTCAGACTCTGTGCTGACAGCTCAGAGCCTGGAGCTTGCTTCAGATTCTGTGTCTCCCTCCCTCTTTGCCCTTCCCCTGTTCATACTGTCTCTTTCTCTCTCTCAAAAATAAATATTAAAAATTTAAGACAACTAATAATTTAATAAAGTTATTTTTATGGAAAGGATTCTTCAAAGTAATATAGTTGCAAAAAACCCCCCACAAAGTTATATAGTTGCTTGAACTATAAAGTCTTTGTTAGTAGCTTTCCTTTGTACGAATGAAAACAGGTAAAATAGGCAGGATGTATGTCAGCATAAACTCATTACTGCTGTTGATAAAATGACACGTTAGTCCGTATTATAATTTCTGTGAGGCAAGGGATCCTTTTAAGCCTCTGATGGCTGAGAAGTACTTAATTTCTTTACAGAGCATTTAGCAGGGAGGTCGGTGTTCTGGGAGCAGAGGCCATCTCAGCTATGGCTTCCTTTTCTTAACTCACTACATTGTAACCTGTAAAGAATATTTTCAGACCATTTTAAGAACTGAACTGTTGTGATAAAATACAGCAAGCCAGTGTGAACCTGAGTATTAAGTTACAAATTTAAGGTATTTCCCCCCCATCATATGTGTACAGGGATCTTCCTACATTTTTAGAAAACTGATCAGTGCTTCTCTGCCAGTTTTTTTTTTCTGTGATATTAACCGAGATTTTTGAAATTTGAAAATGGTATTTGAAATTTGAGGCCAGAATTAGTTAGAATGTGGGTCTAAAGAGTTTTTCTATGAGACAAATCTGGTTATTTCCAGAGGCTTGCTTTTTTCATTCATTTCCCATAAAAAATATGAGAAATTTCATACATACACAAAATTGGAGAGCATGGGATAACAGATACCCATATATTTATGACCCAAATTCAACAATTACCAAAAATTTTAACTTGCAGTGATGTTGAAATATTATTAGAGGTTTGAAGTTTTACATTACTTTTTGTGATCCATACTTTATTCTCCAATTCAAAGAATAAATTTGCCACCAGATGATACTGAATATTTAGAGCCTAATTTGAATAAGATCCATCAAAATCACACAGTGCCATGGATTTGCTGGCACAGTTCTGATTTTGGTTTCATGAGGGACACCAAAAAGGTAGAAATTAAGTCCTCCCTCGCCCTTTATGTGCTTACAAAGTGATGTCAAATATATATATATATAAATATATATTTAACATAGATCTGCCAGATGAGGCATCAAAAGGACAGACTGAAAATGTCCCCAAGATAGCCCCAGACCCTGGAAGTTGTATATTTGAAAATTGTATATAAAGGAAACTCTTCCCTTGCTCCAAGAGTTCCCTACCTTCTGCCTGATTTTTCTTTCAGTGTATTTCTCAGATGCCTCTGGCTGTAACTTCTAAGGTAGCTCTCATTCTGAAATGATAGTGCCTATAAAATTAATAGCATTCTAAGTATGTATGGTATTACTTGTAAGAGATCAAATAACCTGTGTAGGACGTATTGAATCAAAACATTTTCTGACAGAACTGTTTAACATTTCCTTTTTGTGGCTATGTGACAGTGGTGCTGTCTGTGTTAAAGAGTGTTGAGTGGAAATCTAGGCAGTCTTTCAAGATTGGAAAGCATATTAAAAGCAAATATAAAACACACCCATGCTGATTAGTACTTAGAAAAAAGTCTTCACTTTTTTTTTTTTAAAACAAATAACAGGTTGACTCTGCAAATCCCATGGCTCACTTTAAACAGATATAATTAACTGTAATTAATAAAGTGAATAAGAACTTTTAATTACATCATAATAACTACCTTGGTTACAGCTAAAAGCCTGAATTTCACTTCTCAGAGACATATGAATTAAGCACTCCTCATCGTTGTGCTTCCTGTAAAATTCACCAAGTGATGGGTAAATGTGACTTTTTTCTGCATGTGATCCTTGTTTATCAGAATGCAGAATTCACCTTTAAGGGTGTGTTGTTTTATGAGTGTCTCGATTAATGTCTTTACCTCCCACTCCTATAATTTGATGAAGGCAGTCAAGATATAATTGTAGCTTCCCTAACCCACCCTGTTCTGAATTTTCCCAAGCCCTAGATATCTCTGCAGTGCTAAAATAAAGCCCTGAGGAATTTGAAACTTTCTGGTTGACAATTCCAAAGCTGTTTATGCTAATATAAAAAAATGATGGTTGTGAGGACTTGTAGCTTTCAAATATGCAGATAAATTTTTTGAGAATGGATATATCGGCCCTTTTGCAGATCATGTGTATGGTAGAAGTGTATGCTTGCTGTGCCCTCCCAGCAGTATCTAATTGTGAAGTTTATTTAATCAGTAACAACTGGTAATGGGCCTTTAAAGCCCATTCAGTCTTTGATTAGTGTCCTTGGAAACTAAATACCCAAGATCATGTGTTAAGTATGACAGATTCTTGATGACTCACACCTCATAGCCACTAACAGAATTTATACAAATAATTAGCATAATAGAATTGTTCTCCTGCTATTTGGGAATCATTTTGGCTCATGACTACCTATTGCATCAACTCTTTTTTTTAATATTTTTAAAAAAATTTTATATTTGGGAGAGAGCAAGAGAAAGGGAGAGAGAGAGAGCATGAGCAGGGGAGGAACAGAGAGGAGGCAAAATCTGAAGCAGGCTCCACTGTCAGCACAGACCCCGTCGCGGGGCTCAAACTCATGAGCAGTGAGATCATGACCTGAGCCAAAGTCGGACGCTTAACCGACTGAGCCCCCCAAGCCCCCCTGCATCAACTCTTTTAACTTTCACAGTAGTTATAAAGCAGGTTTTGTATTGTCATTTGTCCTGAGTCTCACAGTTTCTGTATAAATATAAAGAAATATAAACAGTGGGTGGCAAGTGTTCATTATCTTTATAGTGTATAAAAGTGTATAGTGTATAAAAGCAAGGAAACCACAGCATTAAGAGGTTTGTCATTTGTACCAGTCACCTGGGTTTATGCCTCTGCATCTGTGAATTGTGGCTCAGTTTTCATGTTTGAGATCTTTTTTTAATTTTTAAAAAATGTTTCTATTTTTGAGAAGGAGAGAGCAGGGGAGGGGCAGAGAGGGAGACAGAGGATCTGAAGCAGGCTCCAGGCTCTGTGCTGACAGCAGAGAGCCCAATGTGGGGCTTGAACTCACAAACCAGGAGATCATGACCTGAGCCGAAGACAGACACTTAACCGACAGAGCTACCCAGGTGCCCCCGTGTTTGAGATTTTTAAAAACAATCTTGCTAAGAGAGCAAGTCAGTTGTACTGAGTCACTGAAATTAATCTAACCTGGGATTTATTTACAGGCTAAACATTTGTTTTTCGTATTGTATGTGATTCCATAACTTTTGTTTTGACCTTGCAAAAGTCAGTTTTCCTAAAGACTATGCTTTCATATTCCTGGATTTCCATTATGTATTAATCTAATTAATGAGTGATCATAAGGAAAATTTTTCTAGAGTTCAACTTGAACAGGCACTTTCTGGTTTTGATGAAGGTTTGAGAAAACAAAAGAGATATCGCTGGTTCTACTATAATCCGGAAACCCCAGACTCTAAATGCAAGAGCTGTTATCTGCCTTTACATTAGTCATCTGTACTAACCGGTGATTTTAGAAGCTCACGTGAATCTTCGTGCCTGTTGCTGTGTCTGCTTAAAATTACATTTCCACTTCACAGTCCTTACCTAGGGTAGTGTACTTACATGGTAGTGTTTACAGATGGTTAATATTTAAGAAGAGATATGTTATTTTAAGAAAAGGAAGCTGTGTGGGGCACCTGGGTGGCTCAGTCGATTATGCGTCTGACTTCGGCTCAGGTCATGATCTCATGGTTCGTGGGTTTGAGTCCTGCGTCGGGCTCTGTGCTGACTGCCAGCTCAGAGCCTGGAGCCTGTTTCAGATTCTGTATCTCCCTCTCTCTCTGACCCTCCCCTGCTCACACTGTCTCTCTCTCTCAGAAATAAATAAAACATTAAAAAAAAAAAAAAGGAAGCTGAGGTGGAGTAGTGAGTGTGATGGCAACTGACCCTCTTTTTGTGGAATTCCTGAATTTTCAGAAAAGCCCTGACAGCCTTACGATTCATTTCCGTTAGAAGAAGCTAAGGTGGCCATCGTTATTTATGAAGTTTGGAAAGTGTGGAATTTTAATCATGTAAGTTTTCTTAGAATGTAATATGCCTGATTAAAATTATGAATATTTTAAGCATACAGAAGACTGTATGTTTGATTAGAGAAAAACATAACAAATACCCATGTACCTATCATCTATTTCAGTCAGATCCTCATATTTTCCAATACTTGCTAGGCTTCTCTTTTTTAAGAAATAAAATAAAACAGATATAGTTGAAGCATTCTGTGTAATCTTCCCTGAATGTATTTTTCTCTCTTCCCTTATGTATGAATATGGTCACGCATAAGGTAGCTTCATTTTCCATATTTTTAATAATATATATTCATAGGATTATATTGTAATATATCTCATACTGTAACTTGCTTTTCATTAGGTTACCATTGTGGTTTTAACTATAGGTATGTTGATATTTGTGGGTTGGTCATTCATTTAACTGTTATCTAGTATTCTGTTATATGTATCTGTTATAATTTGTACATTTCCTCTTGCCAGATACTCAGGTTTCTGGCTGTTTTGGTTCTACAAACAATGTGGCAGTGACTAATCTTGTAGGGTCTCCGTCTGTACTTGTGAGAGAGTTGCTCTAGGCACTGGAGTTTAGGCTATATATGCAGATGTACAGTTGCTGGATTGAAGGGTATGTGTATCTTCATTTTTACCAGATATTGCCAGATTGTTCTATAAAGTACTCGCATTAACTTATACTCCCACCATTGGTGTGTAAAAGATTTGGCTCCATATTCTGAACATTCTTGGTTTTATCAGACTGAAATTCCAGGCAGAGGGGAGAAACAAATGAGAAGACCTTCATATGTAGCATGCCACGAACTTCAAGAAAACCAGGGCAGCTGGAGTAAAGTAAGGGGGTAAAAGGAGATGAGGTGAGAGACTTAATAGGGAGGCTCATAGGCTATTGTAAAGACTTTTATTTTTTACCTTGAGTGTGATGACTATCTCAAATGTGAAGTGTTTTGAACAGAGGAGTGATGTAATTTTACTTGGGTTTTAAAATGATCACTCCAGGGGCACCTGGCCGGCTCAGTTGGTTAGGCATCCAGCTTTGGCTCAGGTCATGATCCTGGGGTTCTTGTTCCATCCCCCCGTCGGGCTCTGTGCTTACAGCTCAGAGCCTGGAGCCTGCTTTGGATTCTGTCTCTCTGTCTCTCTCTCTGCCCCTCCTTTGTTTGCACTCTGTCTCTTTCTCTCTCATGAATAAATAAACATTAAAAAAAAAAATAAAAGGATCACTCTAGTGAAGACAATGTAAGGGAGGCTAAAGGAGGAAGCAAGGAGACTAATTAGGAGGCTGTTGTCATAATCCAGGCAGGAGATGATGGTGACTTAGTCTAGAGTGGAGATAAAGGTGGTCAAAGGTATTCTCAGTCTGATATATTTTGAAAGTAGAGTGAACAAGGCATGCTGATGTATCAGATATGGGATGTGAGAAAAGAAGTACAGTTTTTGGCCTGGACAACAGGAAGGCTAGAGTTGCCATTCATTGAAAGGATGTGTGGGACAAGGAGGTTTGGGGGAGGAGAGAGAAATCAGAATTTGTTTTTGAACAAGCAAATTCTAGATGCTTCCTTTACATTCAATTTAGGATGTTGACTAGACAGGTAGATTCACGAGTCTGGAATACAAAGAGGTCCGAGCAAGAAATATGGATGTCAGCATAGAGGAGTGTTTAAAGCCATGAGATTGGATGAAGGAATGAGTGCAGAGGTAGAAACGGAGTTCAAGGAGATCCCTGGGTCAGCCCAGTGTTTATAGATCAGGAAGATGAGGTTTACCAATAAGAGAAACTGAAAAGAAGTGCTCAGTAAGGTGGAGGAGAACAAGAAGTGAGTAGCAGGCTTCTTGCACGCCGAGTGTAGAAACCGTTTCATAGGAGGACTGGTAATGAATATGCTCAGATAGATCAAGTAAGAGTGCTGAGACCTTTGGTTTTTGACAATATGGAAGTCATCCATGACTTTCATAGGAGCTGTCTCTTTGGAGTAGCAAGGAGATAAAGGTTGGATAGAGTGCCCTCAAGAGGGAATGGAAGATAGCAAAAATAGATATCTCTTTTGAGGAATTTCTTCCCAAAGGGGAATAGAAAAAGGAGACCATTACTAGAAGAAGATAGGGGAATAAGAGTGTTTTCAAAGATAGGAGCTATTATAGTGTGTTTGATGCCGATATAAATAGTATAATAAAGAGGGGGAAATTGATGATGCAAAAAAGAGAGGGGAGAATTGCTGGAATGAGGTTGAAGAGACGGGGTCTAACATACAATTGAGGAGTTGGTTTTAGGAGGAACACAGAGCATGCATCCATAATGGCAAGAGTAGAGCCGGAGTTCTCTGGGACAAATGTTGGTACTGATAGATTCTGATTGCTTTTATTGCCTCAATGAATTGGGAAGCAAGATCATCTGCTGAACCTGAGGAGGGGGAAGGAGAGCTAGAAGAAAAAAGAGAGGTAAAGGTGTGACCTAATCATTCAGGAGACTAGAGAGGCGGTCTGTGATTACAAGGCCACACAGCCTATGCTGATAAGGTAGAGAATAGGATTTATCCAGGGTTGGGGTTTGCCTGGGGATGATAGAGGAAGAGGGGCGAGATAGTTGAGGGTCTTTTCAAAGGAGAAGGATTATAATAATGGGCCATGGACTACGTTTGGGTGAAGAACAATGCAGAAGTGTGGTAGGATCAATGAATTACAGAGCTGGGTTTAAAAATATCGGAGTAAAGATATTTGAAGAGGTGAGTTGAAAAGGTAGAGGCTGGCTGGAGAGTGGGAAGCTAGAAATTGAGACTGTACAGGGGGTCAGGTTATTGGCGACAAGTTCTAGAGTACGACTGAGAATGAGTAGCTGTGGTCAAGTGAAAGACTGGACCCCGAGAGGAAAGGAGGATATTAAGGTCTGTCTATGTGGATATTTAAATCATCATGTATTTTGTTTCTAGGAAGTAATCCACTTCTATTAGGTTATCTGATTTGTTGGCATATAATTGTGCATAGGAGTCACTTATTATTATTTCTGTGGCATCGGTTGTAATGTCGCTTTCATTTCTCATTTTACACGAGTCCTCTTATTTTTATCCTTGGTGAGTCTAGTTAAAGATTTGTCAATTTTGTTAATCTTTAAAAAAAACAATAGTTTATTTATGTAGAGAGAGAGAGGCAGAGAGGTAGAGAATCCTAACCAGGCTCCACGCTATCAGTGCAAAGCCCATTGTGGCTCATGAGATTATAACCTGAGCTGAAATCAAGAGCCAAAATCAATTAACCACCTGAGTCATACCCAGATACCCCTGTTGGTCTTTTCAAATAAACAGCTCTTAGTTCATTGGTCTTTCCATTGTCTTTTTAGTCTCTATGTCATTTATTTCTGCTCTGATCTTTGTCATTTCGTTCCTCCAACTATCTTTGGGCTTTATTTGTTCTTTTTCTAGCTCCTTGAGGTGTAATGTTTGCTTGTTTATTTGAGATTTTTCTTTTTTCTTGAAGTAACTTGTTATTACTATGAAGTTCCCTCATTGAACTGCTTTTGCTGTATCCCATACATTTTTGTATGTTGTTTTTCTATTTTCATTTGTAACAAGGTATTTTTGACTCCTTAGATCATCATACATTTTGGTAAGAACAATGGTGGAGAGAGTCATGGCCAGGATTTGAAATACTTAAGGAATGATGTTGGAGGTATCATATCAATGACTACAGCAAGAATTAGAAATGGTGTGGTCTGATAACGTAAGATTGAAAGCTAGAATTTTAGGGAGGCAGGTAAGATAATTTCAGAGTAGCAATTAGAAATAAGAACACCTAATAGCAGCACTCTCAACAATAGCTAAAACATGGAAAGAGCCTAAGTGTCCATCAACAGATGAATGGATCAAGAAGATGTGGTTTATCTATACCATGGAATACTACATGGCAATGAGAAACAATGAAATCTGGCCATGTGGAGCAACATGGATGGACCTTGAGGGTGTTATGCTGAGCGAAATAAGTCAGGCAGAGAAGGACAAATATCATATGTTTGCACGTATAGGAGGATTAGGAGGAACTTGACGGAGGAACAAGGGGGAGAAGAAGGGAGGAAATGGTGGGGGAAAGGGAGAGAGGCAAACCATGAGAGACTCTTGAATGCTGACAAAAACTGAGGACTGATGGATGTGGGGGGGGGGTTGGGCATGGAGGAGGACACTCGTGGGGATGAGCACTGAGTGTTATGTGGAAACTAATTTGACAATAAACTATTTGTAAAAAAAAAATACGAACACCTACCCTGTCTCCAGGCCTGATGTGAAGAGGAGTGCGAGATTGAAGACAGCCAGGACTGAAGAGGGCTGCAGGGAGAGCCAAGTTTCGGTTGGCAGTGGCTTTCAGTCCTGGCTGTGCATTAAAATCACCAGGGAGGGCTTGTAAACATACCATTTCCGTGGTCCCAGCCCCCAGAGATTCTGACTCAAGGCCATCTGGGGTGGAGCTCAGGCTTAAGTAAATTTTTTTTAACTCCCAGGTGATTGTACAGCCAGGGTTGTGTCCCAAGCAGGAATGTTCTGAGGAAAGGATGAGTAATTGAGGATGACAGATGTGTTTCTGAGGACATAGGTAAAAGGTTTGGGAGTTCAGGAGGGGTGGGGCATCTTTAAAAGTTGATTGGCCTTTTGAATTTCTGTGAATTACATTTTTATACCCACGAATCTTTTATTATATTGGTACATGTTTGATTTTTGTTTCGGTTTGAGCTTTTTTTTTTTTTTAAGTGTTTATTTTGAGAGAGAGAGCAGGGGAGGGGCATAGTGAGAGGGAGAGAGAATCCTAAGCAGGTTCTGCGCTATCAATGCAGAGCCCGACACTTGGCTCAATCTCACAAGCTGTGAGATCGTGACCTGATCTAAAATCAAGAATTGGATGTTTAAATGACTGAGCCACCCAGGCGCCCCTGGTTTGAGCTTTTTATTGAAGTATTACATGAATACCGAAAAGTATGCACCTGCACATGTTGTGTAATGAGCACCCAAATCAAGAAACTGAGCATTACTAGCGTCTGCAAGCCATACTTTACCCCTGTTATATCAACTATCTCTTCACTGAGGAAGATTTGATTATTAAAAAGGATCTTATGCTGCCTGTCTTGAATAACGTAATAGATTTCATATCAAAATATACTGGGCTTAGGTTATGGGGTAAACCAAAATACTCCCAGCCATGATTTTCCTCTTTTTATTCTTAATGTACATAGAATACATAGAAGAGGGCTTGCAAAATCCAAGGTAACCTTTTTTTTCATCTGAAAACTGGCCTCCTGGAAATGCATTGTAGTCGGAGATACTCTGGTCTTTTCTGCTGCTCCTTCATCGGCTCTTTTCCTGTGACTGGAAATGAGCTGTTTGGGCAAGTGGAAACATGCTCTAAGTGATAGGGCCTCGCCCAGTTGGCCCAGACAATTTGGGTTTTCCGGACCTGCCTGATTGCACTTCTGAGCCTAGGATTTAGGGCTTACAAAGTAGCTGTATGCCAGGTTTGAGTCAGAGAAGACCCCTGAGGAATGGTTACGATGGTTTTTCTTAACTATAAAGTAGATAAAGTAAATGTAAATTGCAAGATCCTGCTTTTGGCATTTGTAGCTATTCATCTCCAGTAAAAGAAAAAAGAAAGAAAGAAAAGAAAAAATATTATAAAGAAAAAGAGGTTGCCTGGGGGGGCTCAGCCGGTTAAGCATCGACTTTGGCTCAGGTCATGATCTCACGGTTCATGGGTTCGAGCCCCACGTCGGGCTCTGTGCTGACAGCTCAGAGCCTGGAGCCTGTTTCAGATTCTGTGCCTCCTTCGCTCTTTGACCCTCCCCTGCTCATGCTGTCTCTCTCTCAGAAGTAAATAAAAAACATTATAAAGAAAAAGACTGGATTTTTTGATCTGTAGAATGTGTAGCACAATGAACTTAAGTTTTCATTTTTAACAGAAGGCTGGGAGGATATCATAAAGACTTTTTATTACTATCAGGAGCAGGAAAAACCAGTTTTTTAATTTTAGTTACTCCTTTGCATCATTGAAGAATAAAGTTAATTGAAAGTAACATTGTAAATGTTAAAGACCACTGGAAAAAATGGTGAAGGCAGAAATACTGCTTGTTTGGGGCACTTGGCTGGGTCGTTCGGTGGAATGGGAAACTCTTGATGTCAGGGTTGTGAGTTTGAGCTCCATGTTGGGTATGGAGATCAATTAAAAAAATAAAAAGAAATACTGCTTGTCTGCTTTTAAATAGTCCCATTGCACCACATTCTCTAAAATTCTTTGAGGTTTAGATGAAGGTAATATCAGAATATTGTTAGATACGTCAATAACTTATTAACATTAACTTTCATGGGGGAACTATTTTCATACTCTTGTCGATTTCCTTATCCTGTACTCTGTGTATATGAGTGACATAGCTCAGGTACCCTGTGATGTTGTATGACAGTGAGTGGAGACAGCCGAGGAAATTGAATGATCATATAACAAGTCTTCCCAACTTTAGGCGACATTGTCCTAGGTAAGCATTTGGCCTTTAAAAAAAACTCACTTGAATAAAATGATCAGTGGTTGCCAGGGGTTGGTGAGAGCTAGGGATGAACTGGCAAAGCTAAGACTTTTCTAATAGTGAAAATATTCTGTGTGGCACTGTAATGGTGGATACATGTTGTCATACACTGTCAAAACCCATAGAATATGTAACATCAAGAGTGAACCCGAATTTAACTGTGGACTTTGGATAATAATGATGTGTCACTGTAGGTTTATTGATTGAAATAAATGGCCCACTCTGATGCAGGATGTTGGTAGTGGGGGAGGTAGTCTGTGGAGGGGGTGTACACAGGGGACATATGGGAGTTCTCTGTATGTTCTGTCGGTTTCTCTGTGGAGCTAAACCTTCTCTAGAAATAAAATTTGAGAGGCGCCTGGGTGGCTCAGTCATTTGAGCGTCTGACTTTGGTTCAGGTTGTGATCTTGCAGTTCATGAGTGTGAGCCCCGTGTTGGGCTCTGTGCTGACAGCTCAGAGCCTGGAGTCTGTTTCAGATTCTGTGTCTCCCTCTCTCTCTGCACCTCCCCCACTCACAATCTGATACTCTCTCTCTCAAAAATAAAAATAAAACATAAAAAAAAATTAAAAATGAAACTAAAAACAACTTGCAGAATTTTTATGATGGTATGTTGCAATATTTAATAATACTTTTTTCTTCCACATTTTTATTTAAATTCTAGTTAGTTAATATACAATGCAATATTGGTTTCAGGAGTAGTATTCAGTGATTCGTCAATTACATACAGTACCCAGTGCTCATCATCCTAAGTGCCTTCCCTTTACCCATCTAGCCTATCCCTCACCCACCTCCATCCGTCAACCCTCGGTTTGTTCTCTATCATTAAGAGTCTCTTATGGTTTATTTCCCTCCCCCCCATATGTTCATCTGTTTTGTTTCTTAAATTCCACATATTTAGTGAAATCATGTATTTGTCTTTCTCTGACTGACTTATTTCACTTAACATAATAATACACTCTAGTTTTGGCTACATGGTGGCAAATGACAAGATTTCATTTTTTTTGATGGCGAATATTCCAGTGTGTGTGTGTGTGTGTGTGTGTGTGTGTGTGTGTGCGTGTGTGCGTGCGCGCGCGCGCGCGCGCATCAGCATGAATATTTGGGCTCTCTCCATAGCTTGGCTATTGTTGATTGTGCTGCCATAAACATTGTGGTGCATGTTCCTCTTTGAAACTGTATTTTTATATCCTTTGGGTAAATACCTTGTAGTACAATTGCTGGAACATAGGGTGGTTCTAGTTTTAACTTTTTGAGGAACCTTCATACTGTTCTCCAGAGTGGCTGCACCAGTTTGCATTCCTACAAGCATGTAGGAATCTTTTCCCCTTTTCCCTTTCTTCACATCCTCACCAACACCTCTTTTTCTTGTGTTAATTTTAGCCACTGTTTTAAACATTTCATTTAAATTTATTTTATTAAAAATGTTTATTTATTTTGAGAGAGAAAGAGCGGGGGAGGGGCAGAGAGAGACAGAGATGGAGAATCCCTAGCAGGCTCTGCACTGTCAGCAGAGAGCCGACTCAGGGCTCAATCCCAGGAACCGCAAGATCATGACCTAAGCTAAAATTAAGAGTTGTATGTTTAACCGAGCCGCCCAGGTGCCCCAATTTTAGTTATTTTGACAAGAGTGAGGTGGTGTCTTATTGTGGTTTTCATTTATATTTCCCTCATGATGAGTGATGTTGAGCATCTTTTCATGTGTCTGTTAGCCATCTGGATGTCTTTGTAAAAATGTCCGTTCATGTCTTCTGCTCACTTCTTACTGGTTTTTTTTTTTGGGGGGGGGGTGTTGAGTTTGATAAGTTCCTTAGAGATTTTAGATACTAATTCTTTATCAGATACGTCATTTTGCAAATATCTTCTCCCATTCCGTAGGCTGCCTTTTAGTTTTGTTGCTTGTTTCCTTTGCTGTGCAGAAGCCACATGTTCACCGTGTAGAACAGATGACCATTTCTAAAAAAAACAAAAAAAACCCTGTAGTTCTTTTCTTAATGTCAAAATTATTCACATAAATCTATTTCTGAATTCTCAAAGCCTACCTTACTAATGGTTATGTAAATGTTAATCGAGGCCAAAAAGTAGCCATCTGGATTATTACTTTAGAGAGGATTTTCCCTTTGATTTTAGGTTGACTGTAATTTTTATACTTTTCAGTGTTCCTCTGGTAAATTTGTGTAGGATGGATAGTAATTATAATCAGTTCTTTCTGCGAAAAAAAAGTCTAGGTACTGTTTTTAGGGATTTAGTTATATTAAATACATGAAATTGCTACAATCAAGTATTCACATATCATGGACAACATTCTTTTGTAATAGGGATTAACTGTATAATATATTTCAATACTTTATTATTTTAAAATTAGAATTCTGAGGGGTACTTGGGTGGCTCTGTTGGTTAAGTGTCCAACTCTTGATTTTGGCTCAGGTCATGATCTCAGAGTTCATGAGTTTGAGCCCCACTTCTGCCTCTGCACTGACAGCACAGAGACTGCTTGGGAGTATCTCTCTTCCTTTCTCTCTGGCCCGCCCTCCCTCTCTCTCAAAAATAAATAAACTTTAAAAAAATTAGTAGTCTGAGATCATGTGAAATGGCCATTCATTTGATTAATTTAGTGTGTTTGTTTTTAGGTTTGTGTTCTTAATCAGTTGATTACCATTTCATAACTCATAAATTATTCTTCCTGAATGACACTTTCTATTTCCTAGAACCTTGGTCCTTTACCTTTCTCTTTCCTTCTTGCCCAACACTAAAGAATGGCTAACCTTCTAAAATTTTCTTTCCTTTCTTAATGGCATAATATTATCATTTAATTTTGTTTATTAGAATCATCAAAGTATGTCTTCTGTTGGCTGTTCTTTTTAAAAAAAATTTTTTTTAATGTTTATTTTTGAGAGCGAGAGAGACAGAGTGAGTGGGGGAGGGTCAGAGAGAGAGGGAGACACAGAATAGGAAGCAGGCTCCAGGCTCTGAGCTGTCAGCACAGAGCCCGATGCGGGGCCTGAACCTATGAACCATGAGATCATGACCTGAGCCGAAGTCGGATGCTTAACCGACTGAGCCACCCAGGTGACCCTTTCTGTTGGCTGTTGTTAACTTAAATGGATTAAGTTGAAAATTTATGTGATATGGGGTTCCTTGGTGGCTCAGTTGGTTAAATGTCTGACTCTTGATCTTAGCTCAGGTATTGATCTCAGGGTCATGAGATCATTTAAGTGATGAAAATGCTATAGTCAGATTTTTTCCCCCACAGTCTTACTATTTTGAAGGTATTGTTTGGCCTCAAAATTTTAAAGTCTTCTATTCTCTATTCCTTTGGGAAGATGAAGTGCTAAGCCCTTGTTTCAGATTTAAGGAGAATAAACTTCTGGTCTTTGTTTTTTCCTTTTTCCCCTATTTCATTATGTTTTGATTTGGAAGAAGCTTTAGAAGATAATTTAGATCATCTTTTTCATTATATAAATGAGGAAGTTAAGTGACTTGCCTAAGTAAGATCTTGCAGCTAGTGCCAGATCTTGGACTCTGGTATCAAACCCTGACCCTCAGCCCCCTTTCCCTCTTTTTCTTTTGTCTTTTTGTGCTTCTGATAGTTGGCACTAATGTTTTCCAGCCACTCTATTCTGGGCCAGTCCAATGTGCAGCAATGTTAATGTTTCCTTGGCAACCTTGTCTACACCTCTTCTGAGGGGATCGATGAAAGTATGGACTTGGAACCACAATGGTTACCCATATTTTCCCCAATCTGTGATGTTTTTCCCCTTTAAACAACATTGCTTTATCCATGCAAGCCAGTGAAGAAAAGGAAGCTGCCTGGGGCTCTGTGGTATACAGAATAATGGCCCCTCCCCCAAAGATGTCCATGTCCTAATCCTTGGAACGTCTGAATGTTTGGTTACATGGCAAAGGTGAATTAAGTTTGCTAGTCCACTGAGCTTAAAATATGGAGATTATCTTTGATTAATTTGGTGAACCCAATGTAATCACAGGGGCCTCTGTGGAAGAGGGAATTGGAAGAGAGAAGTCTTGAGACAGCGTGAGGAGTAGGCCTGTTGCCAGCTTTGAAGATGAAGGAAGGGGCCAGGAGTCAAGGAAAGTGGAAAACCTCTATGAGCTAGAAAAGACAAAGGAACAAAATCTTTCATAGAGCCCCCAGAAAAGAATGCATCCTACAGACATCTTGATCTTAACCCACTATGATCTATGTTAGACTTCGGAAAAACAGAAATAGAAGATAACATATTTTTGTTGTTTTAATGGTTAAGTGGTTGTTTTAACTAATACAAGTACTTATACTGCTTCTTAGAAAAAGTCACTTTGGCTCTCCCTCTTCCAGGTCATCTGATTATTTTATTAGCTACCTTGATTTCCCTTACACATCTTGGCTCCATGTTTCTCATCTAGATCCTTGGATCAAACAACCCATTGTAAGACTGACTGTTCACTCTGAATGAACTATGAATATCCTTAGGGCATACCTTCTCAGTATTTGGTCATTAGCTTTACAAAACACAAGCAATGTTAAGAGGCTACATAAAAATGTGAAAATTTGTGGCTGCTTTTATGGAATTCAAGGTCAGATACTCCTGTCATGTCCTAATTTTTAAGAAATTATTATTGTCACCTTGTTATGTTTATCAGGGAAACTACCTTTATGGGTATAAAGGAAACTGCTTATGGCTTTGCTATTTATGAAACAGACTGAATGAGATGCATATCTTGTTTCTTACTTGACAGAGGAGGAAAATGCTAGGCCATTGTCTGGTTACCTATTTTATCAGGCTGACTTGCTCAGTAGACTGAAGTACACATTTGATAGCCTGACTTGCTAAGATGTGGCCAACACATCTACTAACTCCTGTAAAATCCTTGACTTCATGCAGCATCAAGTTTTTTTCTCATTGCCCAATGGCCTATTAATTGGTGTTGAGGGCTCAACTTTGCAAAAGCCTCATGGGTCAGTGTGATATGAATTAGTTTGGACGATGAATCCCTTATCCTTTCAAATTAACGTATTTATGTGGCTGGGAGTCTTGAATTCAACCAAAGTTTCTGTCTTTTCAGATTTTTTTTTAACATTTTTATTTATTACTGAGAGACAGAGACAGAGCATGAGCATGGGAGGGGCAGAGAGAGGGGGAGACAGAATCCGAAGGAGGCTCCAGGCTCTGAGCTGTCAGCATAGAGCCCAACGCAGAGTTCAAACTCACAAACTGCGAGATCATGACCTTAGCTGAAGTTGGATGCTTAACTTACTGAGCCACCCAGGTGCCCCTCCACTTTAAAAAAAAAAAAAAGATTTGTTTTTAAGTAATCTCTACACCTAATGTGGGGCTTGAACTTATAACCCTGAGATCAAGAGTTGCATGTTCTACCAGCTGAGCCAGCCAGGTGCCTCATATTTTCAGGAGATCTGATTCTATGTTAAGGCTACCAGAAAGGCAGAATTCATAATTCTGACTTTCTGCATTTGTTTATTCGATGACAGGGAAATTTTTTATTGATGAAAAATTTCTTGACCCACTGTGGAATGAGAACCTTACCGGGCCCTCCTTTCTGTACTAACTGATTTCCCAAATAGAAAGAAGAGGCTATTCCATATTTTTGTAGACCTGAGGGACATTGGTCATTGTTATAGGCCAACTAATTCTTTCAGATGGTATATCGTTGAATCTTGCTTTCTTTTTTAATCCATTATGATAGTGTCTGTCTTGTAATCATAGTGTTTAAACAATTTATATTTATCACTATGATAAAGTTTAAATTTGCCATCTTGCTCTTTATTTTTTTGCGTTTCATCTTTGTTCCCCTTTTTTTTCATGTTTTCCTGCTTTCTTTTGGATTAATAGAGTATTTTTTTGTGATTCCATTTATCTGCAATAATGGCATATTAGCTATACCTTTTGTTTTAATTTTTAGTAGTTATTCCAGTTTACTATATATCTAATGTTACCAATTTGTCTTTAAGTAACGTATCATTTCACACAGGAGCCTTACAACAATATACGTCTGTCTGTGCACCTCCCCCGATACTGTTTTTGTCACATCTTTTGCTTCTACATCTGACAAACCATATACTTTACTAAGTTTGCTTTAAATAACCAGTTAACTTTTTTCTGGCTTTATTGAGGTATCTGTGACAAATAAAATTAAATAAAGTGTACATCATGATATACAATGATGATTTAATATACACTATGATTTAATGCACATTGTGAAAGGATTCACACAAGTTAATTAACACATTCCTCACCTCACATAGTTACCTTTATATGTGTGTGAGACCCTAAAATATACTTTCTTAGCAAATCTCAATTACATAACATAGTCATTATACTATACATTTTGCTATGTAGGCTATAATCACCATGCTGTATATAGATCCTCAAAACTTATAACTGAAAATTTATACTCTTTGACCAGTCTCTTCCCATTTCTCCACCTTCAGGTCCTGGTATCCACCATTCTACAGTTTCTGTGAGTTTGACTTCCTGTTTTTTGCTTTCTATTTTTCTTTTCTTTCCTTTTTTTTTTTTTTTTGATTTCAAATATAAGGGAGATCATACAGTATTTGCATTTCTCTGGCTTGTTTCACTTAGCATAATGCCCTCCAGGTTTGTCCATATTGTTGTAAATGACAGATTTCCTTTTTTTTTTTAATGGCTCAATAATATTCCATTGTATATACTTGTCTATACATCTCTTTAAACACAGTTTTGCTTGATTAAGAATGTTGAACACAACCATTTACTAAAAGTGTGGGATGGAGCAACACACACATAGGAGCCTGCCACAGGGTGGGAGTATATGTGAGTGAGGCATGCGAAGTGCTGGGGGTCCATGAGCCAGTTGGTGGAATTGCAGGCAAGGCACCCCCAGCACCTCAGCTGTGGGATTCCTGATTCAGTTCATGAAATGGTTGGTAGGATACATGTGTCTTTGATACATTTTAGCCCTGGGTGCCCAATCTACCCTTCTGAACCTACTGAGTTCACCTCAGTATTCTGGATGAGATAAGAAAGAAGTGGGTCTTTTTGGCAGATTATAACACAGCTGCGGAAGCTGGGTACTCACTTAACATGCTGTTTCCCTTGTGGGAAAAATTGCTGGTGAGTGGGTCTTACAGTACTGAGCTGTACCTTAAGGCCCATATGGCACCCTGCCTTGGAGGAAGGGTGATGTGGGTAAAGTGAAATTGTTCTTCTTACCCTCTTCAATGAGTCAAATGTCAGAATTTTTTAAAAAATTAAAGTATAGATGATGTATAATATTATCTTAGGTGTACATCATACCACAGTGATTCGTTAGGAAATACCCCAATCACCGCAGTTGCCATCTATCTCCATACAGAGTTATTATAATATTATCAGCTCTATTCCTTATGCTGTACTTTTCATTCCTGGGACTTCTTTCTCACCTATACACCCCATGCCAGCTACCTTACCTCCCGCCCCGGCAGTCACTAGTTTGTTTCCTGTGAGTCTTTTTTTTTCTTTGTTGTTTGTTTGTTCATTCATTTTGTTTTTCAGATTCCACNACCCCGGCAGTCACTAGTTTGTTTCCTGGGAGTCTTTTTTTCTTTGTTGTTTGTTTGTTCATTCATTTTGTTTTTCAGATTCCACATATAAGTGAAATCATATGGTATTTTTCTTTCTCTGACTTATTTCACTTAGTATAATACCCTTTAGGTCCATCCATTTTGTCACAAAAGGCAAAATTTAAAAAAATTATTTAAATTCTAGTTAACATGCCGTGCACTATTTTCTTTTCAGGAGTAGAATTCTGTGTTTCATCATTTACGTACAACACTCAGTGCTTGTAAGAAGTGCCCTTCTTAATGCCCATCATCCATCCCCTACCTACCCCCCGCCATCAACCCTCCATTTGTTCTCTGTCATTAAGAGTTTCTTATGGTTTGTTTCCCTCTCTCTCTCTTTTTTTTTCCACCGTACCATATATTAATCTATTTTGTTTCTTAAATTCCACATGTGAATGAAGTCATATGGTATTTGTCTTTCCCTGATTGCCTTATTTAGCTTACCATTATGTACTCTAGCTCCATCCACATCATTGCAAATGGCAAGTTTTTTTTTTTTGATGGCTGAGTAATATCCCACTGTGTATGCCACACACATAAACTCCACTTATCCATTCATCTGTTAGCGAACGCTTAGGTTGCTTCCATATCTTAGCTATTGTAAATAATGTTACAATAACATTACAAATAATGTTATGCAATAAGCATAAGGGTACATGTATCTTTTCAAATTAGTGTTTTTGTTTTCTTTGACAAAATACCCAGAAGTGGAATTACTGGATTTTATGATACTTCTATGTTTAGTTTTTCTGACGAACCTCCATCCTGTTTTCCAGAGTGTCTGTCCAATTTGCATGCCCACCAACAATGCCCTTGTCTCCACATCCTCACCAATACTTGTTATTTTTTGTTTTATGCTAGTCATTCTGACTGGTGTGAGGTGTTGTCTCATTGTGGCTTTGATTTGAATTACTCTGATGATTCGTGATGTTGAGCATCTTTTTATTTGTCTCTTGGCCATCTGTATGTCTTGGGAAAAATACCTGTTCAGGTGCTCTGCCCATTTTTAAATTGGATTATTTGGATTATTTTGGTGTTGAGTAGTATGAGTTCTCTATATATTTTGGATATTAACCCCTTCTCAGTAGGTTGCCTTTTCCTTTTGTTGATGGTTTCTTTCACTGTGCAAAAGCTAATATTTAGTTTGATGTAGTCCCAGTTGTTTTTTTTTTTTGTTTGTTTGTTTTTGTTGCCCTCGCCTGAAGAGATACATCCAAAAAAGTGTTGCTAAGACCAATAATTTATTGCCTATTCTTTCTTTTAGGAATTTCATGGCTTCAGGTCTTAGGTCTAAATTTTAGGCCTTAAATCTATTTTGAGTTTACTTCTGTTTGTGGTATAAGAAAGTGGTATAGTTTTATTCTTTCGCGTGTAGCTGACCAGCTTTTCCAGCACCATTTGTTGAAGAGACTATCACTTTCCCATTTAGTATTCTTACCTTCTTTGTTATGGAATAATTGACCATATAAGTGTGTGTGTATTTCTGGGCTCTCAATTCTGTTCTGGATGTCTCTTCCACAAAAGTACTCTTTTATTGGTAATTGTCATAATTGTTCTTTGGTGAAAAGACAGAGAAAACTCCTATTCTGTCACTCTGCTGATGTCACTTCAATTAACTTGTAAAGAAATTAAAAATGAGGAAACCATCTTTAACATTTAGCCACATATTTGCCATCATAAGCTTCCTTATTACTTTTGGTTCTAAATTTCCACTTGATATTTTCTTTTTGCTAGAAGAACTTTAAAATTTCTCATGAGATAAATCAGAGAGAAGCAAATACATTATGATATCACTTATCTGTGGAATCTGAAAAGCCAGACTCCTAAAACCAGAGAGTAAAATAGCATTTACCAGGAAATGGGGGTGCAGCAGGGAAATTGGACAGGTGTTGTTAAGGGGTACAAACTTGCAATGAGAGTAAGTCCTAGAGAGCTAATGGACAGTATAGTGAACACAGATAACAGTATTGTATTATAAAATCATCAAACTTGCTAAGGGACTGGAACTTTATTCCAACCACTAAAAAGAAATAATAATTATGTAATGTGATAAAAATGCTAATTATTGCTATACCAGCAATTATTACAACATATGAATGTGTCAGACTAATGTGTGCATCTTAAATTTACACAATGTTATATGTCAAATATATTTTAATTAAAAAAGATAATGTAAGTGTGCTCTTGGTGAATTATCTTATTTATCTGGAAAAGTATTTATTTTGCCTTCATGAAAAAAATTTTTTTAATGTTTATTTTTGAGAGAGAGAGACAGACACACACACAGACCATGAGCTGGGGAGGGGCACAAAGAGAGAGGAAGACACAGAATCCGAAGCAGGCTCCAGGCTCTGAGCTGTCAGCACAGAGCCCAATGTGGGACTCGAACTCCGCAACGGCTGAGATCATGACCTGAGCCAAAGTCCGATGCTTAACCAACTGAAGCCACCCAGCTGCCCCTACTTCACCTTCATTTTTGAATAATATTTGTGCTGAGTATAGAATTCTAGGTTGGCAGGTTTTTTTTTTTCTTTTTTCTTTTTTTTTAATTTTTTTTTAATTTATTTCTAGGAGAGAGAGAGAGAGACAGCGTGAGCAGGGGAGGGTCAGAGAGAGAGAGGGAGTCACAGACTGAAACAGGCTCCAGGCTCTGAGCTGGCTGTCAGCACAGAGCCCGACGCAGGGCTCGAACCCACGAACCGCGAGATCATGACCTAAGTGAAAGTCGGACGCTTAACCGACTAAGCCACCCAGGTGCCCCTTTTTTTTTCTTTATTCTGGCCCAACATTCTGCCCATTGGGAAGTATTTTCTGAAAAACAAACTAATTTTCAGCCCTGTTAAGACCCTCATCTCTTACCACAGGAAGATTTTCCACAAACACAGAGACACCAGATTATAGTCAATCTCTATGCCTTTCAGTAGGGGCCTTAATACATTTATTCTTCCTTTGCTAGGCTGTCTTGCATGGTAAGCCTGCAGGAAAAGGCATAGTACCTCTCACTCAGATGGCTCTTTCCATACTTATGCCAGTTAGTATTGTTCTTTAGCTTCTGTGCCCAAATGGAATAGCTAATTTACACCTTGGTGAAGGAGATCAGATAGGATGCTATAGTTCAAGCAAAGGTGATGATGAGGTAAGTGAAAACCAGGCTGATTGGGTTGACTTAACTAGATAATGATAAAGAACTGAGGAGACTTGGATGTAGAAAGTAAGAGAAGTATCAGAGCCTACGACTGTGGCAATCCCAGCTTTCATTTTCTTCTTCTTCTTTTGTGTAATAGAACCCTAAGTTTTAGCTGGACTTATTTGTGCTTAGTGCAAAGAATGCATTGTCAAGTTCTTTTAGTAAGTGGATGTGACCATATCACTAAAATCAGACTAATGAGATGAAAGTAGAAGCATTGGGTGCAGCTTCTAGAAAAATCTTAGGATTGAATCAATCCTGCTTCCCCTCTCCTGCTGGCTGTTACGTGCATGTGATAGCAGGAGCCCAGGCAGCCATCTTAATGCCCTGGACCTCAGAGTGGAAGGCACATGCTGGGAATGGCACATCACCAAGTGGAAAAGAGTCCAGCACTCTGAACTGCTATCCACTGAACTGACCACATCAGGGTTTCTTTCTTTGTGTGTGAGAATACAGTTTCTATCTTATGTAAGCCATCGGTTTTGTCTCTATCTCTGTTTTTGTTCTTGTTGCAGATGGCGATCTGCAACCGTACCTAATCCTGACTAATGAAAGCAGGGTGACAGAAGATGCCTAAATTTTTATCTTGGATGGTGGAACAAGTGGTGATGCGTTTGGTAAAGAACAAACAACCTAGGAACTTC
Organism: Crocuta crocuta; assembly: GCF_008692635.1. NCBI lineage: Eukaryota > Metazoa > Chordata > Mammalia > Carnivora > Hyaenidae > Crocuta > Crocuta crocuta. The sequence continues at coordinate 5,371,261 of NW_027532825.1, forward strand.
TGGAAGTAGATTATCCTACCAAACAGTTATACACTGACATGGGTAAGTCTTAAATCATGAAAACTTTCAACCTGTATTTGAATCTTTTTTTTTCCTTTTGTTGTCTTAGGCATAAACATTGATCTCCTGCCTTAATTACTTTAGGAATTTGATGACTTAGTCTTACAGTGGAGTTCTGAAATATCAAAGCTCTCTCTGCTTCATATTCTTACTAGTGGAGAGATAGGTCTTAATCACATTCTTTTTTTTTCACATTCTTGAAATATATAGAAAAGTTTAAGTTTGGGGATCTTCAAGAGATAAACTGAAGTAACATGGAGGAATGCATCAGATGTTGGAACTATTTATGAGGTGCTATTTTTATTTTGGATTAGGTCTTTTCCCTCAATCACTGACTGTTAATCTTTATCACATGTGTTGAACCTTCATGTCAGAATTATTGTTGAGCACACCTAGGGAGAATTAAATGTAGTTTATATTTTGGCATTATTTATTATTTGGCAAATTATTATTTATTATATTTTATTATTATAAAACTTTTAAATGATAGTTTTGAAGTATAGATTTCACTTTGCTTTTTTTTTGGGGGGGGTTTATTTATTTCTAGGAGAGAGAGAGAGACAGCGTGAGCAGGGGAGGGTCAGAGAGAGAGGGAGTACAGACTCTGAAACAGGCTCCAGGCTCTGAGCTGGCAGTCAGCACAGAGCCCGACGCGGGGCTCGAACCCACGAACTGTGAGATCATGACCTGAGCGAAAGTTGGACGCTTAACCGACTAAGCCACCCAGGTGCCCCTCACTTTGCTTTTTTATTCTTCAAGCTAGTCAAAGAATTTGTAGGATGCAAGTGTATTTTTAATTTGTTTTCTCTCTCTGACTTCCTCCCTCAGGAAAAATATAGTGGATTTGTGGTGATGGTTTTAAGCTTACTGGCATCAGGAAGCATTTAAAATGTCTTTAGGCAACCTTGTTTTCCCTTTCTTCTTGTCTGGTAGTGATAAAAGCTAAGTGTCTCTTTAAAAAAAAAATTTTTTTTTAATGTTTGTTTATTTTAGAGAGAGACAGAGCACAAGCAGGGCAGGGGCAGAGAGAGAGGGAGACACAGAATCCGAAGCAGCTGCAGTCTCCGAGCTGTCAGCACAGAGCCCCGTGTGGGGCTCAAACTCCCAAACTGTGAGATCATGACCTGAGCCTAAGGCGGACGCTTAACCGACTGAGCCACCCAGCTGCCCCTAAGTGTCTCTTTCTATACCTTGTAAACAATATGTTTTCCGTAGATGCTGGCAAACAACTTGGAATTTGACCTCTGACATCTTTCATGGGACTGTATGTGGGAAGGTTTTGAGCTAGAGCTGATGTAATGCATCCCAGGGAAGCAGTGCTTGGAACTCAGGTAGCTTTAAGCAGGTAAGCTAATAGCAGAGTAAACTTGCCAGAAATAAGCATGTATAAAAGAATAAAAGAAACGGAAACAGTAAAACCATTGATAACAAAATACAGGGAGAATGATTCAGGGCTTCTGTGGGAATCCATAGAGGCCGAAGGCTCTAAAAGCTGAGACTGCTTCATTTTTCTTTTGATGTAACAGTCATTAAAAAATAGTAATAAGGCTCAGGCCAGGACCAACATGGAAACTCACTTATATTATATCAGCATTGTGCGTGTGTGTTTTTTTTATACTTGTATTACAGCATAGGGCAGTGTCACATATACAAGACTTTTTTTGCGTAAATTGTATGTTTCATTCAAAACAAAGACAGGCTTGCTTGAAACTGAATTGACAGCTTTCTGGCTGTAAAGATAAATACAGCACTTTTCAGGTAGTGAATTCATGAATAATCAATGAACCAGCAAAAGACAAAAAGTGACATATGGCAGCCTGGTCTGGATTAAGTGTGATTGTCACATTCCCTTCCCCACCTTTTCCCCTTCACTAATTTATTGAAAGAAACAAAGCCAGCCTCATTTAGCCAGAACACAGTACCTCTGAAAAAGTCTACTTAGGCAAAGTGTTACCAGCCAAGTTTATTCATTAAATGTCTCCTCTATTCTTTGGTGTTTTAATAGTCTAGCCCAACTTGTTTGTGTTAATAGAAATTTTATTCAGAATGAAAATTTGACTTGAAATCTTGAAATAAACTGGTAGTTTTGTTTTTTCAGATTACTGGTACATTAGTATTTCCAAATAAGTAACACTTACTTAACCATGCTGATTTGCCAGAATGTTTCTCTAAATGAACAATAAACACATTATAGGTGTGTTTTCATGCCTTCACCTAGTATATAAGCCAGAATAGAGAGAAGGCATTCTTAATTTTTTCCTTTGTATCAACCAACACTTGATTAAAGATACTGATTTTATTATTTTTAACAAAAAATAATCATTTTTAATAGAAATTCTTTGGTAACACCAAAGTTTTTAGAATAGTGTTCTAAGGAACTGATGGTGGGGAGGTATATGTTCCCAATCTAAGTAATAACTCTACCACTTTAAAACTTTAGTCTTTTTTTTAATATATAGTTGATTGTCAGGTGGGTTTTCATATAACACCCAGTGCTCATCCCCATAAGTGCCCTCCTCCATGCCCATCACCCATTTTCCCCTCTCCCCTACCTCTCTCATCAGCCCTCAGTTTGTTCTCAGTATTCAAGAGTCTCTTATGGTTTGCCTCCCTCCCTCTCCTTAACTATTTTTTCCCCTTCCCCTCCTCCATGGTCTTCTGTTGTTTCTCCTGTTCCACATATGAGTGAAAACATATGGTATTTGTCCTTCTCTGCCTGACTTATTTCACTTAGCGTAACACTCTCGAGTCCCATCCATGTTGCTACACATGGCCAGATTTCATTCTTTCTCATATCCCATTGTATATATAAACCACATCTTCTTGATCCATTCGTCAGTTGAAGGACAGTTAGGCTGTTCTATGATTTGACTATTGTTGAAAGTGCTGCTACGAACATTGGGATGCATGTGCCCCTATGCATCAGCACTCCTGTATCCCTTGGGTAAATTCCTAGCAGTGCTATTCCTGGGTCGTAGGGGAGTTCTGTTGTTAATTTTTTGAGGAACCTCCACACTGTTTTCCAGAGGGGCTGCACCAGTTTACATTCCCACCAACAGTGTAAGAGGGTGCCATTTCTCCACATCCTCACTAGCATCTATAGTTTTCTGATTTGTTCATTTTAGCCACTCTGTCTGTCGTGAGGTGGTCTTGATTTGTATTTCCCTGATGATGAAAGATTTTGAGCATTGTTTCATGTGTCTGTTGGCCATCTGGATGTCCTCTTTGGAGAAAGTGTCTGTTCATGTCTTCTGCCCATTTCTTTACTGGATGGATTATTTGTTTTTCAGGTGTGGAGTTTCTTGAGTTCCGTATAGATTTTGGATACTAGCCCTTTATCTGATATGTCATTTGCAAATACCTTTTCCCATTCCTTTGGTTGCCTTTTAGTTTTATTGATTGTTTCCTTTGCCGTGCAGAAACTTTTAATCTTGATGAGGTCCCAATAGTTCATTTTTGTTCTTGATTCCCTTGCCTTTGGGGATGTGTCAGGTAAGAAATTGCTGTGGCTCAGGTCAAGGATGTTGTTTCCCTCTCTCTCCTCTAGGGTTTTGATAGTTTCCTGTCTCACATTCAGGTCCTTCATCCATTTTGAGTTTATTTTTGTATATGGTGTGAGAAATTGATCTAGTTTCATTCTTCTGCATGTTGCTGTCCAGTTCTCCCAGCACCATCTGTTAAAGAGGCTGTCTTTTCTCCATTGGATATCTTTCCTGCTTTGTCAAATTAATTGGCCATATGTTTGTGGGTCCAATTCTGGGTTCTCTACTCCATTGGTCTATGTGTCTGTTTTTGTGCCAGTACCATACTGTCTTGATGATTACAGTTTTGTAGTAGAGGCTAAAGTCTGGGATTGTGATGCCTCATGCTTTGGTTTTCCTATTCAATATTACTTTGTCTATTCAGGGTCTTTTGTGGTTCCATACAAATTTTAGGATAGTTTATTCTAGCTTTGAGAAGAATGCTGGTGCAATTTTGATTGGGATTGCATCTAGATTGCTTTGGGTAGTATTGACATTTTAACGATATTTATTCTTCTGATCCATGAGCATGGAATGTTTTCCATTTCTTTGTGTCTTCTTCAATTCCCTTCATAAGTTTTCTATAGTTTTCAGCATACAGATCTTTTACATCTTTAGTTAGGTTTATTCCTAGGTATTTTATGGTTTTTGGTGAAATTGTGAATGGGATCAGTTTCTTGATTTCTCTTTCTGTTGCTTCATTGTTGGTGTATAAAAATGCAACCAATTTCTGTACGTTGATTTTGTACCCTGCAACTTTGCTGAATTCATGGAGCAGTTTTAGTAGGCTTCTGGTGGAATCTGTCAAGTTTTCCATGTAGAGTATCATGTCATCTGCGAAAAGTGAAAGTTGACTTCATCTTTGCCAATTCTGATGCCTTTGATTTCCTTTTGTTATCTGATGGCTGATGCTAGGACTCTGGCACTATGTTAAACAACAGTGGTGAGAGTGGACATCCCTGTCGTGTTCCTGACCTCAGGGGGAAAGCTCTCAGGTTTTCCCCATTGAGGATGATGTTAGCTGAGGGCTTTAAAACTTTAGTCTTTTCTGGTGGCTAATGAAGGGTGAGGTGTTCAGTCCAGGGAGGCGGTTTGCAGCTTGAGTTTGCCTGGCTTTTGCAAGGACTTGATTCTGAAGGATTTAACACCGAAGAGTCTCTGGATAGCGTAATTCTCCAGTTCCCTCGATTCCACTCTCATCTTCCCAAACCCTTTGAAATTGGCAGAGGAATTAGTAGTAGATTTTGATTAAGTACATGTTAAACAAAGAATTGCCATCCGTTTTGAATGGCTCCTGCCAACTTCCTCACCAAAAAAAGGTTCTGGAAATGTTTTCTTCCAATTATAGTTTCCCATATGAATATGAAATATTAATGGTTCTAATTTTTAGAAATCTGTTAAAGGGCTTCTTATTAAAGGAATCAGCAGAACAGTACATTAATTATTTCATTCCAGTGGTACAAGTGACACACTGAGTAACATCTGGCTTTGTTCAAATTCATTGGAGGATTCCTTGATAAGATTTTTCATGTAAATTCTCTTGAACTGTGTACTCTTTTTTTTTCCCCTTAAAGTATAATTGAACTTTCTCTGTATGACATGATCCCCCTATAATTGAGAGTAGTGAATGGTCATAAGGTATTTAGCAAGTAATTTGTTAAATCTAGAATTGGATTAAATTTGTAATTAATTTACTTTTACAATACAAATTATGGTAGATTGACACTTAATTTTATAATGGTTTTCAACTTGTTTCCTTGATTGTGGAAGAAGGATATGGTGTTACTGTGAATGTACTTGTTTTTTCTATAGCCTGGCATGTATGTGGTGGTTGTGTCACGTGTGTTGGGGAAGAAAAAACATGAAGGACTGCTATTGTATTGACAGATGGCATCTAAGAAAAACAGTGTAATATCTATTGAAAAATAAACTTGGCTAATGACCTTTAACCTTTAAAATTACTTCAACCCAGCAACTCCATCGGTTTATCAGCAGTTTTGAAAATACCTAATACTGGGGCGCCTGGGTGGCTTAGTCGGTTAAGCGTCCGACTTTCGCTTAGGTCATGATCTCGCGGTTNCTAATACTTACACCATGGTTCAGCTGTAGAAAGCGCAGACTGGGTGGGAATGAGAATGGTCATGAGAAGCCTGCCCTTGAAACTCCTGAAGATAAGCCCTAATACTGATTTGTGTGTATTTACTCCCTCTGTGACTGATTCAGTGAATAAAGCCTGTTCATCAAAGAAATCTTGTCCTTGACTCAGGTCCATTTTGTCACAAATCATACACTTCAATTTTAGGATTACGTCAGGCTGAAATTATGAACAAAGCTTGTTGCTATGTTCATTCTTTTATAACACAATGGGTGGCTTATCATCAAATTACCTATGGTAGTATCACCAGCAGTTTTATATATTTAGGGTAAATTCTGCCAACTCTTCCTGAAAGCTATTAGGCTTTCACTTTTGGGACAAGAAAGAAAGAATCCTTGTTGTATATTGAATGCTTACCATTTGCCAAACATTGTATTATGCTGAACTTGAGAAATACACAGTTTCTACTTGCCTGTAAACACAGAGTGTTGTTAGTAAGATATAACACACATCGAACAGAAGAAAAGTTTACCCAGGGCTGAATTTTAAGAATAGTTTTGATTTTTATCAAAGACGATCTTAGTCATTGGAGGTTTAAATTTTTTAAAAATGTTTTTTATTTATTTCTGAGAGAGAGATAGCATGAGCAGGGGAGGGTCAGAGAGAGAGGGAGACACAGAATCCGAAGCAGGCTCCAGGCTCTGAGCTGTCAGCACAGAGCCCAATGCGGGGCTCGAACCCACTAACTGTGGGATCATGACCTGAGCTGAAGTCAGACACCCAACCGACTGAGCCACCCAGGAGCCCCAGTCTTTGGAGGCTTATAATCTATAAAGCAGAAGAGTTAGAGCTACTATTGGGTGAGGTAGGAGGAAGACACATTTAAAAATTCTATTTTAGAAGCCATTGTTGAACCCCTTTTTTTTGTTTCAGAGACTCTTTGATAGTCACTGGGATCACAAACCTGATTATGCCCCCAAGATACTCAAAAGTATAGGATGATAAGAGTACTTTCAACTGCATTGCCCTTTACAGATTGCAAATTGCTTATATTATCTCCATTCTTAAAAAAATTTGTTTTAATGTTTATTTTTGAGTGAGAGAGAGACAGAGTGGGATTGAGGAAGGGGCAGAGAGAGAGAGGGAAACACAGAATCTGAAGCAGGCTCCAGGCTCTGAGCTGTTAGCGTAGAACCCGATGTGGGGCTCGAACTCCCTAACCATGAGATCATGACCTGTGCTGAAGTCAGACGCTTAACCAACTGAGCCACCCAAGCGCCCCTCTCCGTTATTCTTATGACAGCACAGTCGGGCCTTTCCAGTTCAGAGGCCGAGGTTAAGTGAGAAATGGAGGAGGTGGTTAGACCCACTCCTGTGTTTCTGCAGTATCTTAAGAAAATGCTGAGTGAGGAGTTAGGTAAGCTATTAATAAACTATGTAGAAAAGCACAAGGGACTTTAGAATATATCCTGTATTGATCTTTGAGTGACTTTACTAGGATAAAATGGTGAAGCAAAGCCATTTAGTAGTTTGATAATCTTGAAAAGATGAGATATGTACATTTCTTTATTATTATGACATATTTGTTAAGGGCATAATGTGCATCAGGCATTATATTCATTGACTGTTCTATTTGGTTCTGTTGTAACAGAATTGTAATTTAAGTATGCTTGATGCAGAAGATTGCAAAGTACAGATCAATATGAAGATACAGAAAAAATTAATTTGGAGAGCCTGGGTGGCTCAGTCGGTTAAGCGTCCGACTTCAGTTCAGGTCACGATCTCACGGTTCGTGGGTTCGAGCCCTGCGTCGGGCTCTGTGCTGACAGCCAGCTCAGAGCCTGGAGCCTGTTTCGGATTCTGTGTCTCCCTCTCTCTGACCCTGCCCTGCTCACGCTCTCTCTCTCTCTCTCTCAGAAATAAGTAAAACATTAAAAAATTAAAAAAAAAAAGAAAAACTTAATTTACTCTGCCTCTCATCACCCAGAAGGAGTTACTGTGAACATTTTGATCTATTTCCTCAGGTTCCTTCTTATCTTTAAAATATAGATCCAAATTGTACTATAGTTTTAAGTAGGGACTTTCACCTCACATTAAAAATTGTTAATATTTCTTGGGCATTAACTATATGTTTGGCACAGAGCTAGTATAATCTAAATTTTTTTTTTTAATTTTAAAAGTCTGTACCATTAAATACATGCAAAGGAATCTAGGTATCACATACACATGGATTGTGGATTTCTATGAATGGATCACCTAATGTGAGAATGTAGAATAATATTGAAGGGTGGCAGAATATGCTAACTAAGCATATGCCACTTTGGCATAAAGATTATTTTTAGCTAAAGGCACTTGAAAAACAGCAGATGCAAAGAAGGATGCTCTGACCTCCCATGTGAAAGATGCCCTCCCCATACAGGGAAGAAACATGCTTATCACTAGAGTTAGGAGTTGAGGCTGGGTATTCTGTACAAACAGACCTTGTTAAAATCACAATTTTTCTTTTAGGTTTACCATATATTTTAGTTTTCTTTCCAAAATCATCTCTCCTTGTTCAACCTAATACTGAAATTCTTGGGTTTTGCCAGTTCTTTAGGTCTTCATTTTCTTGTGGCAACTTCCAAGTATATGTAAAAATAAAATTTGTGTGCCTTTCTCCTGTTAATCTGTTTTAAATCACTTTAATTCTCTGGCCCATCTGGAGACTCAATGGTAGAGGTAAAATTTTACCTCCCCTACACTGTCCATATATATGTTCTTTCCCATTCCACTCTCTAATTTCCCCATCAGAAACACTACTGTCCTCAATTTTACCATTTTCTTGCCTTCTAATTTTTTTATTTTACCTTATTTTTAAAAATTTAATTTTTTAGCATTTATTTTTTTATTGAAGAATAATCGGCATACAATATTGTATTAGTTCAGGTGTATAACGTAATGAATAAATATATACATTCAAAATGGTCACCACAGTGTCTGGTTACCATCTGTCACTATACAGAGTTCTATATTATTCCCTATGTTGTACATTACATCCTGTGTTTTATTTATTGTGTAACTGGAATATTGTACCTCTTAATCAGCTATTTTGTCTTTCAAACTCCCCTTCCCAGCAGCCATCGTTTTGTTCTCTGTAACTATGACTCTGTTTCTCTTTTGTTTGCTCATTTTTTTGTAAACAATGTTTTATTTTTATTTCTTTTTTAAAAGAATTCCTGATTTCTTTTTTTTAAAAATATTTTTATTTATTTCTGGGAGAGAGAGAGAGAGCGTGAGCAGGGGAGGGTCAGAGAGAGGGAGACACAGACTCTGAAATAGGCTCCAGGCTCTGAGCTGGCAGTCAGTACAGAGCCCGACGTGAGGCTCGAACCCACGAACCGCGAGATCATGACCTAAGCGAAAGTCGGACGCTTAACCGACTAAGCCACCCAGGCGCCCTACAATGTTTTATTTTTTTGAATGTTTATTTTGAGAAAGAGAGAGAGCAAGCAGGGGAGGGGCAGAGAGAGAGGGAGACCAAGAATCCCAAGCAGGCTCTGCTCTGTCAGTGCAGTGCCTGACACCGGGCTCGATTCCACAGCTGTGAGATCATGACCTGAGCTGAAATCAAGAGTCGGAGGCTTAACCGACTGAGCTACACCCATTTGTTTTGTTTTGTTTTGTTTTTTAGATTCTATCTGTGTGAAGTCATACAGCATTTGTCTTGTCTCTGACTTGTTTCACTTAACATAACACCCTCTAGGTCCATCCATATTATTGTGAATGGCATGGTTTCATTCCTTTTTATGGCTGAATAATATTCCATTGTGTATATATACCACATCATCTTTACCCATTTATCTGTCAGTGGACACCTAGGTTGCTTCCCTATTGTAAATAATGCTACAGTGAACATAGGAATACTTCTGTCTTACTGCATTGGTGTTTTCATTTTCTTTGGATAAATATGCAGAAGAGAAATAGCTGAATTGTATGGTATTTCTATTTTCAATTTTTTGAGGAACCTATACTGTTTTCCACATTGGCTGTACCAGTTTTTATTCTCACCAGCAGTGCATAAATGTCCCTTTTCTCCACATTCTTGCCAGCACTTGTTATTTTGTGTGTTTGTTGATGATAGCCATCTTGACAGGTGTGAGGTGATAGCTCACTGAGGTTTTGATTTGCATTTCCCTGATGATTAGTGATATTGGGTATTGTTCTTTGTGTGTGTGGCCATCTGTATATCTTCTTTTGGAAAAATGTCTATTCAGGTCCACTGCCTATTTTTTAATTGGATTGTTTAAAATATTGGGATGAATGAGTTTTTAATATATTTTGGATGTTAATCCCTTATCAAATATATCATTTGCAAATAGGTTGCCCTTCATTTTGTTGATGGTTAACTTGCTGTACAAAAACTTTTTAGTTTAATGTAGTCTCTTTTGTTCTTTCCTGAGGAGACATATCTCAAAACTTGTTGCTGATATCAATGTCAAAGAGCTAACTGCCTATATTTTCTTTTAGGAGTTAAATGGTATCAGGTCTTTAATCCATATGGGATTTATTTTTGTATATGGTATAAGAAAGTGGTCCAATTTCATTCTTTTCCATATAACAATTTGGTTTTCCCAATACCATTTATTAAAGAGACTTTATTGTATATTCTTGCCTCATTTTATAAATTGACCATATTATGTGTGGGTTTATTCCTGAATTATCTGTTCACTTCCATTGATCCATTTGTCTGTTTTGTGCCCGTACTATACTGTTTTGATTACTGTAATTTTGCAGTAGTAGAGTTTAAAACTAGGAAATATGGATACTTCAGCTGTGTTTTTTCTTAAGATTCCTTTGGCTATTTGGGATCTTTTGTGGTTCCATAGAAATTTTAGGATGGTCTTCTCTGTGTCTGTGAAAAATGCCATTGGTATTTTGATAGGGATTGCATTGAATCTGTAGATTGCTTTGGGTAGTATGGACATTTTAACAATGTTACTTTTTCCAATGCATATACATGGTATATCTTTCCATTTGTTTGTATTGGCTTCCCTTTTATAATCAGTGTCTTACAGTTTTCAGATTACAGGTCTTTCACTTTGTTGGTTAAATTTATTCCTAGGTATTTTATCCTTTTTGATACAATTATAAATAAGACTGGTTTCTTAATTTCTCTTTTCGATTGTTGTTAGTGTACAGAAATATAACAGATTAATTTTGTATTCTGCAGCTTTACTGTATTTATTTTAACAGTTTGGTGATGGGAGCTTTAGGGTAATCTATATGTAGTATCGTGTCATCTGCAAAGAGTCACAGTTGTACTTCTTCCTTTTGAATAAGGATCCACTCATTTATTTCTTTACTAGGCCTAATTGCTGTCCAGGACTGCCAATACTGTGTTGAATAAAAGTGGTGAGAGAGAGCACCCTTGTGTTGTTCTTCGTCTTGCAGGAAAAGCTTTCAGTTTTTCACTGCGGAGTATGATGTTAGCTGTGTGTTTATCACATTTTGCCTTTATTATGTTGAGGCATACTTCCTCTATACCCACTTTGTTGAGAGTTTTTATCCTAAATGGATGTTGAGTTTTATCAAATGCTGTTTTGTCTGCGTCTGTTGAGATGATCATATGGTTTTTGTCTTTCATTTTTTTTTTTTAATGTGAATCACATTGATTTGTGGATATTGAACTCTCCTTGCATCCCTGGAATAAATCCCACTTGATCATGGCTTATAATCCTTTCAATGTCTCTGTCTCAAAAAAAAAAAAAGTCTGTTTCTTGATTTGCCTCTTTCTTTTTACTCCTATGATTGTTTTGTTTCTTAAATTCCACATATGAGTGAAATCACATGGTATTTGTCTTTCTCTGACTTAGCATAATACTCTGTAGCTCCATCTGTGTTATTGCAGATGGCAAGAGTTCATTCTTCTGGCTGAGTGACATTCCATTATGTGTGTGTGTGTGTGTGTGTATACACATCTTCTTTATCCATTCATTAGTCAATAGGCATTTGGGCTCTTCCATAATTTGGCTACTGCTAATAATGCTGCTATAAATATCAGGGTGCACGTATCCCTTCTAATGAGTATTTTTGTATCCTTTGGGTAAATACCTAACAGTGCAATTGCTGGATCATAGGGTAGTCCTATTTTTGCCTTTTTCAGGAACCTCCATATTATTTTCCAGAGTGGTTGTTCCAGTTTGCATTCCCACCGATGGTGTAAGAGGGTTCCCCTTTCTCCACATCCTTGCCAATACCGGTTGTTTCCAGTGTTATTAACTTTAGCCATTCTGACAGGTGCGAGGTGGTATCTCATCGTGATTTTGATTTGTATTTCCCTGATGATGAATGATTAAGAGTACTTTTTAACATAAAAAACTATTCCCATATCTTCAAATATGGTTACATTCTGAGGTACTGGGCATTAGGGTTTCAAGATATGAACGGATCGTAGGGCACACAGTTTTGCCCATAACATAGAATGAGGGGCAGAATAGAAGAGATAGAGAGTATAAATTTCAACAAGGAACTTAAGAGGACTGGCCAGAGAGGTAAAAGGAAAACAGAGAGTTGAAACTGTGAACACGATAGAGTTTCAAGGAGGGAACATTCAGCCATGAGCCTCCCAGATTCTACTTCTAGTCACCGATACCAAATTGTTTTATTTTCCTATATACTTTCTTCTTCTAAAATGGAGGCTTTTAATAGAATTGCTGAAGTAAATGTTTAATAGGGGTTTTCCTTACTCATACTCCCTTGCAAAATGGTTATGAATCAGAGTACTTTATGTATAGTTTTTGATGCCAGAAAATACCGAATATCTTTTTGCTGTGTTTTCAAATCTGTAAGAGAATGGCCTTGAAACATTTTTTATTCAAACGGATGAGACATCATGAGTAATCAGATTTAGAAATCATAGTTTACTATTTAAAGCTTTCTACCACAACTCTATCATTTCTAGTTTAAGTGCATGGTAATTTTCAGTGCTGACAATATTTGTAAGGAGGTTTAAGGATAATAGTGATAAATCCTGTGAAATCACTCTGCCTTGCCCTTCACTTTTCCTCAGTTTCCTGTTACTGCTGCTTCTCAACTTCATGTTTTCACTTCTTGGCATCTTTGCTGCTAGGAGCTAGTCCAAGCTGCCATCATTTCCTGTATGGACTACGGCAGGAGCTTTTTAATCGGTTTTCAGGCTTCCATCCCGCCCCTTCTAGAGAAATCATTAAAAAAAGAAAAGGCAAGCCAGACTATATCATCCTGATTGAAGTCTTCAGCAGCATCTCATTACACTTAGGATAAAATCCAAACTGTCTCTGATACCTGAAAAGTGTCTACCTGATGAAGAGCCTGCCTCCCTGCTGGCCCTCAGTCAGCATGCCGACCTGCCCGCTGCTTCTTGAACATTCCAAGTTGGCTGCCTGGAGGCGTTAGCCTGCTCTACTTGCGCCTCTTCTGGGTTTCAAATGACTCCTTCAGTCTCAAGTCAAGTGGTGGCTTGGCAGAGAGGCTTCCCTCACCCCCCAGCTGAAATCGCTCTTTCTTTTATACTCCAGCATGTGTTGACCTTAAAAAGAAAACTGCCAGTTATTTCACCAGCAAAAGATGTTTTTTGGGGGGAAGAACAAAGAATTGCAATCTGGGTCCAGTAAGCTATGTCAGAACAGTAGGCAAGTTAGGGGCACACTCTTAGAGAGGAAAATGGGGACTTGGGAAGGCTGTTATTCAACAAACAGTCCACTGCAGTAAACTGAGAGTTGGAAATACAGGGTTTCCCCATTGGCTGAGTTGTGACCGTCTCTCATTGGCTGATCTGTTGCTGGGAGGTGGTGCGGGGCGGGAGGAAGATCTTTCTTCGGGCCTGGGGGGGGGGGCTCCACCTGCAAGGTCCCTCTCTTCCTGTTGGATTTGCCTTTGAGGATGGGCGGTAGGGAGAAGACCTCCCCTGCCAAACCTCCTGACTCCATTTTAGTGCGGTTTCCCCTTCGTGATTTTCATACAGGTCACATCCATAGATTTGTTTGTTTTAGGTTGGTAGGGAGGCTGCTTTTGTAAACTACTGCCAAACTGTTTTTTTCAATGTGGATGTACCATTTTGTATTCTCACCATCACTGGCTGTTCCATATCCAATATTTGTTGTTAGTGTTTTGGCTCTTAGTAGTTCTAATAGGCGCGTCATAGTATCTCTTTGGTTCCCTGATGACAGATGACATTGAGTATCTTTGCGTATGCCATCTGTGTATCTTCTTTGGTGAGACATTTGTTCAATTTTCCCCCCTATTTTTAAAATTAGGTTTATTTTTCTATTGTTGATTTTTAGGAGTACTTTGTATATTTTGGGAAGAGTCCTTTATCAAATATGTCTTTTGCAAATATTTTCTCCCAGTCTGTAGTTTATCTTCTCATTCTCTTGACCCTCTATTTTTTCCAAAGTATTTATCACTAACCAAGATGATCTTATTATTGTTTATCTTCTCCCACTACAACCTAAGGTCTACGGACCACATGTCTGTTTTGTTCTTTGCTGTAGAGCAGTGCATAGATGGTGCCTGGTATTCTGAGCACGGTTGGCAAGTATTTGTTGATTGGTTGGATGACAACTGTTAACATTTTTAGTTTATTTTATTCCTAATGAAAATGGAATTAAGCTGATTTTAATTTTTTTCATCTTATTTGAAACTCTGTTTCAAATTTTGTCATTTTAATCTTCAAAATTAAGGCTAATAGCCACTTGCAATAGTGAAAGGTCAATTTCCACTATTGTGTATATCTATACATAACTGCTGATCTCTACTTACTTTGTCTTCTCAAGAATTGTACAGATTTATTCTCCAGGAGGTAGTCACAGGACTGGGCCTTGGAAACAGGAGAATGTTATCTCAGTCCCATGAAGCCTTATGAAATGAATGCCACCTGCTAGACAGTGGAAAATCTTAGTATGTTCAAATATGTATTTACAGATACGCATGCGTGCACGCGCGCGCGCACACACACACACACTGAACTTTGCAAGGTAAAAAAAGTTATTCAGATCCGTGGTTCCTTATTGTTTTCTTAATTCATTGGATTTGTTTGTTTTTTTTTAATGTTTTTTATTTATTTTTGAGAGAGAGATAGAGACAGCATGAGCAGGGGAGGGTCAGAGAGAGAGGGAGACACAGAATCCGAAGACAGGCTCTAGGCTCTGAGCTAGTTGTCAGCACAGAGCCCAATGCGGGGCTCGAATCCACGAACCATGAGATTGTGACCTGAGCTGAAGTTGGACACTTAACCGACTGAGCCACCCAGGCACTCCGGATTTGTTAAAGATAGAAAATGACATTTGGTTTTTTGCTGTAGTGCTTTCATTTTTTCTTTTATTTTTACTAGTTTTTGGCTTTATATATTTTAGTGTTATGTTGTTTGCTCCTATTGATCATAGCTATTATATTTTTGTCCATC
Organism: Crocuta crocuta; assembly: GCF_008692635.1. Taxonomy (NCBI): domain Eukaryota; kingdom Metazoa; phylum Chordata; class Mammalia; order Carnivora; family Hyaenidae; genus Crocuta; species Crocuta crocuta. The sequence goes on from NW_027532825.1 coordinate 5,386,358, forward strand.
TTTGACTCAGTGAAAGGCTTTTTGCCTTGAATTCTACTCTGAATATTTCCACTCTGCTTTGTTTTTGTTTGAATATGTATTTTTTAAGCCATTCATTACTTTTAAAAAAATTGCCCTTAAAAATAATGTATATTTTACAGGGACGCCTGAGTGGCTCAGTTGATTAAGTTATTGACTCTTGATTTTGGCTCAGGTCATGATCTCACAGTTGATGAGTTTGAGCCCCATGTCAAGCTCTGCACTGATATTGTGGAGCCTGCTTGGGATTCTCTCTCTCTCTCTCTCTCTCTCTCTCTCTCTGTCTCTCCCTCTCTCTCTTCTCCTCCCCTGCTAATGCTCTCTCTGTCTCTTTCTCAAAATAAATAAAACTTTGAAAAAAATTAATGTACATTTTACAGAGTTTCTAAAATCCTTTCAGAAAAGGTTTTAAATGATATTTTGGTTTTCTATTGCTGCATAACAAACCATCTCAAAACTTTGCAGCTTCAAACTAGAACAATTTAATATCTGTCGTGATTCAGAGATGGCACAGGCGGGTGTCCCTTCTGCTCCATGGAAGTTCTGCTGGTGCCGCAGTCATCTGTGGTTCGCCTAGACTCGAACGTGCATAGTTGCTCATTCACACGGTTAGTGTGTTTGTAGGGATGGCTTGTTTCCTGCAGAAGGAACGTGTGAACTTTTGGGATGGATCTTGGACAGCACTTATTATCCGCATGGGAGGTCGACTGTTAGGAAACCCACAACGTGGGTTTTGTCACGTAAAGGAAAAATCGTGGCCTCTGGGATGAGACAGATACATATAATAGCCCTGTTGTGGAGTAACAATGTAACCATGAGCAGGTTTCAGAACCTTTCTTAAGGCTTTTTTCCTAGCTCTAAAATATTTGAAGATATTATAAGAAATCGTAGTAGTGCATATAAAATATCCTGCTTTATGCCTGGCCCACAGTAGTCCCACAGATGTGGGACCAGCCAGGCCAGCCGTATGTCATCCAGAGGAAATTGAGTGGGTAGATTATTCCTGAAGTGGGTCTCCCTGAGCAAAGCCCAGAGTTAGAGAAGAATCCTGGGAGGTTAATCATCTTGCTGGGAAGGCCACATGCTCCTGGGTTCATGTGCAGGCTTCTAGCCCTGCTCCAACTTCAGCTGCCTGTTATGCCCATTCTTGACATATTAAGGCAAATCATGGTTTTAACAATTTGGGGATTGTAGTGTAGAGAAAAGAATCACTTTACTAAAGGGACTCCGCTTGTAAGACATAGCTTGATTTCAGAAATATTACAATGTGAGAAAACTGCCTTATAAAAATCAAGGCTTTATCATCTTAGCTCGGTCCATCTTTCTCGGCTGGGTTTTGGGTTACTTGTCTTGCTGTGAGGGCCTCCTGAGTTCACGTCTTATTAAACTCGAGGATTTTATCTCACACCCTGGCAGATCGGTGCTTGAGTTTCCTGCCATCTGACCGGGCCCACGAGGGTTGTGTGCCTGTTATCCGGGGCCAGAACTCTTGGGAAGAGGAGTCTATTCCATTTATTGCCATAGACTCTAAATCTCTCAAGATGTGGTGGGGGAGGCATTGTGTGTGGCGTGGAGAGAGTAGCTGTCCCCATCCTCTAATGTCCCAGGATCCCTTACAGGATCACCTGACCAGCCTTTGAACCACAGCCCATGGGTTTGACCTTCTGGACTTTGTTCCTGTAGACCACCGATTGCAAATTTGGCTGCGTTTTAGGCTTACCTGAGGAGGTTAAAAAAAACACCAGTGCCGGGATGCCAACTCCCATAGATTCTATTTTCATTGATCTGGGGAGTGGCCTGGACATCAAAAACAAATTTTTTTTAATGTTTTATTTATTTCTAGGAGAGAGAGAGAGAGACAGCGTGAGCAGGGGAGGGTCAGAGAGAGAGGGAGTCACAGACTGAAACAGGCTCCAGGCTCTGAGCTGGCAGTCAGCACAGAGCCCCACGTGGGGCTCGAACCCACGAACCGCGAGATCATGACCTAAGCGAAAGTCGGACGCTTAACCGACTAAGCCACCCAGGCGCCCCCCAGAAACATTTTTTTAAGCTCCTCAGAGGAGTCCGATGTGCAGCCCAGTTTGAGATCGTACCAGATTGCTTCCATCCCTCCCTGGTCAGATCGTGTCTGTGGCTTGAACCCTCTCTCTAGCTGATTCTGTTTATCTCCCCGATGATATTCCTGCAGATCTCCTCCATCTGGTTGGGGGCTCGGAGGGAGGCGACAGGAGGGCCCTCAGCCCTGTTTCACAGATTGCCCTTTGACTCTGGAAAGGCACTCACTCCTTTGAGAAGAGATTGTAAGCCATTAGCCTTTGGGGCCCTCTGTCACCCTTCCTGTGTCAGAGCAGAGCTACTGCCTGTACTCTGTTCCACCTTCGTGTGGCTAACCAGCTTCATTTTCAAGATGTGTCACAACCCTTGCCTCTTAGTTAACTGAAAAGCAAAAAAATCTTCCCCTAATTGGCTGCGTATTAGGCTAACTGATTTTGAGTTTCTTGCAGATTTTCACATCAGATTAACACATTTTCAGTGATCAAAAGCTTAGTTCTACAATATAGCATTCCTGGAGGCAGCCTCAAATCCACGCCTTTTTGACTTTGTGGTGTGCGAGTTGGGGGCTGGTGACCACGGTCTTCAAGGCAGTGGGTGAGGTAGGTGAACTGAAGCTGATTAAAAAGGGGTAGAGGCCGAGTCTTCGTTCTCTTCTCCCCACCTCACCCCCAGATCCCTCACCTCACTGTCACATGTGAGGGGCTCCCCGCAGACTCGGTCGTCACGGCTGCCTTAGTTCTCCTTTGAGTCAGGGTGGCCCGTCAGAGCTTCCCATTTAGGCCCCAGTGTGTGGGCCACTTCTAGGACTGCTTGTTTCTGCTCGGACTCTTGATTTGTGGCTTTCATGAGGGGCTGTTATCCAAAAAGTAGTGATTTGAAAGTTGTGAACTTTTTTTTTAATTTTTAATGTATTTTATTTATTTCTGAGAGAGAGAGAGAGACAGCGTGAGTAGGGGAGAGGCGGAGAGAGAGGGAGACACAGAATCCAAAGCAGGCTCCAGGCTCTGAGCTGTCAGCACAGAGCCCGACGCGGGGCTCGAACCCACCAACCGTGGATCATGGCCTGAGCCGAAGTCGGACGCTTAACCGAATGAGCCACCCAGGCGCCCCGGAACTTGTGAACTTTGAAAAACAAGCCTAGGGACGTGTGCGGTGCTGGGCACTTCGGACACGCCATTGCTGAGCACGCGTGGGCTTTGTGTGTTGTTAGGGACCGTTCCTCCTCAGCTGCTGCGTCCCGCCGCCCCTGGGCATGGGCCTTGTGGCCGCTCGACTTCCCTTTCCGCCGAGCGGAGAGCGGCTGCCTTGAAGAAATGTCTAGTGCACCAGAGGGCGTAATTTTGTGCACTAATGTTACCCCAGCTGTATTCCTTTTCTTAAAATTATTTTCCCTCTGGCTTCACTTCCTCATTCATTGCCTTCTTCTCTTCTAAAATTCGCCTCCATGTTAGCCCCATCGTCCTTTTTACAATGAGCTGGTATGCAAATTAGTGACAGAATATTTTAAGAAACTGCCTTTCTGATACACTCTCTCCTACCGCACTGCTGCTCCCCCCCCTGCGGCCCCCCTGTGGGGTAGAGCCCAGCAGCCCAGGGTGGCTCCTCCGCAGGAGCCGCCTCCGTCCCCAGACCGCCGTCCCGCAGCCCGGGCTCCCGGGGGCCTCAGCCGTCATCGCTGCTGCCGGCCTGTGCTCGCCCTTCCCCCGACATGGCGCCTGTGTCCCTTCAGCTCTGCTCTCTCTGCTGAGTTGATTTCCTCTGTGAAGCCTTTGCTGACCCCCTCCAGGCGGAGCCGGCCACGCCTTTGTGCAAATTAGGAACAGGCACCTGCCCTTCTTCAAGTCACTTTCTAGAACTTCCAGCTGTTGGAAAACTGCCTTAATACATCGGAATCTGGGATGTGTCGCCTGCAAGTGGCACCTGCGAGGACTGAGCTGTGCCGAGCCGCGTAGCTGTACCTGACGGCCCTTTTGTGGCCTGTGTTCCGCTCAGCGCTGGCTGTCTGGCCAGGGCAGGCCCTCACCAACCGTTTGCTAAACCAAAGAGTGAAAGAAAGTACAAGTGTGTGCCTCGTTCTTATCACAAAAGAGCAGGAAAGGCACATGTGATATGCCTTTTGGCACTGAACAGGATGAATATATTTTAATTTAGAGACGTACACATCTCTATATATGTAGGTATATATTCACTTTTCAGTATTTCTGAAATCAGCAGTATCTTAAAATCAGTGTATCATGGTGGTTAAGAACACAGACCCGGGTGCCAGACTGCCTGGGTCTGAATCCCAGTGCTACCACTGACACACGTATCAGTGACTTTGGACACTCTACCTAACCTCTTTGTGCCTCAGTTTACTTATCTGTAAAGTGGGCATAATAACCATAGTTCTTGCTTCATGGGGGTGATTGTGAGAATTAAATGAATCATTGTATGTACGCTGCGTAGAATTTGGGCGCCGAGCACCTGAGAGATATGTGTTACCTGTTATTATCAGTAAAGCCTATGTATGCGCTTAATGCACAATCGTTTCTTTTTAACCCCTAAAAACCTGTCTTTAATCCATGGTGTACAGCTTATATTGATGGCATCTCATTTTGGTGGGCAGCTGCCCAGATCTAGGATCGTGTACACGAGGTCAGACACCTGCTGTGTACGCCTGCCCCTCCACACCAGTCTTCTGGTTGTTATAATAGACGCACAGCACACACAGGAAGCCGTCAGGCTTTGTTGTTTCTTCTTAATATGGCGAAAGAGAAGGCGGGGGTGGGGGGGCGGGGACGAGGGCCCTGGATAGACAAGGCTTGTTTTGAAATTTAAACTTCTTATTCATGTTCTAAAGCTTGGATTGGTAATAAATCTTGGCTGTCTTAAACTGGAAACCAGAAAGAATTGGGCTCGCAAAGTGACTTTAATGTAAAATCGTTGTCTAATTGCAGAGCGGCTTCTCTTTGATGATTTTCAAGAAAGTCGTGCTGTGAAGTGGCAAAGGTAATGAATGTTCTGGGGCCATGGTCCCTGCTAGAACCCACCAGAGCGTTCTCAAGTCAGGCAGTGGATGTAAGCTGCTCCCTTAATCACTGTGAGTTCTTCCTGGTCTCTACAGCTTGTGGCTGTAACTTCACATGAGAAATGGGTGGCTCTTCTCTGAATTGTTTCAGGACACTTTCCCCCTCATGTCTCATGGCGGCTGTAGAAACTACAGCCTTCTGGGGAGTTCTGTGGGATTCATGCTCACGGCCCCACCCTCCTGAGTCGTCCTTCAAATTAAGCAAGATCTGACTCATGCATTTTTTGGAGATGCTCTGACCCTTTCCATTATGAGACTAAATGGCTTTTCCCAGATTACGTTGCTGTAATTAGCTTACACTCAACTGTGATAAATATTCTTACATACTACCCTGCACCAGCCAAAACTGTCACAGTGATCTGGGGACAGGTATTTGGAGTTTCAGCAGCTTTCTCTGAGTTGAATAAAATGCATATAAATAAATAATACAAGGATGATCTACAGGTTCATCCTCCCTAATTTGATATGTTGATCAAAATCCTTTTTATACAGAAACCTCAATTTAATCTTATTTTAGCATAGAGCTGGTCATTAGCCCTGTCTGCGGGGGTGATAGTTCTGAGTTCCCAGAAAGAATATCCACATGAGGGACTTTCTCCAACAGCCCTTCTTACGGATTCATTTACCTTCAGATTTCAGAAATAAGTAGACAGTTGTTATTAATGTCTGTATTCTCGAAGGTGGAGGAGTAGATGGTGAGAATATGGTTACCTTGACTCACAGGCCCAGCCGGTGAAGGAACTAGCATCGTGCCCAGTACTTTGCACTGTAATGCCTTGGACCCCTTTAGGTCACATAAAAAGCTTGGTCCTAAAGAAGCACATAGAACTCTAAGTTTAAATCTTCAAATGGGGGTATAAGCACTTTTCATTTTTTCCTTCCCGGTATGTAACCAGGGTTTCCATCTCTGCCCAAAATCTCATTTCTTTTTGGAGAAATATCAACAAAGACAGAGGAATGTACCCAAGTCTCATGGAGGGTGAGGGTGCCCTGATGCAGCTTGGGTGGTCAGAGCAAACCGGAAGCCTACAGAAAGAACCAGACTCATGTGCATTTTGTTAGGTTTTTAAAAGGTCTCTTGAAATATTGGAAGATCCATCCAGACTTGGCCTGCATAACCATTGCCAGCTGGCGCCGGGTCAAAGCTGCCCCTTGGCTGGGCCGTGCGCGTCTCACTTTTCAGTGTCTGCTCTCACTTATGTGATTTATCTGGTCCTGTTGGCATTTGAATTGTGATCTTGATCTAAGCCGGCCCCTCCTCTGCTTTATGGCGGGTGTCTTACAGCGTAACAGACACTGGCCTAAGCCAGTTGTGAGCGGTGGTTAAATGGCCTCCTGGAGGGAGTTCAGTTGGTACCATTGAGGCCTGTGAGTTGCTCAAAGCCCCGCCCAGGCCTTCAGGAGACAGGAGTGAAGGCCAGGGCGGCCGTGGTATGCTGAATTTGCTGAGCTGGCTCCTCTCCATCTGTTCATTCATTCTGAAAGTCATGACCACAGTTTCCTCATACGGGGGGTGGGGGATGGGATATTTTTTCAAAATATGAAAGAGAGCAGCCAGTGACCACACCGGCCCGTTCGTAGGCTCGTAAGACCAACGATTGCCACAAAAGGATAAGCTTCCTGTTTACCAGCCAGCATGAGACAAAGTGGTTGTGCTTCCTGGCCGTGTAGGACTTGGCACACAGGCTGGGTTCTGTCCGAAAAGACAGCAGTGCTGAATGCTTGCTCTGTGCTCGGCTGCTGCCCCCACGGCTGGGTCCTGGCCGTGGGCCACCCTCGGGAGGGCGCTTTTGCTTTGGCTCCAGAACCAGCCCTGGCTTTCTGAAAGGAAGCGAATGGGGAAGGTGGCCTCCTCCTCGCTGGATTCCTCTTGAGCTTTCTTTCCCTGGGGGGCCCAATCCAGACAAAGCCCCTTGGCCTAAACTTGAACTTAAGAGCAAATTCATGTCTTCTGTTTTTAAGTCTTCGGGAAGCAAGATGCCATCGCCTCTGGGGAAACTGGCCTTCCTTTCCAGCGTGCTGGCCGGTGGGAGCGGCGCCCGTGTGTATTACCTCATACGACGTAAGTACCCAGCAAAGCCAGCTGCCAAGGTGTGGCTGCCTCCCAGCTCTCCTGCCCCCATCCTCCATCAAAGGAAATACCTCAGATGCTTTCATGAGATTAGAGAAAGGAGGAGAGGGGTATTTTTAGCAGCCAGCACACCATTCCTTTGGCTGTGGCTTCCTGCTTATCCTATAATCCCGGTTTTTCCCGAAGCTACAAGTGCAAATCAAAGGACCAGGATTCGTTTGCACAGAAGCCTTGCGAAAAGCAGGAGGGGCTTCCACTCCGGGGCACACACCAGAGGTCCCTTAAGATTTGTGCGATTCTATGAAGAGGAGAGCGGAGGGCAGCACCAGATGCTTCACGGGTGGGGAAAACTGGATGTTTTTCAAGTACCGTCAGCCTGTTTGCCCTCCCGTCCATGCTCTGCTGTAGGTTTGGTGGAGGAGCGGGGGACTCTGGGGAGAGCAGCAGATAAAAGCAGAGTCCAGGATGCCAAACCCTGACGGATGCCGCCTCCAGCCCCACGGCACCCAAATTCGAATTTGTAAGGACAGGCCACAATTACTGTGGGCAGCCAGGACAGCTAAGGTCGTTTCGATGCTACTGGCTGCAAAGCAGCAGCCGTTGTGTGTGTGGTTTTTTTTTTTTTTTTTTCTAGACTGACTTTCTTTGAAGATCCTTTATGCCCACCGCCCAGCCTGGCTTCTCACCCTGACTCTGCGCCATTTTCATTTCCTGCCGGGACGGATCCAGGCCAGCTGCGCTCCGTCTGAGCCTCAGCAGGTGAGGCCCGGCCCGCAGACACGGCCTCGTGGGAGGATCGCCCCGCAGTTACCTGTGTGATGGGGGTAACGCCCGCGCCCGCGCATGAGCTTGTTGTAAAACCTTGTAAGATCCAGGAGATCCCGGGAACGGCGCCTCCATGGAAACCTGGACCCGACATCTGCCCCTCCTGTGCCGGCCTTGGCGGGCACCTGCTCAGACCCGCAGCGTCCCCTGCAAGCCGCGTCCTGGGGAGTGGCCGGAGGGGCCTTCTCCCCGGCCTCCATCAGGCCTGCGGGAGGGAAGCTCGCTCCTGCTGCCAACCTGAAGCCCCCGCTCGGGAAGCCTGCCTTTGCTCTCTCCCGAAGGCAGCGTGTCTCCCTTACACCTTTGGGGAGGTGCTTCCTGGAGTTTCCAGTAGCCTTTGGGCCAAGAAGCCTACCTGAGACAGAGCGGCGTACGAGCTTTACCTACATGAAATGTTGCCTTAAGTCTATAAACCTGACAAATTAGCACTTTCACGTTGTGTTTCTTGGCCCAAAGGTTTTGTTGTTGATGTTGTTGGGGTCTGTTTTATGCTGGACTATCCGGACCTTCATCCTAGTGGAAGGAACAATGTTTACAAGTCCAGGGTCGTAAGATTTTGGCCCCAGTTCTGCTGTGGACCAGCCATGTCACTTTGAGCAAGTCATGGAATCACAGGACTTTAGGACTGAAAGGAAAGCCAGAAAAAAATCCGAGCAAACCCCTTAGATGAAGAAATGAGGGAACGGGTCAGGTGGGAAGTGAGAGATGAAGACGCTGAGGCACAGAAAGATCAAGCACCTTGCTCAAGGTCATCTGCCACATTCCCGCAGATACCGACTCTCTGTACTTTGCTTTTGGAGTCTCTAAAATGGACACGTCAGGGTAAACGTTCCCTAATTATTTTTCCATCCAGAAATTTCACAGTTGTTTGTTTCCATGCCCTGCGTGAATTGTATTCTCCAGCTTTCTATAGAGAGTCTACCTGACCGAGTTTACAAAAGAAAAATAAATATAACAACTCGTCTTTCCCCCTTAGAGGCTTTTTCCGGGGCTTCCTATTATCAGCTGGCATTGGAGCAGCTGCACAGCTGCCCCGAGGCCTCCGCAGCTCTGGGCCCTCCCCTCAGCGTCCGCTGTCTCCAGCTCACCGACCAGTACAACTTCGTGGACATCGCTGAGGCCCAGGTAACATGCTCCCCTGGCAGCCTGAAGTCGGGGAGGGCTGCCCTCACTGGGGGACAGTCTTGGAGGATTCGGGCTGGGGACATCCACTAAGTGAAACCACCACTAGGTAATGCTTCTGTGAGAGCATTATGGGTACATTTCTTCTCACATACTTGTCTTCCTTCCTGGGGCATAACCATGGCTGGGAAGGCAGTGTTTGGGCTCGGGTCACCATCTTGAACTGAAGGTTGTAGGGGCGCCTGGGTGGCTTAGTCGGTTAAGCGTCCGACTTTCGCTTAGGTCATGATCTCGCGGTTCGTGGGTTCGAGCCCCACGTCGGGCTCTGTGCTGACAGCTCAGAGCCTGGAGCCTGTTTTAGAGTCTGTCACTCCCTCTCTCTCTGAGCCTCCCCTGCTCACGCTGTCTCTCTCTCTCTCTCTCTCCTAGAAATAAATAAAAAATAAAACATTAAAAAAAAAAAATTGAACTGAAGGTTGTAGGGAAGTGGCCAGTGGTGCGTGCCACAGCTTCCGCTTTGAACTTGAAATACATCAACAGCCACGTCAGTGCTCACTCAAGTGTGAGCAACTCTTTAAACTGTAGTTTTAATGCTCATTTATTACATTGCTGCCGTGAAATGCCAGGCCATTTTCTGGCTACATCTTCTTTTATAGTTCAGCCAGTAAACCCACCTGAGTATGAGACGCATTTATTCTTGGGTTGAACAACTCTGTTTTGAGCCCACATCAAGTGGGAGAAATGCTTGTAAGCTGTGTGGGGAATACAGAGATGCAGAAGGCTTTCCAGGAGGTTGTGGCTTAAGATTCCCGAGTAAGACAGGGGGAAGCAAATGCCGTGGTGGTGGCTTGGGAGGGAACAGGTAGCCACCTGGGACCGTGCTGTGAAGAGAAGGAATGCCGGCTACAGAGCAGTTGCCCGAGAAGGCACGTGGCTGTGCCGCCTGCCAGTGTGAGCTCCTTGGAGGCGCAGGCTGCCCAGGCGGGTGTGGCGAGTAGGCCAGGCTGGGACCACGGGGCCGCGATATCATAGTGTGAGGTACGCACGCTTCCCGGGGCCGGCAGAAGCCATGGAGGATGTTAAGGGTAAGAGGAAGATGACCTGATCTATTTTTTGTCGTTGTTCTTATTAAATTTTTAATGGGAATAGTTTCATTGGGATCTTTTTTCTTACAAAAGCCATTCACGCTCGAGTATTTTGATAAAAATATTTGATCTGGTTTTGAAAGAAGATAAATTCATGCCGATTGGAAATACCCAGACACTGGACACAGGGAACTGCCCCTAGGAAAGCAGCGTGGCCTTGCAGATGTGCGGCGGCGAGAGCGTGCACTGGAGCTGCGGCCTGCTTAGGTCAGGAGAGGGCTGCTCACAGGTGATGCTTTAATGCCCGATATGGGTGAGTGGGAAGGTGGCGGTACCGCTAAGTGCGAGAGGGAGCCCCGAAGAGAAAGGGAAGGGGGGGCGAGGTGCAGAGTGCCTACTGTGTGCCAGGCGGCCTTATGTCTATGTCACGTCATCCAGTCTGTCACACCGTGTGGCGGGACTCCTCTGTGCTTCCACAGTGGCTGGATCCTCTCTTTGATTATGAAAAGTTGTGAACGTGCAGAAAAGATAAAAGAATTGGCACCGTGGCACCGGCGTAGCTGCTACCTGGAATCTACGATTACAATTGACCCTGGAACCACACAGGTTTGGACTGCGTGGACCCACTGAATGCAGAGTTTTGTTGATACAGGATTGTAGATGTATTTTCTCCTTATGGTTTTCTTAACATTTTCTTTTCTCTAGCTTACTTTATTGTAAGAATACAGTGTAGAATACAAAGAACATACAAATACGTGTTAGTCGACTGCTTATATTAATAGTAAAGCTTCCAGTCAACAATATGCTATTAATAATTACATTTGGGGGAATCAAAAGTTATATGCAGATTTTTGATGTGTTGTTTGAGGGTCAACTGTAATATTTGACTTGACTTGCTTCACCTCCTGTCTGTTCATCTAGCCACATCTGTGTCCGGGAACACATCACTTTCAAACATCCATACGCTTCATTTAAACACATAAGCAACAGATCATTAACCAGAGTTTAATATTTACTTATGGTTCTTTTTTGAGGTAAAATTTGCATTCTGGGAAAGGTACACATTTAATTGTCCTATTTGATGAATTTTAATAAATGCATTCACCTATGTAACAAGCGCCCATCTAGATGTAGCCTGTTCATCTCAGTCACTTATGCTCTTCTCGGTCCTCTCACACCCCTCAGCCCTGCTAGAGATAAACACCCCTCTGATACATTTTTCCAGTATAGGTTTAGCCTGTTCTAGAGCATGAAATTATATACTTCTGGGTAAGGTTCTGTCACCAGGCATGTTTTTGATGTCCACACTGTTGCATGTTATCTGTCGTTACGTTCCTTCTTGACAGTGGCGTTTTGAATAGCATTGTCGGTACTCCGAGCATGGGGTTTGCACATAAGGTCCCTGCCAAGGAGGAGGACTGGCCTCCCCGAACCGTCCAGAGAGGGGCAGGACATTGGGAGGGAGCCAGATGGAAAATCAGGTCATTCTCCAGCTAGTCTAACTTAGGAAACAACACTTCTGTGAACGGTCACTGGACTTCATAGGCTGAGCTCTAGAAAACATCACTTTTTCATCTCTTGGGAGGACAACGACGTATCCAATTGTACCTTGTATTTTATGCCCCCAGTTGAAGATTCCTGTTTCTGGATCCGAGTCAGAAGGGCCATCTCTATGTCAGCTCATCCAGAGATGCCCCCTTTCAGAGGTATTATGGGAAGGTGGGTGCGAATGGGGAAACAGGAAGAGAACTCTCCAACGGAAACAATCCTGATTCTCATTTTCATCTGTAGTGAAATGACTGCAGTAGGAAGAATTTGTTTTTCAAAGCTTGAAAAGTCTCATGGCCCGGACACCAAGCCAGTGCTTTGGCTCTTAGCTCAGTCCGGACGTTTGATGCAGTACAGCCTCCTGAATCGTCCTCTCCTTATGCGGCTGTGAAGAACCTGACGCTCTCCTGATCTACATCTATGATATTGATGTTGTGTTACCACTTCTAACACTCCTGCCCCAGTCGTCGTAGATGAATAAAGGCACGGGTTCCTGTTCCAGAATTATTCATCACAGTCTTTATAGAAGATCTGCACCCCATTAACTGGATTTTCTTGTCTGGTTGCCAATAGGTACGTTCCCTCACTGCCCCCTCTGGAAGCCTCTCCAGAGATGCTTGCTGTTCAGCCAAGTTGTGTTTTAATTCCCGAGGACAACATGAGCGGGTAGTCCCCAGCCGTCTCCCCCTGGACTCAGCGACCTCTGAGCCTGGGATTAATGCGGGAGCTGGCAGAGTTCCAGCCAAGAATTGAAGGTTGATGTGAATTAGGAAATGGGGAATAAGTTCCTTCTCTTTCCCGGTGCCCCCTCCCTTTGCCTGTTACTCATTCTTCGTTAAACCTGCTTTGACAGTGATGCCCGTTAAACAATGAGTCCGTAAGAAAATGTTAAAAAACATTTATGTTACCATAGGTCTAACATAAAACTGTGTTTAAAAATGTTAAGACATTACTCAAAACCAAGTTTCTTTCCTTTCCCTCTTTCTTTTCTTGACCATGTCTTTTGCGTTGGTGTTTGTGATTAGAGACTATTCTTTTGGTTTCTCTAAGGTGGCACCTTCAGGAGGTCTTCTCAGAGCTCAAGGATGGTCAGCAGATTGCCCTGTTCAAGGCCAGCGGGGACACCGGTGATGGAGGAGGAAGGTGATCAGAAGGACTCAGCTTTCTCCAAGCATGGCCTTCCCTCCTCACCAGGTCCCTCCAGGGTCTCGAGCCAGGTTGCCAGCACTGGGGGTGATTGTACGCGCTGGCATGTGGTAATCTTGGTATAATGCTGATTTGACCACAGTTGTCGTGGGTTTCAATTTAATCAGAAATGGACATTTTACAATAAATTGATAAAAGAATTTAGTTGCAAATTCACTGTCTAAAAGCAAAGCACAGAATAAGAGGAATCACTGTTAATAAGATGTTCATTGGTTTTTGCTAGTTCTTCTCTTTCTTTCCAGGCCCCTCCTCCCTCTTGACCCCCTCCTCCCCCAATTTCAATTCCATCCATGGGAAGGCAAGGCAAGGTTAACTGTTAACATGAGAATGCCCTACCCTGAATTCATGTTGTTAAGTAGCTTGTGAACATTGTCAATCCCTTTGGAATGCTTTTTTGCTTCACTGCTGTTGTTTTATCTTCTTGTTTCTGTTATAGTCGTCGAAGGTCTGTCTGATGAAGATTTGCAAAATAACCTCTTTAGTCCAGACATTTTAGAAGCTTAAAAAAATATATGTACATAACACGTGCAAAACTAACTTGGGATTGCTAGTTTAACGTCAGCAGGTCCTTAGCCTTCTGCTCTGCAAACAGCCACGTATTAGAGGAGCATACATTTAGGTGGTACCTTTTTTTTTTTTTTTTTTTAAATAAGGAACAGTATTATGAAGCCAACTATCTTCCTCCTCTCTGAGCACTAGAGCTGATACAAACCAGAAATGTGGGATCTTTGCTTTGAAAAGGTCAGTATCACCCCCCTTACTGTTATTAGGCTTAATGCAGTTATAATTGACTACAATAAAGGCATTCATTAGATCTTTTCCTAAATTAAAAAAATTATTATTTTTGAGACAAAAATCATACCCTAATTATATAAAGAACATGTAAATCACTAAGAGGTATGCTAAAACTATATTAGAAAGAGGTTTCTTTTGAGAGAGAGAAACAGAGACAAAGACAGAGCTCAAGTGGGGGAGGGGCAGAGAGAGAGGGAGACACAGAATCCAAAGCAGGCCTCAGGCTCTGAGCTGTCAGCACAGAGCCTGACATGGGCCTGGAATTCATGAACCATGAGATCATGACCTGAGCTAAAGTCGGACGCTTAACCTGCTGAGCCACCCAGGCGTCCTTCTTTTCCTGCATTCTTAACATTCATTGGAGGGAAGCCTTTCAGGAAATATTGAGCTTAAATTTAATATAGAGCATGAGGCCTTTGATCATTGGAAGTTATTTCTGTTTAGAGCTTGTTTCTTTAAAATGAAATCTTCTTTGAATAGATTATAGATACAGAAATATTGTAGAAATAGGAGTCTCCCTGAGATCACTTTTGCAGATTGTACAGATATTACTATCTTTTAAAATACAATAAATCTGCGGTTTGCCAGTGTAATTTGTTCTAGAAACATGCTTGTAATCCAAAGCACTCCTATCAAAGGGAATTTCAAGAACAATTGGCTCAGTTTTTTAAAAAATTTTTTTAAATGTTTTATTTCTAGGAGAGAGAGCGCATGAGCAGGGGAGGGTCAGAGAGAGAGGGAGTCACAGACTCTGAAACAGGCTCCAGGCTCTGAGCTGGCAGTCTGCACAGAGCCTGATGCGGGGCTCAAACCCAGGCTCAGTTTTGATCATGTGACATTTGCCATCACATACATTTGCCATCACATACCACTCACATCTTGCGGAACACTCACAGAACTTTTACTGCAAATGGTAGAACACTGTGCATGTGCTTATGTGCTTTTTTTTTGTAATGTTTATTTTTGAGAGAGAGCGTGAGCAGAGGAGGAGCAGAAAGAGAGGGAGACTTAGAATCCGAAGCAGGCTCCAGGCTCTGAGCTGTCAGCAGAGCCCAACACGGGGCTCGAACCCATGAACTGTGAGATCGTGACCTAAGCAGAAGTCAGACACTTAACTTACTGAGCCACTTCGGCCCCCCTGTGCTGCTTTATTCTTGAACAGCTATATATTGTTTCTTGTATATGTGTCAGTTTACATATTGTTTCATGTCTGATTTTCCTCTTTAGCTTTTACTTCCTTTCAGTGTTTGCTGGTCTTTTCTGGATATTGCCAAATCATAGAAAGCCAGAGCCCAGATGGGCCATCTGTTCTGAAGTAAAAGCAAGTGACAGTTTTTGTTTATGTAGAATTTGAATTCATTAAGAGGCTTTCCTAACCCAGCTGATAGGAAATAGTATTGTGTCATGAAAAGATCCTTGATTTCTATTTGGAAATCATCTTTGAGTACGTCTTCAAGTTTACTTTCCATCCACCTTCTCGGGCGATCATGAACAGGCCGTAACTTGGCCATTGCAGTAGACAGACGTGGCCTTTCATTGCTTTGAGTGTAGCAGTGATGTGCATTTGCAACCCACCACTTCCTGTGTATTTAGTAATCACTGTGACTCAGCCCTTGACTCCCACCAACTACCTTGAAGACATCCTGGATGATGCACATCGTCATCAGAGGAAAAGGCAACTCTTGCCCACAAGCAGAATTAGAGCAAGTGCACCATGCACACTGCACACTCAGTTCTCAGGGGCTGGAAAAGGGCTTCGCTAGAATTGTTAATTTTATAAAGACCGTGGAAGAGAGAGCACAGCCAACAAATGGTGGTATGACTCCCACCTCCTTTACAGGACGTGGCATGTTCTTCCCTGCAAGTTGCCTACCCAGCTGGGGGGGNTAGGAACACGGTGCCAGAAGCGTTTGAAGAACTGGTGCTAAAACGGTGGAGAAGACAGAGAGAGATACTGATTAGGAGGAATCCCAGAGGCAGTCTGGAGGGAACATATGATGGGCCTTGAAATCTAAGATTTCAGACACGATAGAAAGTGGCCCGCAAATGGAAAGAGAACACCAAAAAAAGGCCTCAGCAGGAGAAAGGTGAGCTATGCCCCAGAACTAAGATACCCATTTTGGCCAGGGGATAGTTGAGCTGAAGACACAGTAAAAGCCAGCCCTGGAAAGGAAAGTTGGCCCCAGCATGTCGGCTTGTGGCCCTCACAGACTGGGGAGTAAGCATATGATGGCACAGTTAATGGATGTTTAAGAGACTATGATGAATGTGTCCTGACAGGGCCGATGGGGCTTTTCAATAAGTCACATTTTACTGTCATTGATTCCATTTTTCTAGATTTCCTCTCTTCCCTTCAACCATCTGTGATGAGACAAGGTTTTATTACTCCCGGTTTTGGTAAAGTTGCTGACAGTAGAGGTGAAGAAACTGAAATAAATTACAGCCAGAGCTGGACAAAGCGGCCTCCGTCGGCCGGCACAGTGGAGAGGTCGAGGTAATGCCCACTAGGCAGCAGCTCAAGGGTTTCCTGAAGGCAAGCGGCCTTAGGCTACTTGACTGGTTTTCAGTTTGTATGAAAAATATGAAGAAATACCGGGCACCTGTCTTACAAGCGAGGCACTGTTTCCACCACTTGTTCAGATGCTTGGCAAACGCTGCCGTACGCAGCAGGAGGCCTGATGGCCACGGAGGTCAGGAGGCGGCGGGAGGATGATGGGAAACCCGCCAGGCCCCACCCACAGGATTCTTGCCTCCTTAGCAACCTGTACATCGTCCAGGCTGGTCTTGTGGCCAACTTCCGAGTTGCTCAGTTGAAAGTACATTCAGGACCATATACAGAAAAAGTGGCATTTTACATTCCAGGGTAGAAAAGTGGGAGATGAAAATATTAAAAACATGCCTCTGAGATGTAGGTACGTATCATATGTCACATGTGGTATATATAGTAAATGCCTTTTACCATTAAATAAGGCTTGGAGGCAGAAATTTTTTCCTCCACCACATAACTATAGTGCTTAGCTTTTATTTTTTTATCATTTTTTTGATATCTGATCTTATTTATTTGTTCCTCTTAGGAACAATCTCATTTTTGACTAGACTCAAGCTCTCAGAGAAGACAGCCTCTGTCTCTTGGCAGCCTGTTCCTAGTGTTCTTCTTCGGCCTCCTTCATTCTGTTGGCCACAGGTCTGGCATATTCTGCAGCCTCTTGCTTATTTTTCTTAGTGCGCTGCTTCTTCCAAGCAGTACACCGACGTGTGTGCTGGAGGACGCGGGGGGGGGAAGACGCCGAGTCTGGGGCGCTTTCGTTCTAGGTTTCTTTCCTTCTTTGTTTAGGGGTCTTCTCCCAGAAGACTGGCGGACATCATTTTCCTTCAAGAGGTTGTAAAGTTTGAGGATTCTGCTGGCTCTTTTGGGCCCTGGGCGATGAGGCACCGGAGTATCCGTGAGTCCAGAAATCTCCTCCTCCCCGTTTCTCACGATGACCACAGGGACTGGCATCCGCAGTGCAATCTGAACACATTTGCACTTTCTGTCTCCAGGCCACCTTGGTGGGTAGCAAGAAAGCCCCTGGCTCGGCAGGAGGCAGACACGGCCATGGGTCAGGAACCCTGCTTCACAGGAAGCCTTGGGGGTTGGCAAACTTTTTCTGTAAAGGGCATGACAGTAACTATTTTAGGCCGTAAAACCTCTGTTGCAACTGCTCAACCCTGTAGCTTTAGTATGGAAGTAGCCACAGCCAAACATAAATGGTCAGGCTGTGTTCCAATAAAACTTTATTTAACCAACCGGCGACAAGAGCCATAGAATGCTAACCTCTGCGGTAGCCTAAGCTCGGGTTATTCATTCTCTAGTACTTAAAAAGAAAATCCAACCAAAACCAAGTTATACAAAAATAATTTTTAAAAATTGAGTTATGGACAGGAGCTAAAATGCAGCCAAAGGTAAAATGAATAAATACAGGTAAATCTAAATGAGGGAAAGGAAACCAAAGTACAATTCTTAGGTAAAAACCTTTCCCTAGCAGTCAGGAAGGTAGACTCACTGTTATTTAAATAAGTTCTAGCATAGGTCTAAGCAGGAGTTTAAAATGACCTCTGGAAGATTAAGTATCAAAAACACAAAAAAGGTAAGAACAAAGAGTATCCAGAACCACAGCATCAGAGATACAGAGATAAAGAATATGCAAGATCTCTTTGTTAAAAAAATACAAAACAGTGCTGGGAAAAATTAAGATAAAACAGAGTAACTTGTTCTGAGAGTGTTCTGCAAGACCAGCAAACATTTCTAATAAATTCTAACCTGCTACAAGTGATGTACTGCAATACAAGTAGCACATGACACCAAATGTCACATGATCACAACCGAGCCAATGGTTCTTGAAATTGATACATAAGTGCTTTGGATTACAAGCCATGTTTCCAGAACAAATAATGCTCATAAACCACGGTTTTACTGTAATGGAAACATATACTCTGTTTATAGACTGGAAGATTCTGTTAAAACACCAAATTAACAGATTTAATAAATCTCGGTCAAAATCCCATGAGTCTTTTTTTTTTTTTTTTCCGGGGTGGGGAGGTTATTTTGGAAGAAATGCCAAGCCAGCTCTAAAATTTATTTTGAAATGCAAAGGGCCTAGAATCAACAGCAGTCTTGAAAAAGAAGGAATTGGAAGTCTTATTTTACTTGACATCAAGACAAAGTTCTGACAAAAGTATAAGCAAATAAATTGAAGGACCAGAAGAGCATCCAGAAGTAGATCCACAGAAATGACCTTAGAAAAGGACAGAACAATTCAATGGGGAAAGGACAATCTCTGACAAAAGGTGCTGAAACAATTGAATATTCATATAGGAAACAAATAGACCCTACCTAACAGTCTCAATCCCCACACACAAACACTAGTTCAAAGTGAATCACGGACCTAAACATAAAAGCTAAAACTATTAAGGTTAATAAAAAAAATATATATCTTCAGGACTCTGGGGTAAGGACTTCTTAAAGAGGATACAGAAAGTATTAGCCATCAAATAAAAACTGATAAACTGGACTTCATGGAAATGAAAACCACCTTCTTCTGAAAAGGCATTGATCTGTATGGTGAAAACTATAGAAAACTTATGAAGGAAATTGAAGNTGGGGATGAGCACTGGGTGTTATATAGAAACCAACTTGACTATAAACTATTTTAGGAAAAAAAAATTTCCCAATTGACTAAAACCACATACGTTTTGCATATTTCACAAACTTCTCATCAAGCTAGAATATTAGTGAATATTATATTAATACTGGACTTCTGAATTCCATGAATAAATTCAATAATACTGTTCTTTGTAAACCTGTTAAAAGAAAATTAACAGCATTAGGTAAGTATAGAGGTAGTTGGTAAGTCATTAATGGATTTTATTTGGCCCAATTTGTGAAGACTCTTCATGCACTATTTACATCATATAAACCAAAAAATTCAGTATGCCTTTACAAGTATATGTGCTTCTAAAAAAAAAAGCACTGTACAACTCTAAATTCAGGTACAAAAGCAAGAAGGAGATCAGCACACTGCAATCAGCAATGTGGCCACTGAAAGAAAAATGTATTTATTTTGAATGTAATATAAAATGGCTTGGAAAAAGTCTAAATGTTATCTGAATGATTCTGATTTAAAAACTGGACAAAGCTATCAGGTATAAAAATATGTCATTCAGCAGTGGGTATTCTCACCCCCTAATTTTGTCAGGGAGGTATTTACAAATATTTTTGCAATCTTTTGTAATTTTTTTTTTTCGAATTGCATTTTACTTGTTCCAAGACTTACCTGAGGCTTAACACAGCGGTCATGTGTTTTCAGTGGAAACCCTGCCAGTGGAAACGGTGGCAGAGCTTCCTCTTCCTCCTTCTAGAGCTGGTTTAGAAACTGTGTAAATAAAGCCAATATAATGAGCAAATAGTGCAAGCTGATGGCTGGAACTGCCTAAGCGATCTCCTCTGCTGGTGTGAGAGCATGGTCAGGGTCCCTGCACCCTCCCGGCAGGGCTGGGGGCGGCTGTGGACCGTGGGGTAGATGTCCAACACTGAACTCCGCACACACTTGGAAACGGCGGGGGGTGGGGGTGGGAGGGGCTAGCACCGAGTCAGGACGGGACATCCTGTGCACAGCACAAGCCTGGTGGTACCGGGGGGACAGACCGACTGCATTCGTGGGCATCTAACAACCTGAGCCTAAGGGAAGATAAATAAGGACACGACTCAGGCTTTGTGTGAGAAAGACCTTTAGTTGCTTCAAGTTATACAGCGTACACTTGTACATTTCCATTTTTTTAAGTAAGAATTTACTATTCACTGTGGGGCCTACGTACAATTGAAGTGTTCAATCCCAATCAAATTAAATTCTACAGAGTATATTTTCTTATAATCTATCAGTGAGAAAGGCTTCCTCCCTAATGACAAAGAATCCACTGTCAAATTTTTAATGAACAAAAGTTTATAAATATTTTGGCATTTTAGAACTTTTCTTAATACAGTCTGAGGGCTAATAACAGAAATGGAGGCTCCGTGGCCAGGATGAATATGCTTCCACTCTTACTCCTCTCTGGGGGATTTTGTTAACAAAAACAATAAAAAAGCGTCTTTTCACTGACCAAAGCAACCATCATGTTGATCAGATCACACGGACACTTGCAAGTGACCAAATGAGGTGACAAGCACGTGAGGTGGCGACAGGGGCAGAGCCTTGTGAAAGCGGGTAAACACGTAAGGCGTGACGGGGAAGGGCCGGGGAAGGGCTGAGAAACCGGTGCTGGTTTAACGTTACAGGATTACTGAACCTACCTTGACCTTAAAACCAGAGTAACTGGAGGTGAAAAATCAACACAACTCTTATTAGTGACGTTGAAGAGAAAAAAAATTAGCAAGGGTTTTTCACTGATCGGTTACAAGCATTAGGCAAAAGCAAAGATAAAAGAGGTAAAATAAAGTCGATACAAAGCAGTAATAAAATATAAAAATAAGACATTATCAAACTATTGTGGATGTTATTCTAGGTCCCAAAATTTGGAAGATGCCTAATTAAATCTTACTCCCCCCAAAAAATCCAAAGTGAAAAAGTATCAATTTTAGTAAAGATATCCCTATCACTATATATATGTAGATACAGATACATAAGAATAATTCAAATAGATTTACAAAGATGTTAATTTGGCACTTTTACTTGGATTTTTAAAGAAAGTAAATACAGATGATCTTTGCATAACAAATTTTCATTCTGGAGAAACAGGATTTAGAAATAAAAGGTTCAAACATCTCCCTTCTTAAAAATAACATTGACACAGATAACTTTACCCGTTAAAACTCCTGGTTGGCAACTTTATAAATCTGTCTTGATATATCTAACTCCACAAGTAATTTTAGTTTTTTTTTCTATCAGTGAGATACCTGGTTTGTCCACTTTCAGTACATGTACCATTTGGCCAGAAGTCCATAAATAATATTAATGTTTTCAATGTAGAAATCTTAAAGTTCTAAAGGGAAGTATTGCTCAGTAGATAAAGTCTCCTGGAATTTCTTGTAGCAAAGGTTCCTCAAATTTAAATCGTTTGGAAATGGCCTTTTGCTCCATTTTCTCTTTTTCAGACTGTCTGCATTGTCCTAAAGTATATGAAGTAAATACAATTAACTCTTCGGTTACAATGGATTCCTCGGTTTCTGGTTTCTGAGTATCTGAATTAATTTCAGGCACAGAATCACCTTCTTGGAGTGCATTTGCTTCTTCTAATGTCCCTTTCACCTTGAAAGAAGGATCTTGAATACTGCTCTCTGTCAACCACGGATGTTTCAGACATTGCTCAGCTGTGGCTCGATGTCTATAAAAAGACACATATTTCACACTTAAGTAGTTTAAAACTTCAATTATAAACTGGGCCATAAGAGAGGTGCCTGGGTGGCTCAATTGGTAGAGCATGACACTCTTGATCTCAAAGTTGTGAGTTCAAGCCCATATTCTGTATAGAGATTACTTTAAAAAAAAATTACTTTAAAAAAAAATCTTAAATCAATTTAATAAATCAGAATATAAGGTAGATTGATTGTATTACATTTTGGGAAGTATGAAGAGTTAATAAGAATCTTATTGTGATTCTTGAATAAGACTGGAAGTTCTGGTGTTAGTGTGCAAATGCCATTCCCATAATGTTGAAAAATATTTTAAATAAGATATCTCTGAAAAGTCCTTCTGGAAGACCAAAAACAGGTAGATAATATCTGTTATACTGAGATGCAGCTTACGTTTTCTAGAAACCTCCTCTTTTTTTTTTAATGTTTACTCATTTTTTTTTTTTCTTTAAGAGAGAGAGAGAACTAGTGGGGGAGGAGCAGAGAGGGAGGGAGAGACAGAATCCAAAGCAGCCCCAGGCTCGGAGCTGTCCGCACAAAACCTGATGAGGGGCTTGAACACACAGACTGTGAGACCATGACCTGAGCCAAAGTCAGACGCTTAACCAACTGAGCCACACAGGCGCCCTGAAACATTCTCATTTTTGACACTTTTTCTTTCAACAGATGTAGTAAGTTCAAGGTCTTACCTGGCTTAATGTCTACACTTTTGTGTTTCAGTTTAACCTACTTTTGTTCAGAGCAGATCACTCAAAAATTGATAAGGATCAGTAAGAACTAATACTTACTCAGGTTTCTTAACTAAGAGTGTCTTAATGAAGTCAATAGCAGACTCAGACACAACATCAAATTCTTCCTCAGAATAGCTTAAGTTCATCTGGGAGATGTTTAGGAATGTTTCTTGTTTATTGTCACCTAAGAAGGGTGATACTCCCGTAAGCATGACATATGTTAACACTCCAATGCTCCTAAATCAGAATGAAAACGTAAGAAAAATTAGTGGCCTATATATTTCTTGAAACGAATTAGATCATTTATTTCATAAATAGCTCTTACCACATATCCGTTGCCATGCTGATCGGATCATAACTCAGAATTTCAGGCGCTAGTATCAGAAACAGAAGAAAACATTTAGCTATGTGAAAAAAATTCCTAATTTGGTTTTCAAGATAAAACATTTTTTTTTAAATAGTCCTTAGAAACTCTAAGACACTATTCAAGATTTGGGCTAAAATGAAATAAATTAACACAATAATATATTCTACAAATTAATCTGAGTTATTATAAAGTGTAACAAGACATAATTGTTTATTTTTCACACTTGTACCCTCCATTGTTGGGTCCTAATATTTTTAAGATATCTGAATGCATAAATACTGTAATAGAACCTGACAACTGACACCCATATCCTCTACAATGAAGCATTGTATCTAACAGATTACTACTTACAAACCTTTCTCAATGCATCCCTGACTCTTCCTTACATCCGCCCTCACCCTAGTCCAGGGCACTTTCCCCTCCTGACCTCTCCACTCATTCCACATCACTGCTCTATTCTCCATGCTGTAGCTGGAGTGAGCTCTAAGGGTCTACCCACTGACAAAAAGTCAGCCAACAAGGTTTAAAAATAAAAAACAACAAAAAATCCACCCCTGAGCATTCTCAGGTGACATGCATCACACACAAAGACGACAACATTGCCTCTGTAGAGTTGTGAAAAACAAGTATGCTTTGATAATATTTAACTAAACTGCTGTTATGCATAAAGCAACAGACATTTTCAAATGTTCAAAAACTTAGGAGAGATTTATGAAAATCTTCCTTGAAAGGAAAAGCCTACTCACTGATAGAATCTAGTCAACCAAAAGATGAGGTTTTTTTTTTTTCAAAGTATGCAAATAGGAAGAAAAGACAGGCAACCAAGTATTGGATCCATTTAAAAACATATCAAAGACTAAACAACTGTTGCAATTATGATTTAAAAAAAAAAAAAAAAGGGAATGAAGATGTTTTAATTCTAGGAAAAGACAAAACACTCAAGTCACATATTCTTTATGGGTTGGGGACAACCTCCCCTCCTCCGTCCCCTGAATATGAGGAATGAAAGGTTGGGAGAAAATGTTAAGTAGGTTAAATTTCCTCAACATCAACTCCTGAAACTGACTTGTAAAACAGAAGCTACAAGTATTACTTTACCAGTAAAACAGGTTTTAATAACAGTTCAAATTTAAAAGTTTTAAAAGAAACTACTAGGAAATTTAAAATGAAATGCATAGCATCCAAATTATTGGAGGGGGAAAAAGTAAAGCAAACGATGGTGGGAAGACTGTATGATTTTACCCAACTGAGGAATTTAAGAAACAGAACAGATGAACATAGGGGAAGGGAAGGAAAAATAAGTTAAAAACGGGAGAGGGAGGCAAAACATAAAAGAGACTCTTAACTACAGAGAACAAACTGAGGGTTGCTGGAGGGGAGGTGAGCGGGGAGGTGGCGCGGGATGGGCTAAAAGGCTGATGGGCATTAAGGAGGGCACTTGTGACGAGCACTGGGTGTTGTATGAATTACTAAATTTTACTCCTGAAACCACTTTTATTAGTATGTTAACTAACTAGAATTTAAATACAAACTTGAAACACTTAAAAAAAAGATGGTGGGAAGAGGGGGCAGGAAATAACAGTAGCCTCCTTTCCTGTGTTTATTACAAAAGAGCCTGGTATAGCAAATCCAGTAAGGCAGTATTATTATAGCCCCACGTTATGGACAGAGGAATGTGAGGTACAGAGACTTCAGGACTGAGGTCACATACACAGCCAGTAGACAGACAGCCCACCGCTCCCAGGTAAATGATTCTGTTTAGAAAACAGGATGGGAGTCTTATATTCATCTCTGAAAGTCCATAAAAGAATGGAGAGGTCCCCTTGTTTTTCTCTATTATATACTTTTGAATTATTTTTAATTGTTTTGGATTGGGTTTTATTACTTTCATAGTAAAGATAGTTCTGTTTTTTGGAGGGGGGGGAAGCTCTCTTGGTAGAAAATTTACCAAAGAACAGAAAGCATAAAACAAAACAAACTCATTCAGGGTAATAATTACTACAGGGCTCTCAACTCACAACCCTTCATTCTAGTTTACACTGCTCTACACTGGCTGGAAAATCTGGGCTGCCTCTTTCCTAGATGAAGCCTATTAAGCCACACTCTTAAACCCTACTGTGTGGTCATGGCACTTACTGAAAAAAGTATTCTAGCCACAAAGAACACATCAACATTTTGAAGGTTGTTTTTCTGTCTGTGATATCAATTATTACCTAATTAATTTGAGATGTTTCAAATTGTAGGACTTATTTTTTTGTTTACGTTTATTTTTGAAAGACACAGAGCGAGAGAGAGTGCGCGAGCGCGCAGGGCAGACAGAGTGTGAGCAGGGCAGAGAGAGAGGGGGACAGAGAATCTGTCAGCACAGAGCCTCATGTGGGGCTCGAACTCAAAGACTGTAAGAACACGACCTGAGCCAAAGCCAGACGCTTAGCCAACTGAGCCGCCGAGGCGCCTCTCAAATTGTAGGACTTACGTTAAAGCTCGGAATTATTTTTGTGTACTATCATCAACAAACAGCTTGGTTTTCCTCAACCTTATCGTTCTCCTAGCCTGTGTCTTCAGAATCAACTCTCCCCTGTAAACTAAGTCCTGCTGTCTTCCCTCCTTCAAGGATGACTCTCTTCACCGTCTGCTCTGTGAAAGCGGGTCTGGGGCGACCTTGAATGCTGCCGGTCTGTCCACCTGACACCTCTAGCGTCTAGTGAATGCTCTTCCCTCAGGCCCGGGCCCTGGGTGCTTGCTGTCACCTGACACAAAAACCATCCTCCTAAACCCACGTGCCATCACTTCAGACAACTTCCACACTCGTGTCCGTGACCCACGTATGTAGCCACCAGCGTGCCCGTGCTTCCTCACCTACAGACCTATAGGTCTAACGTAGCGCCCTTCCACAGCTCTTTAAAATTACAAAGAGCGGTTGCATCTCTGACATCTTAAAGGCTGATAGTGTAATCTCTGGTCACAATCTTTAGATTATTTCACTGCCTTGCTCTGCTTACAGATACATATTTTTTAATTCATTCAAACCACTAATCTTTTGCTTCCTATTTTTCTTCCAGTTTATCAAACAAGTCATAGTTTACTTATTTTTGTACCAAACCTAGAAGCCATGGTTCATCACTTCTGCTGCTCTCTTACCAGTACCTTCAGAGTTTCATGTCCTTTTTCTTTCTGCTACAGGCTCTCAACCGTGCATCAATCCAACAAAACGCCCCGTTTCAACATCTATGGAATTGCAGGGCTTGCAATTACTTTAACAATGTTAATTACAAACTTGAAGTTCTTTAAAGGCCTTTATTTGTTCAATATGCTCTCATCTTCAGATAATCTGACATGGCACACTTTGTGAAGAAAATCCTCTTCTATTCCTTTTAGAAGTAATCCTTTCAAATTCTCTCAGTCTTTTGGGAAAGGGATCATCAGTTTGGTACCTAACTCTTTAAGTTTACCATGTTTAAAAATTTATTTAATTTATTAATTTATTATTTAATGTTTTATTTATTTTTGAGAGAGATAGAGACAGCATGAGCAGGGGAGGGTCAGAGAGAGAGGGAGGCACACAATCCAAAGACAGGCTCCAGGCTCCGAGCTAGCTGTCAGCACAGAGCCCGACATGGGGCTCGAACCCACGAACCACGAGATCATGACCTGAGCTGAAGGTGGATGCTCAACTGACTGACCTACCCAGGCGCCCCAAGTTTACCATTTTTAAATTTAATACACAGGAAGAAGTCTCGGATGGCAGAATTTCAGTTGTCCCACTATTAATCATGCCACATATGAGTTCCCTAATGAAGATGATGCCTGACTCCAAACACAGAACACAACCCGGTCTTATGAAGACTTACCCACATATTCAGGAGTACCCATAATTTCTCGGAGTTCTTCACTGTTCTTCATTATTCTTGAAAGGCCAAAATCAACTATCTTGATGTCACCCAATGGAGAGTCACTTGTCAGCAGAATATTCTGAGGCTAAAAAAAAAAAATAACACCACACTCTCCAAATTAATGAAACCATGACTGAATAGAAAGAGCAAGTAGTGCATAAAACACACACATCAACTGTGAAACTGAGATTGACAAATTTAACAATAAGCGGTCATTCATTAAACAAATATTTTTACAATATACTTATGATGTATAAGGCAACAGGTCTAATATAATCTCTTTATACTGGCTCCTGCTCAGAACATAAATGTGCATCTACTCCTATTTTAAAAACAAGACCAAGCCACTTATAAAGTGACTCTGCATTTCTCTCTAGCCAACACACTTCCTGCTATTCCCTCACTTCTCAATGCAGTGGATTCTGGATTTTGCCCCCTCTCCTAGATATGCGCTCTTCAGTCTTTTCCTCCTCAATAGCTCTCTCACCGTTTTCTCAGGATTTTTTTCCCTTCTTTCCTGCTTTTAAATATTCATGTTGCCCCAGATCTCTTGCCTGCTGGCCCTCTATCCTTCAGCAATCTCATCTATTATCAAGCTTCGGCTCCCACATACGTGCTGACGACCTCTATCTACCCCCTACCCTCGGCCCCTTGCTGACTCATAGGTCCAATTAAATCGATCTTTGCATTTGGCTGAAGTGGGCCATACCTTCAGCTCCCACTAGTGAGCAAAGGCCATCTATTCAATAAACACCTCAAGCAGGGGTTCTTCCTTCAACCCCACCAAACCCAGGCCTGTCCTTCTATACTCCCAATCTCAATGCCCAGGTCAGGTTCTGGCGAATCATCCTAAAGTACTCCATCTCCTTCATATTTAATCATGTCTCATGCCTAGTGAAGTCACTGGCATGCCAATGCTCTTAAGTTGCAAAACCCCCACTGCTTAAAGTTTGGGTTTTCATGATTTCTTACCTGGACTACCACTCTCCTGCCTCTAGCTGCCCCCACCTTCAGCCCATCCTTCACTGTACAATAATCTCACCATAATGGAAGTCTGATCATGATACTGGTGCTAGTCCTCACCAATGGACACACTCTCAAATAGGATGTATTTGACCATGGGCACGAGAGAGCTAGCCAAGGCCACAGGATCAATAGGGTTCATATTCCTGGAGTCATTTTTTTTTAACCCAAATGAAAATAATCTCAGATACTTTTACATAAAAAGTCAAACATACATTATGGGTTAGAATATAAAATTCATTAGAATTTTTGAAACGGCACTTGAAAGAAAAGTTTCTGTTGCTTCAGAGTCTACACTTACTGTCTTCTGCCATTAAGAATCTTTCTAAAGATAAGTTGAGAAGCTAATAAAGTATAAATACCTCACTGTAGCACCTCAGTGCTTCTGCTTCCTCTTCAAGATTAACCTCCTGCCACTATTCAGTAGGCAATCTGTGTTCCAAATCCAACAAGCTGTAATCCCTAAACAAGATGGTTACTTCTCCGGAAACTCTCTCCCCAACAAATTTAGTTTCATCATTCACTTCAGGCATGGTGGCTCTCAACAAAGCACTGATTCCTCAATAACGCCTTCTCTGATGCCCCCTCTGGCCTTCCAGGGAGGGTTTGATACCTGCCTCCCCTCTACTCCACAACATCTCGTCCACAGCAAACTTATCCCATTGTTTAGCTAACTGTAGTTCTCTGTCCTCTCCATCACACTGTAGTTCTCCAGAGGTTTACGATGAATGTTAACGTTTCCTTTCCTTCCATGCATGTTCAACCACTCCACTGGGCTTCTGTGTCCTCATTCCTCTACTGCAGGTCACTAAAATTCAGTGACATATTTCCACGCTCTCTGGACTACCACTTCAGCAGTGCCTGGCACTGCTGTCACTCCTTTCTTGTTTACAAACTCTTTTTCTCTTGGCTTCCAGAACAAAACACTACCCAGGTCTTCCTCCTGACTCTCTGGCTGCTGCTTCTGTCTCCTCTGTTGGTTCATCTTCCTCTAACTGGGTTCCTTTAACTTCCTCTAACTGGGTTCAAGGAACTTCCTCTAATTGGGTTCAAGGAACATCCTCTAACTGGGTTCAAGGAACTTCCTCTAAGTGGGTTCCTTTAACGTGGATTTCTCACGGCCTGATCCTGAGGCTCTTTGCTCCTTTCACTCCACACTCTCACCTTACACAAGGTATCTGCACCTAAGGCTTAATTATCACCTATACATTAGGAGTCACAGATTTTTCTCTGGCTCAGACCTCTTCAACCAACTGCTTACCTAATCTCTCTTTGAGGTCTCAAGGCTATCTCAAATTCAACATGCCCAAACCAGACTCCTATTTTCCTCCCCAAATCAGATTCCCTGTATGCCAATGATCATCACACCCCAGGGGATGCCACCCTTACCCAGCAGGGTAATAGAAAACACTAAGAATCACCTGGGTCATTCCTCTCTCCCCGCTTTCTACTCATTTAGCTAACGTGTCATCATATCCTATTGATTTTAAATCATAAATTCAAGCACTTCTAAACTTTACTTATTTCTCTCCAGCTACAGAACACTCATTTAAGCTACCATCAAGTTTTGCTTAATTGCAACAGACTCTTTAGTGGTTTGCCAGGATCTATTTTCCCCATACTTAGCCAGAAAGATCTTTTGCACTCTATAAACCTGATCTGTCACGCCCCTGCCTAAACCCTTCAGTAGCTTCCCATTGTTTTTAACTTCCAAATGTGCTATAAAAGCCCTGCTAGCTGGAGCTCCTGCCTAGCTCTCCAGCCTCATCATAAACCCGTTCCCCTTGGCCCAGG
The DNA here is from genome assembly GCF_008692635.1 of Crocuta crocuta. Lineage (NCBI taxonomy): Eukaryota > Metazoa > Chordata > Mammalia > Carnivora > Hyaenidae > Crocuta > Crocuta crocuta. Next base: position 5,415,843 of record NW_027532825.1, read on the forward strand.
GACAGCAAGTCTCAATGGACACTGTTCCGTCTCTCCTACTTGCCATGCTCTCTCGCACAGAAGTATCTTTGTATACTTTTTCCCTGTTCTTCTTTGCCTGGTGTCAACTTGCTGAGAAGACCCAGGATGGCAGTGAAGCAGATTCTAACAATGTTCAACAGTGAAGAGCTGCAATATGAAAAAGGAGTTGAGGTCCAGATGGTCCCTTTCTTTTACAAGGGGCTCAATGTTGACCCAACCGTCCATCCTGCCCTTCTCAGAAATTACTTGTAGATTATTCAAAGTCTGGATTCAGAAGCAGAGGATGAATCCACAGCTCCACGAGCCACCGTACTGGTCACTGTGATAGCGCCAGGGTCGGTGCCAGCACACACGAGGCACACGTTATTTGCTGTTTGAATGAAAGGAAAAAATGTGACTGACTATAAAAAAAATTTGAAGGGCGTCTATTTTGTGTCAGGAATGGAGGCACTATAAATATGAGTAATAACAAGTCCCTACGGACAGAGAGATCGCTGTCAGAAGAGAAAACAGAAGCACTTATATCAGGCTTGACTAACTCTGCTGTGCATTTTAAGTGCCGTCACAGACAAAGTGTTCAGGCAATAAATAAATAAGAGGGAAAATTTAGCCTTGGAGAATTACACAGGAGGTAAGTGAGCAGACGCTGAAGAAGAAAAAGGATTTTGTCATTTATTAAAAAAATTTTATGGACTGCCTACTGGAAAAATAACAGGAAAGACAGGAGTTCCCTGTTCTTTTGGAGCCTTGCGTTCTAATGGGGACAAACAAGTATAAGTAAGCAATGATACCTCAGGTAGTTTTAAGCACCCAGGAGACCTCAGAGTGGGGTAGCGGTGACAGTACCTGCCGGGTGCGTCTGTGTTCACATGCACGTTCTCTTCCGCGCAGTCGGGGGAGGTGTCTCGGAGAAGACCGTATTTGGGGAGAAGGCAATGCTGAGAAGGAGCAGTCACGGCAAATACTTTGGGGGGTGGGGTAGACAGGGAGCATCCCAGGGAGAGGAAAGACGCGGCCCAAGGCGAAGGCGAGCTCCTAGCGGAGGGACTGCACGCTGGGGAACAGCACGAAGGTGACGGGGACAAGTGTGGTGGCAGGCACAAAGGGGTGGAAGCACAAGACTCAGTCCGGGCTTTCCGGGCCGTTCTGGAAGAACTGGCAGGAGGCAGACCACAGGGGAAGGCAAGAGGACGTTCCGGGAAGAGCAAAGGCCGCAGGCCGAAGTGCACAGGTGAGGCGGGGCGGGGCGGGACGCGTGCCGAGTGGGGTCAAAGACAAGAATGTCTCTGAAGAAGGTGCCTTTATGCTATTTTTAAAGTCTTGAACGGGGGAGAGCGCGTGAGGGAGACAGGAAGAAGCACGGAATGAGAAAACACAGAAGAAACTTTACTCATTACAGTGGCAAAGTGCACAGTCCACCGTGACTTGTGCAGGAGCAGGAACGCTAAGGTGCTTATTCGCCGACTAACACAGTCGGGTCAGCAAGAGGGCGCCGCTGGTTCAGCTCTGCTTCCCAGAATCGGAGGGGCCCGCAGAAGCACCCAGCACAGCTGGGAATCCGGTCCGGAGAGGACACAGGGCTGAGGATACGGCTTTAGAACGCAAGGGCACAGAGGCAAAACTAAAACCATGGAAGTAAACGAGAGGAAGAGAATATGGGCAGGAAGAGAAGTGGCCAAGATGGGTTCCGGCTGATACCCACATCCAGCAAGCGGCAACGCGAGTGAGGAGGGCGCTCGGGAAGAGCCGTCTGAGGGGGAGGCCGAGAACATAGGCATCGTGTGGAAGGAAGGAAGGAGGGAGGGAGGGAGGGAGGAAGGAAGGAAGGAAGGAAGGAAGGAAGGAAGGAAGGAAGGAAGGAGCGAGCATCGGAAGGGACGCGGGGAAGAATGAGGACCAAGAAAAAGCCACTGAATGTACCAAATAACCAAAGTCTGAAAGGCTTCTGAAGAAATGATTTTTAGCAAGACCAGGGGAGAAAAGGCTAGATTACAACAGGTTGAAAAAGAAGTTGAAAGACTAGGTGACCTTTATGTAACAGGCAATTCTGGCTTAATCATCTGTGGGTATTCTCTAAACCAGTGCTGTCCTATGGAAAGGTAATACAAGTCACAGAACCTAATTTAACACTTTCTAGTCGTCATATTATAAAAAATAACATGAAACTGGTGAAATTAATATTCTTTTAATCCAACATGTCTAAGAGATCTCTTCAACAAGTAATATATAAAACTATGGAGATGTTTTACTTTTTTTCCATACTAAGTCCTTGAAATCTGGTATGAAGTTCACACTCTGAACACATCTCAGTTCTCAAGTGCTCAACAGCCACAAACAGCTGGTGGTACTGGACTGAACACTGCAGCTATAAAAGCTAATAAAGGGATCTAAGTGATATCCCAATAACTGTTCAGTAATTAATATCTCTTGCATAATGTCCATATTACCACTATGCAATCACAGAATGTAGTTCATTTTGAAAACATATTCATAAAAACAGACTTCTCAACAGTGAAAATAAAACCATACTGTAGCTCAGTGTAATCTGTAGTTTTGTACAAAGACCTGTTTTTTAAATCACTGAAAGTTCTGGCTACAGTAAAAACCAAAAACTAAACGGAAAGACACAACCAAACTGCTGGCGCTACAGAAGCATGAACTGCAGAGGCGTGCTAAATTCTTATAAACACCCCAACCAGGTAAAGCACCCCTGCCCTGCCACACACACAAAAGGAGTGAAAATGCTCAGCTAATCAGTGTTATAATCAATCTCTCTTTTCAATGATAAAATAACGAGAGGTTTTGGTAATATATATAAACAAACTTCATTATAAAGTGACATTCTCTGTTAGTCAGCTTCTAGTAATTTCTTCAAGGAAAAAACCTACAATTAGGAGTCCCAAGACTTGTCAAGGTAATTCTAGTTTTATTACATTAATGAAATATTATAGTAAAATTAACTGTCATTATTCAGGCAAATTAGAGGAGAGAAATTTGGTTCTGTTACATATATTCATCGCTGAACATGTTTTGCCCTTCCCAGCACATACAAAATGCTAAACGAAATATTGCTAAGTGGAAATCGTCACTGTATCTTAAGGTCCATTTTATGATTAATAAAACATGCACATTCTGTGAATGTTCTTAAATATCATTTATGCCCTTAAAATAGCTTACATGTTTTCCCCTTATGTTTGTTTATACTTTACATTCCTTGGGAAATGCTTTCTTTAGTAATCATGCAAAAGCTAGCTGGGTGTGGTAGTAATATAGTAAATTCTCAATTAGTGTGATCAAATTTGAAATCTAGGCCCAGCATCCATCATCTACCAATGTGAGTGACTAAACAGTTGACAGAGAGGTTGCTGGGAAAAAACACGTCTCAACATCAAACTCTTTCATGGACTTTGAGTTAATGTTTATTACATAGTTTCCATCAACTGTGCCCTGTTTGACCACAGATACATTTTAAAAACAGACCTTACTCCTCTAAATAAAAAAGAAGTACAATTACAGGACTATAATCTGTCAGTGTTTGATGGCAAAACATACCCACTTCCAGGAAGTGAAATATACAGGCTGAAAACAGAGACGTGCATTAGCATTACAGTTTAGACTTCCTTTCTAGAGAACCCAGTTCATGATAAAGAAGCTGTGGCTCACAATACCTAATTGTACTTATTTTTGAGAGAGAGACAGAGACAGAGAACAAGCAGGGAGGGGCAGAAGAAGAGGGAGACACAGGATCGGAAGCAGGCTCCAGGCTCTGAGCTGCCAGCACAGAGCCCGATGCAGGGCTCAAACCCACAAACTGTGAGATCATGGCCTGAGCTGAGCTGGCCGCCCAACCGACTGAGACACCCAGGCGCCCCTACCTAATTCTATTTAAGATGCATGAATACCAGGTGGTAAGAAAAATGACATGGTCAATGGAGAGGCAATGAAAGGGGCGGCNGGGGGGGGCGGGTAGGGAAGGGAAGGAAACAGACAAACTGTCCTCAAATAGACAAAGGCAGTAGGGAGATCTCTGTAAAATCTTATTTCTTGGTTTTGCGGGGGAATCCTTTCATTTATCTTGTTATCTTCGTCTTTGTATATAACCCATTTAACATTTACTGAACAATCACCCCTGGAAAAGAGCACTGTAAACTTGAGGCTAACTTGCTTACTAATTAGCCTTAAGGTGCCATGGATAAAATTTTAAGCAACATTTTTATCAGGCAATGAGAATTCAAGTTAAGTGACTTTTATTAAAATCCAGGTCACAGTACAGAAATAGGTTAATATTACTGTCTAAATCAGTTTGGGAGGCTGTTGAGAAATGTTACGGTTTCAAATTGTCAGTGACCAACTTAAACCTCAAAAGGTAGAGTTCTGGCTTCTAGCTCCTGGTCTGCTCCCGAGCTTCTCATCATACCCGCCTAACAGGGTGGAGAGGGAACTACCACATGCCCAGCACAGAGCTGCTGGAAGGTCTACCCAACAGAAGACCATTCAAACACAAAGAGCACTGGGTCTTAAGACTGGGTTTCTTTGTGTTCTTTTTGGTCAAGTCCTTCCTCTGACTGAAGTAAAAGCAGGCCACTATGCCAATGACTAATTCACTAACTGATATTATTTTGAAGCTTTTAATTTTGTTCTGACTTTGGTAGAATTGTTGTTTCTCAGATTTGTCAGTCCCGCCATGATTTACATGCAATGAATGGGTTTTCCCCTAATCACAATCTAGTGTCTTTTCTATTTTTGTCATCCTAGAAACACTCCAAAATCTGCATCTGCTACCCCTCAAAGCATTTGCCATATTCAATTTAAGATATTTGGCTGAGAGTCTTCAGTGAATAGTCTTTTGGCAAACTGCCCATTTGGGGTCTGACCTGCAGCCAAGTAGCAGATTTCCCATGTGTCACTTATCTCTTTCATAGGAGCAACTGTAACAGGCATTCTAACTTCTAACTCCTCCTTGTCTCTGGGACAAGAATTCCCCATCTTAACCATAATGGAGAATACTCTACCAACTCAAAGTTAACCTACAAGTGGGGATTACCAATTTTCATAGAATTAAAACTATTTTTTTCTCTAATTCACAGAATTAATACTTTAGAAGACATTATTTAGCTTTGTAGCTTTCAAGCTCTTACAGACTCAGAGTCAACAGTACAAGCATAAACTGTCACTGGGCAGATAGCTGTTAAAAGGTATAGGACAGTAGACCCTCTGTCCAGACTCACAGAGGTCAAAGAAAGTCAACTGGAGATGACCTTCTGGTAGAAACCATTCCTATCTGCACTCCTGCCCCATCAACCCCATCTCCAACCTTCCCCCTTCAGCAGTTCACTTAGACAAATCTGATTGCACATGTGAAGACCTCGAGGGCAGAAGTAAGGCTGAGAACCTACTGGGCCACCCTGTCTTCTAGTTCCTCTGGGCCTAGGAAACAGAGTCCAGTTTCCAACATCAAAGCCTCTATTAAATCCAGAAAGAATTCTACACTAAGTGTACTGGGGAGAAAGGAAGATGATTTATACGGAGCGTATTGGGGAGAAAGGGATATAATTTCCTTGAGTAAATACAGTTAAACCTGGTATTCAAGAACTTAATTTTCACCTTTGGCTGCTTTCAAGTAACATCAAAGATCCATGACACATAGTGTTGACAACCTGACTTGCTACTTAATTAGTTCCTGAATAATAGTCATAGGTTGAGCTGTCATAAATCGAAAGCGTATTTCCTACAGAAGTAGTGTTCTTTAAATCGGGGTTCATTCCTAGAAGTCCTTTTTTATATCACAAAACTAGCAAAACCTAAAAAACAAGAGGACTTAACAAAGATAAGTGTGTAAAACCAAACATGAAAACAAGCATAGCACAAACATTACTTCTAGGAATTCTTCTGCGTGGCTGAGACTACCTGAGGCTTCTTACAGTCTGAGTCCACTCAAGTCTAGGCTGCAGAGACCATGTCTTTCTGGCGAGTGTTCCCGAGGGAAGCACAGGTGGGTATTTCTTACAACACAGATCTCTGAATTTCTAAACATATGGCAGACTAAAGGAAAAATAACAAAGCCCCAGTTCCCCCACTCTTGCTATGAGGGTTCTACCTAGATGATCTCTAATCATCTTCAGCCTTAATACCCTGGGACTACATGTGGGCACACACTTGTCCACACTTACTTTCAAAAAATGCCACTCTAACTACCATAGTCTACAGTGTTATAATCATGCACTTTAGCCGTTGTACTAAAAAAATATCTGCTTACAGAATGGATTTAAATTGGCATTCTTCAGAAAAGAAAAAGAAAGTTTCCAAATCGTTTTCTTTCCTCTGTGTTTTTCTGAAGGAAACTACTATTTGAAAGAATTATCTATTCCCTTCCACCTTATTTCAGATGGAATTTTATCAAGTTTACTTTAGACGTCAACCTCCAGAGTACACACTGTTCACTCTTCCTGGAGAGTGTTCCTTCATGCAGTAAAGATTAGACACAGTTGTTTATACGGTATTCAATCAGGTGTCACAGTGCGCCCTAGAGCAGGGGTTCTCAAAATGGCGCCTGGACCCACAGTATCAGCATCACATGGCCCTTCCCTGAATGAGAAACTCTGGAATCAGGGCCTAACCATTTGCTTTAATAAGCCTTTCCTGGCGATCCTGATCCCTGTCAGAGTTGGAGAACCACTGCCATTAAGTGTCTACTTTCTGCGGGGGGCAAACTACAGCAGAGGTCAAGACAGATCGGGAGAGAACGAGGAGTGGAATGTGGCTGCAGAAGTCCAAGATAGGAAAGCCTCTTAGGTCCAGGGATTCAGCCTCCTCACGTTACATTCTTTCCTAACCTGAACTCCTCTGACTAGTAAGGAACTGGAGCCACTGGTGTACTCCTTGAGGAATGTTTCATTTCCCCATAGCTACACCTGGACTTCAGGTGGAAGCAACCATCAACAGGGATCTTAAGACTTTTCTATCCCAGATGCCTAAAGGAATATGCTAAGGATACTTGTAGTGGACATTCACTATCTCCTGAGCACCCACCTACTCTCTGTTTCTTCCTGAAACAGAACTGGTCTGAGAATCTATCCATTCCCCACTCTCAGTCCAAATAAAACTTGGAATGGGAGGAGGAATTTAACCCTGCTGGGTTGGAGCAAATGACACTGGCAATGCTGGCCTGACCAGTCAAAACCCGGCACCTCCCTCCCCCTGACATACTTATTAGTTCTAGACTGATCTAAGTTGGTTTGATGAGAGTGAATCTCAGGACTAATAAATAGAACCTGGCTCCTTCTTGCTGAATCTCTGGACAACTGTAAGGCTAAAATGACAGTATCTAACTTACTACCATCTTACCGCCATTTTGAGAAGGCAGAGTTGGAGACTGAAGAAAAAACCAACTATGTACTGGCAATATTTGAATTAACGAATAGTGCCATTCCTTAAGTTAGAATGTCCAAGGACTTTTTAGCTAATAAAATTTCCATTTTTGCTTCCCATACTTTCAGCTGGCATTTTGATCACTTGAAAGCATTATAACTGCCCTTTGTGTACTCTTTCCTCCCTCTTCCCCTTCCTTCTTTGATAATTTTAAACTAGAAATCTACCCACCTCTGGGGCACCGGGGTGGCTCAGTCGGTTGAGTGTCTGACTTTGGCTGGGGTCATGATCTCATGATGCGTGAGTTTGAGCCCCGCATCGGGCTCTGTGCTGACAGCGCAGGGCCTGGAGCCTGCTTCGGATTCTGTCTCCCTCTCTCTCTGTCCCTCCCCAGCTCATACTGTCTTATTTATTAAATAAATAAACATTAAAAAAAAGAAAAAGAAATATACCCACCTGTAATTTCTTTAGTTCTCTATTTTATTTACTGCTGCCTAATTTTCTACAACATGGTTTTCAGATATCCCTGCTAAAAATTTTAGTCAACTACCTCTTCATGACATTAGAAACTCCCAGAATCTGACTTTTCCACAACTATCAGTATCTCTTATTTCATCTCTCAATTACAGTGAGACTATTCCACTGATGTTTGCCCAACAAGTATTCCTAACTCTTGTGAGTTAATTTTATCCTCTATTTTCTGCATTTTCCTATATTTTCTCTATCTATATCCTAATTTTTTTTTTTTGAAAGGTCTGGCTTAAACTCTGTCTCTTACTAGGAAGAGTTCACCTATTCCACCAATACCCTCTAAGCTCCGTTTTTTGAGCAATGTATTATTATTTATCTATGTACGCAGACGTGCATTGCCTCCTTAATGTAAATAATTGTCTAATGGATAAGAACAGACACAACCTTCATATCCTTAGTACCTAATAAAATACACAAACTTGATAAATACTTAAATAAATCACTGTTAGAAATATTTTACATCTAGTATGTCATTCTCTAGCAATCTCAAAATTGTAAAGTGATTTAGATCTTACCTTCAAATCAAGATGTACTACATCATGAGCATGCAAAAAGCAAACACCTTCTAATATCTGCCTCATGAGTCTTTGAACATCTTTTTCTGTAAAGGCATCTTCTCTGTCTGCAACACACTGGTCAAAGATTTCACCCCCAGCAGCACTAGAGAAGGGTAGAAGCACACTTTAATTATAAAGTAAAAGGACTCATTAAAAAGATTTAGCCTTTTTGTTCTTAATATTTTACATATTAAGTATCTTTATTTAGGTAAAGTATAATTTGAATGTATGTCCCTATATCTATTTTTCCTTTTAAATAAAAATGTGAAGCCTCTAATATTAGTTCAGATTAAGAACTTCAAAAATTAAACTCTAACAGTAAACTGTATTAACATACTTTCAAGTGAAAATTTCTCGAAAATTTTTGGTAGAACACATATAATATTTATATTTAGAAAAAACACAAATAATGAAAATAAAGCTAATGCTCTCCAACGAATTAAAGACCCTTCCCTAATTCTCGAACCACATCTAGAGATAAGTGCTATTCTCCCTTTGGTGTAGTATATCCTACCAGAATTTTTAAAAATATATACATATTAAATGCATACAAAAAATATTGGTTGCCTGGATTTTTAAAAAAACAAATGGTAATATAGGACACATTCTACTGATACTGTTCTACAACTCTTTCTTACTTTTAAACATGTCTTAATCTTTCTGTAATGGTTTTATATTTATCTACTTTGTAATTTTGAACTCTTACATCCCTGTGAATAAACCATACCTGATGTAACCATTCCCCTTTGAAGGACATTTACTTTCTTCCTAATTATTCACAACTATAAACAATACTGTGATAAGAAGGCACATTATAATTTCTCACAGGTTCACTTATGTGCAAGGAGTTCTCAAGGGTAGACATCTAGAAAGAAACAGCTGGACTAAAGTGTACGTGCATTTGAAATTTTAATAGGAAGAGTCTAGCCTCTCTGAAAGAGAGTACTGATTTAAACTTTCTTTCAACCTCTGGCCAAAGCATCTGGGTTTATTTTTCTCCAACTAATTTTGCCAATAAGGGGAGGGGGGAAATCAACATTAAAAAATTTTCATTTTCCTTCAGCAAAAAGTCTATACTTAAACATTCATTCATACCATAAATAACAGCTCATGTCATATCTCAAAATTTCCTTTAGGTGTTAAAAAAGAGGCTAGATTGCTTTCATAAAGTTGCTATAAAATTGACATGAAATATCTAACTACAAACAGCCATGTTGCTGTTATCAGAAAAAGAGCTACTTATTGAATTCCTTTTCATAAGACAATTTAGTTGCTTCCTTTCCTGTTAAAGCAACCCTATTTCCAAATTCTGCCCATATAAGGAGACACAATTTGTCATCAAAATTAGAGAAGAACATATTTAAGTAAGCTGAGCAGTTGCAGATGATGAAAGTAAAAGAATTCACTGGCTGATAAGGCGTTCATATTGACTAAACCTATACAACTGACTTTTTTTTTTTTTAAATGTTTTATTTATTTCTAGGAGAGAGAGAGAGACAGCATGAGCAGGGGAGGGTCAGAGAGAGAGGGAGTCACAGACTGAAACAGGCTCCAGGCTCTGAGCTGGCAGTCAGCACAGAGCCCGACGCGGGGCTCGAACCCACGAACCGCGAGATCATGACCTGAGCGAAAGTCGGACGCTCAACCGACTAAGCCACCCGGGCGCCCCTACAACTGACTTTTTATTACAATTTGTTGTAGTATGAAAAAAACCATATGTGAAAGCATCACAACCACTTTTATGTTATTTAAGTGTAATGGCCATCATGTATTCAGGCACAGTTAAAGTAATATGCAAGTCAGAAGAAAGGAAATGGTGAACATTCACAGCATAATTACAGAGTAAATTAATTACAGCCTAGGAGTACCACATACTGTTAATATGGATTTGATGACCTAAAGCAAAAATCAGTATGATTTTTGGACAACTCAGTCCAAGCGGCTCGATGCACCATGATGTAACACACAGCCCATGGAGCCCTCTGCGCACACGCGCTTGCACACGCACACACACACTCAATTTGCCTGTGACACTCAGAACTGCCCGTGTTCCTCAACTAAAACAAAGAACTGTATTTTTGGTTCAAAAAGTTTTCCAATAACAATTTATTGTCCTCTTGAGTCTCTCAGCTCATTACTACCATCCACAATAAAATTCACTATAGGTCAGTTTACATAAGTACAAAGATTTCTTTACCTAAAATTTAAGAGCAATTTATTATTAGTTCTTTTCACTATAAAGTTTACCCATTCTTGTCTTAACATAATTTAAGTACTTTACATAAGCACAAGATATGAAGCACAAAACTACCATTTTCTGAAAATTTTCAAGGATATATTTCAAAGGCAGACTATCAAAGAAGCTGTAAAAACTAGCCTTCAGTGACCAGCAAGACTTGCATATACCCTCTGATACAATGTGTAATCACCCTCTCTTTCACCTGCTTACATGTAAGTTTGACGCAGTAACCTATTAACTAGTGGAACTAAACAAAATTATACTAACGAACAATTAAAAGCATCTGTTTTAATTGTTGCTTTTAATGCAACATTAAAAGCATCTGTTAAGCAGGATTACAGGAAATTTAAGAATGTTATCAACTACTTCACAGGAAGTATCTTCCCTTACCGAAAGTCAGAGAAACACTACATTTTGTTTTGCCTGTCTTTTAACTACAGCAAGATTTTCATGGTTATATTATGGTATATTTACTTTAGTAGTGTTGTTTTCCACTACTTTAAAACTTCCCCAGAAAACTTTATTAAGAATTACATACAATTGATTACCAAATTTTTTTTTATGGAAACATTAATTCAAGAACTTTCATAAAAAATTTTACAAAAACCTATTTTTATAAAACATATTAAAAACTTTTAATTTCAATTTTCTAGTGGCCCTTAAAAAGTTAGGGGATAAGTATCTTTTCGATCAACATTATGCAGAGCCATATACATGATACTTGCAGGTTAAAAGTCACTGTGTCTCCCTGGCTGCCTGCACCTTGTCTACATCTTGGCTCCCAACCTCAAACACCAAACACTCATTTTTTCTACAGAAACTAGCATTTCCATTTCTACCCTGCTTAAAGGGTCAGTTTAGATCTTTATTCCTTCACTCTTAAAAATGAACAAATACCAATCAAATATGTTAGGTCTTATGCAATGTGCTATGGACAGAAAGATAAATTAATTATAAGTATGGCTTATGACTTCATGTATCAGTAGGAGAGAGAAAATATGAAACACACTTTAAAGAATACATATGCAACAATATATATGGATGTGAAATTATACATCAAGTGATGTGATAATTTAGCAACTGAGCAATTAACTGGAAAGGAGAAAAAAAAATCTTAGAAAAACGACATTTATTTTGAGCCCTGTAGAATGAATCGGAATCCACTAGATGAAATGGTAAGAGTACATCCCCAGAATAGTGAACACAAATAAAAGGGCATGGTGGTGTCAAAAATAAATGACACGATTCATGCAAGGTTAAGCTGCTACTTCCCCTTTCAGCCAAATGGTACGGAACTTACCCTCTAGCCATAAATAACTAGAAAATTAGCAAAGTGTATAAGCCAACTGTTTTCAGACACGAGAACAAGTTAGGACCATGATCCCTGAAAAGAAGGTTATAAACAAGATGGGCCCTACCTTTTCTGTCTTCCTACTTGGAAGCAATTTATGGACTATGGTATAGAGTGAAAGAGCAACCCAAGCAGAATACGGCAGCTTTGCTAAACTGAGGAAACAGAATAGGAATTTGACAAAGCTAATGAAGTTGGATTTCACAGGGACAGTACCAGAGAGGAGTGAGCTACACAGAGAAAGATTTTCAGACATTTGCTTAGCCGTATCCTGAAGTCAAAATACTAACATGGGGGTGCACAGGATGAAATTCTATGAGTGCAGGCAAAGATCTGCTAGGAAATTAATAAGCTGAATAATTCCTAGCATTCACAGAGAACCAAGTAAGATATTTGAATTTTGTCCAGTTGAAGTAGAAAAACCATGCCAACCACTTGGGCAGTCAGCAGGTCCCCCACCCCATACAGGCCATACCTTAAGTAGTAAGTTTACTAAGTAGCCTTTGAACTGCCCCAACAAAGCTGATTCACAAGTAATTTAACTGCCTGCTAAAACAAACATCATCATTCTTTAATGGGAGATCATAAAATCCACCCAACACTGTGACAATCAAAATGTATTGCATCCTTCCAAAAATTACTATACACTAAAAATGTCATAAATTACAATCCACAATGTTTTAAAAACAATAAAAACAGACCCAGAAATAACAGAGATAACAGAATTAGCACATAAGGCATTATAAGTATACTGATGGATTTCAAGTAAAATATGAACATAACAGAAGAGAAACAAGGGGTATGAAAAACGACCAAATGGAACTTCTAGAGATAAAAAATAAAGTATCTAAAATGAAAATTTCACTGGATGGGCTTTATAGCAAATTAGACACTGCAGAAGAATCAGTGAATTTTAAGACACAGCAATATAATTGTATGACCTTGCAATTCAATTTTAGGTACAGAGAGGGGGAAAAGGACAATAGGACCTCTGGAAGCTGAGTGACAATATCAAGCAGTTGAGCACAGTGTAATTGAAAGAACAAGAGAAGAGGTGGGAGAAGACGATTTTTTAAAAATAATGCCTGAAAAGTTCCCAAGTTTGTTAAAAACTATAACCCTAAAGGCTCAAGTAGCTCAAAATAAACCATAAGCAGGATAAACACAAGGCAAATCAAGGCGTATTATGCTCAAGTTACTGAAAGAAAAAAATCTTTAAAAAAATTATAAATAAGCAAATTCAGTAAAGTTGCAGGATACAAAATCAATATACCAAAATCACTGTCTTTCTATACACTAAAAATGAATTTTCAGAAAGAGAAATTAAGAAAACAATCCCATTTTCCATGACATCAGAAAGAATACTACTCAGCAAAAAAATGAAATCCTGCTACCTGTAACAATACAGATACACTGTGAAGATATTGTGCTAAGTGAAATACGTCAGAAGAAGACAAATACCATAAAATTTCACTCATATGTGAATCTAAAAAAATAAATGAACAAACAAAACAGGAACCAAAATTCAGAGGTACAGAGAACAAATTGGTAGTAACCAAAGGGGAAGGGGGCAACGGGTGGGCAAAATGGGAAAAGGGGGTCAGTTATATGGTGACAGATGGTAACTAGACTTTTAGTGGTGATCACTCTGTGGTGCATACAGATAGCAAATTATGTTGCATACCTAAAACTTATGTTTTATACCAATTTTACCCCATTTACAAAAAATTTCTTGTGGAAAAAACTGTGCATATGTATACGTACGTATCAAAACTATAATAATGAAAACAGTATGGTATTGGCATAAAAACAGATATATCAGTGGAACAGAACAGAAAGTCCAGAAATAAAAATATGTATATATGGTCAATTAATTTACTAAAAGGGAGCCAAGAATGTACAATGGGGAAAGGAGAGTTTCTTCCATAAATGGTTTCTTAAAAAACTGGGTAGCTACATGCAAAAGAATGAAACTGAACCCTTATCTGATACACAAAACCCTTATCACATACACAAAAATCAAATCAAAATGGATTAAAGACTTGAATATAAAACTTGAACTATAAAACTCTGGAGAAAACAGGCAGTAAGCTCCCTGACAGCAGCCTTGGCAAATTTTTGAATTTGATAACAAAAGCAAAAATAAGTGGGGGCTACATCAAATTAAAAGGCTTCAGCACAGCAAAGGAAACCATCAACAAAATGAAAAGCAACCTATGAAATGAGAGAAAATATTTGCACATATTAACTGATAATAGTTTAAGATCCAAAATATATAAAGAACTCCTACAACCAATCTGACTATAAAAGGGCTGAGACACTAAACAGACATTTTTCCACAGGACATACAAATAGGCAACAGGTACATGAAAAGGTGCTCAACATCACTAGTCATCGGGGAATCACAAATCAAAACCACAACTGGGTACCATCTCACACCTGTTAAAGATATATGTTTTATATATTTATATATAAAATGGAATGTTATTCAGCCAATTAAATATAGAACTCCTACAACCAATCTGACTATAAAAGGGCTGAGACACTAAACAGACATTTTTCCACAGGACATACAAACAGGCCAACAGGTACATGAAAAGGTGCTCAACATCACTAGTCATCAGGGAATCACAAATCAAAACCACAACTGGGTACCATCTCACACCTGTTAAAGATATATGTTTTATATATTTATATATAAAATGGAATGTTATTCAGCCAATTAAATATAGAACTCCTACAACCAATCTGACTATAAAAGGGCTGAGACACTAAACAGACATTTTTCCACAGGACATACAAACAGGCCAACAGGTACATGAAAAGGTGCTCAACATCACTAGTCATCAGGGAATCACAAATCAAAACCACAACTGGGTACCATCTCACACCTGTTAAAGATATATGTTTTATATATTTATATATAAAATGGAATGTTATTCAGCCAATTAAATATATTCTACTTATACGTAGAATCCAAAAAAGTAAAACTCCTAGAAAGAGACTAGAATGGTGGTTACCAGTGAATGGAGGGAGGTGGCGGAAAAGGAGAGAGATCTTGGTCAAAGGGTACAAATACAAACTACAAGTTATAAGATTAATAAGTTCTGGAAATTTAACATATAGCATAGTGATGATAGTTGTTAATACTCTGTTTTATACTTGAAGGTTGCTAAGAGAGTAAATCTTAAATGTTCTTACCACACACACACGTAATTAAGTGACTTGATGCAGGTGTTAGCTAATACTATGGTGGTAATCACTGCACAATACATAAGTGTATCAAATCAACATATCCTACACCTCAAACTTATAAAATGTTCCGTATCAACTATACCTCAATAAAGCTGGAAAAAAATTTTAAAATAATGCATAAAAAGCATGTTTATGATTTATATAAAGTTGACTGATTTAGCACAGTGCCTGGCACAGGGTAAATTCTTATCACATTATGACTGTTACAGTTTGTGTTCCCACAGCAACTAGTAAGCATTTAGGGTAAGACGCCAACAATGCTGCAATCATTTATATTTCTTTCACTAAACCTGTAGCACCTGGAGGGAAGGTGCTATGCTGTTTTCACTTTTATACCACCAGCACCTATTAGCACTAGTGCATATTGTGCGTACTTAAGTATATTTGAAATGCGTTACTGACATAGTGATCATAAACCTGTTTTCATAACAACATATTATTCATGTGGCCATGAATTTTGATATCTCTATATCTAAACACATATTGCTAAGACTTTCCCTTCATACAAAAAAAGGAATACAAACATTTTTAGCCAAATCATACTCATTTGTGGTTCTAAAAACATGATCACTGAAGCAACAGAGGCCACCAAAGGTTTCTAAGCCAGGGAATAATATCACAACATTTATATCTTAATTACCTAGCAGCAGTCTGAGGAACATCCTAGAACTGAAGCCAGGGTGATCAGCTAAGAAGCTACTGTGAGAGTCCCCAGGAGAGACAATGAGGACCCGATACAGAGGAGAAATAGCAAGTACCAAGAAAAAGGGACCCAGCAGGGAAAGGGTTAAGTTTAAGACTTGGTAATTTATTATACATGAGCTTTTAAAGGAGATAAACAAAACAAGGATAGATTTAAGGTTTCTAGCCTGAGCTATGAAATAAATGGGGATATCACTGGAAATGGGGAAAAGAAAAACAGGCATTATCAGGATAATGCAGGAGTGCACACATTCGATCCTGAATTGGTAATGATGTGTGGTTGGATACAGAGATCTGCAGTAGGCAGTTGGAACTTACGAAGGTCCAAGGCTGGAGACAAAGCTTTGGAAATAACTGCATGTAAAGAATAGCTGAAGCCACAAACTTAAGACTGTTATTGTTCAGAGTAAATGTACAGAATATAAGAGTATGACAAGAACAACACTAACGAACTCTGGGAAGCACTTGTATTCATATAGAAGAAGAAGGGTAAAAGGCTGACAGAAGTATTTTGTTTTGTTTTTTAAAAGAGGACCATGAAAACCAAGAACGTCATTTCAAGAGAGAAGGTATAATGAAGTATTTACAGAGAGTGAGAAGTAGAACGAACACTGAAATGAGGAGACTGACGGCGGCAGACGATCTAGGCAGAGCAGGTGCAGCAGACGAGGCGTGGAGCACCGGCACGGGCAGATGCACGGATCGATGAAGAACAAGACAGGCCACAAGGTGAGGAAAGCTGTAAATTCCGACTGCTCCCTGAAGGAGGAGAGACGGCAGTAAAGGAAAGAGCGAGCCAGGACGATGGTTTAAAGACAGTCAGAGATGAGGAAAAGGAACCTGAGGACAGGAGAGACAGAAATATGGGAAGATGAGGGAAAAGAACCACCTTGGGAGAGGTGCTCTTTCAAGAGCACCTTGAAAGCCTGGAAGGTCAGTGAACTGATTTAAAAACAAAACAAGGATCCTAGAAAAGGAAGGAAGAGAATTAGCACAAGTAAAGATTGAAGCCTCAGAGTTAAGCAGTGGAAACTTCTTCCAACAGAAGGGCGGGCTGAGAGCACTAAAAGCAGAGGGACACTGAGGGAGAGTGTGCCGCCTTTATTTTCTCCATGAGGGCAGAAAGGGCTAGGTATCTCACAGAGGATGGGAAGAGAATGATGTAGCAAGGGTATTAAGGATTCTGATTAGGTCCTTCTGGGGCCTGGGGGGTACATTAATAGAAGGGGATGAGAGATTAGGTAAAGAATTACCCAATGACAGCAAGAGCCCAGCTGAGGACTCTTCACACTTGTAACAAGCAGGTCAAAGACTACACAAAATCCTCCCTAGAGTGTGCAGGATGCAGCATGGGCCAGGGTAAATGGGCAAAATAAGTTGCAGAGGAAGAGGAAGAAGGAAATAGTATAAGGTGCTGATGAGAGATTAGTTAAAATAACCACATAAGGTTTGAAGGGAATCACAGGAAAGAAAAAAGTCAGGGGCTGGCTGAAAGACTGGAAGACCTAAGAAGAGTTCCGGGTTGAAGGCTGAAGAGCACGTTTGGTGAGAACAGGAGAGAACAAGATCCGGTCAGAGAACAGTATTTCACAAAGTCTCTAGATCAACTTCCAATCCTGCCTTGATCCTCTCCAAAGCAAACTGGAAACCAAAACCTAGGTAGGCAGGGGATTTATATAGGAGGTTCCTATACCAACTTGTAAAAAAAATCATAAAAGAGCTCTATTCAGATATAATTCACATATACTACATTTGTTAACCATCCTACCATTTTAAATATTTTTACTATTATAATTAAAGATACCTTGTGTGAAACACTTTCGTGTTTCTCACTGTTCACATTTAACAATGTTTTTGGAAAGGATTCCTAGAAGTGAAATTACTAAACTAAAATATATGAACACAATGCTCTGAATTATATTATCAAGAGGAAGACACTATTTTAGCCATCCAAAATTTGCTTTCTACAAACTTTTAAAGTTTCTAAAAACAAGATAAACATTCTTCTTTTCTAACAATATTTAAAAACTATGTCAATAGTTTATATCTACCTTATCTTTTTAAATCATTGCACAGGAATTTATTTTGTAACACTATCACTTATTTAACCAACCAACCCCCTTCTATATTAAATAGATAATTTTTTGTTACTTTAAAAAAAACTTTACTGAACATTTTCTAACACATCTTTGCACAACTGGCTTATTATTTCCTTGTGAAAAAATATTTAAGTGAAATTGCTGGATGAAACGTTGTTTTTTTTTCTTAAAGCTTTTGATACAGAACTCTAGCCTGTCCTCCAGATAAGTTGTACCATTAATACTTCTACCTGTGTATAAATCAGATGGTATAACCCATATCACTTTTTCTTTATAATCTTTGCCACTCATGCAAGGGGAAATTGAAACCTTACTTTTAAATTGCATTATAAAAATTGTAAGAATCAATACTTTCATGTACATATAGACCATTTATATATGTATGTCTATGTGGAATTGTCTTCATATCTCTTAAAAAGGAAAGCACAGGCCCACAATAGTGTCATTTATACCAAGTCACAAAACTGGGGCTTAGTATCTACTCCAAGTACAGTTTCAACCTTCCCCAGAAATGAAAGTCTTAACCAGTCAGTCAGAAAATTTCTGATCAGCATCAGCAGGAATCTCACATGGGGCCTATCCATCCCCCAAAAGAAAATGAGATAATCCACCTAATGAGACCCCTTGCTCTTCCCAGAAGGGAAAGTGATCTTGCCTGAAATAATCCTTTCTTTTCTTCTGCTAAACACTTCTTGCCACGCCCTCCTTCCTAGAAAACCTATCTACTTTGTACAATGCCTTGGGGCTGCTCTCCACTTGCTAGAGTCACTTAATAAAGTTGATTAGATCTTCAGCTTTATTTGGTTGAAAAAAATTTAACAGATCCTTTGTCCTTTGTTTTTAAACTGGGAGGTTCATGTTTTTGGGTAATTTCTGAGATCTAGTTACACAGTAAAGAAATTTTAAGCATTCTGGGTGAACATATATGAGAAGTACTTTCCCTGAGCTTGTCTTTTCCTTTGTATTTCTTGATGTAGTAATAAGGCTTTTAATGTATTCAAATCTATCAATCATTTCCTTTGGTAGGAGAAGTAGAGAGGAAAACAGGATTTTTAAGAAGAAAAAGCTGTTTATTTTCCAAAGCTGTTTCCTATACGATCCTCCTTACTCAAATGAAAACACGGTATGAATCAAAACAATAGTTTCCGAAATAAGATTAACTCAGACTATATGAACACATAAGGGATTGTAAAATGTCTTTTAATATTACGATGGTATCACTTACTTTCTCAAGAATGCCTCTAATAAGAATATAAGAGAATTTCACCCTACTATCAGAAGAATTTTGTTAAAGAATGAAGATGAAAAATCTAATCTACATGCATTCTTGTTAATTTGAAAAATGTCAAGTTAATATGAGAAATACATGACAAAGTTCTGGAAATTCTTCAAATTTCCCGAGCCAGGCCCCAACACATACCACAGATGACTAGCATCCTATAAAGGAAGTGTGAACTATCAAATAAACTCCCTTTAAGGAAGATGATACTTACTATTCCAGAACTAAGATCATTTCTGATGGAGTTTCATAGACTTCATGTAAATCAATGACCCAAGGATTATCCTGTGCTAGTTCAAGAACAGCAATCTCATGAATTATTTCCATTCGACAATCTTGGCCTTTTCTTCTTTTTCTCATGAACTTTGCTGCAAATTCTTTTCCAGAATCTTTCTTTATACATTTCCTCACGACTGCAAATTTCCCCCTAGAATTAAACAAAAATATTTACTGTTAAACTTGACAACTTTCTAGAAATGGTAATTTTAGTAAAATTTCAAAATACTCATCAGTGGATATTCAAATTTAGATTATATTCAATCACAAAAACAGCATTATCATTTAGGAATTTAATAGGATACATCTATCTGTAATCAAATAAAATGTAACTGCAAATCTGCAAAATTCCTTCTAAACAGAGGATAACCAAATATCAAAGTCAGTATTCTTTGCAGCTGTACATAATTTAATATTTTTACACATTTATACATAAGAATGATTTAAATCTTTTAAAAAGCAATTTGACTTGTTAGGAGAAACTAGTTATCAGAACTCCTAAGAGAATGGAGTTGACTCGGATACTATACCCTTCCAAAACTATAAAAGTTAGGGATCTCATTTATATATTTCAACTACAGTATACCTGGAAAGGTCTAGTTTTCCTATAAAGACAGAACACGTTTAATTTGATACCTTACACTATCATTTGTTATTAAACTAATAACCAAGTCACAGGGGTGTCAAGCTAAGCAAATTAAGGGTATGAGCTCTGGAATCAGATATAAGCTTGAATCCCACAAACAGCTCTGCAGCTCACCTGACACATAACCTTGGGCAATTTATTTAACCTTTCTAAATCTCGTTTTCCTTATCTGTAAGAGAGGACATACTGGAATCTGGTTCCTAGGGTTGCTGTGAGAATTCAAGTACACAATACATATCAATTGCTTAACATAGGACTTGCCACATGCTAAATAAAATATTATTAAACAAATCATTAATTTGTGATAGTCATCACCCATAAATACCCAATCTCTCAACTGGAAGGCCAACTTAGAAATCACAGGGTTGTTTATTTTTTAACCTAATGCCAAATGCCAATGCCTTCTTTCAAACTGTGAAGCAGTCTCTTCCACTCCTGGGTGCATTTTTCTTTTAAAGTTTATTTATTTATTTTGAGAAATAAGAGAGAGTGCATGAGTGGGGTAGGGGCAGAGAGAGAATCCCAAGCAGGCTCCGCACTGTCAGGGCAGAGTCTGACGCACAGCATCAAGACCTGAGCTAAAATCAAGAGCCTGTCGCCCAAGTGTCTGAGACACCCAGGGGCCTGATTAATAAGATTCTCATGACAAGCCTCAAGTGAAGGGCTGTTAAGTCTGGGTCTTTTGCTGAGCAGTACAGAAAGACCTTTTTTCTCTTCCAAATACCAGTTTCTCAGGTGTTGATTGCAGCTAACATGATCTTTTAACTGCTGCTTGCTTTTCCAATTTTCAATCATTCCTCAACCCCTTAAAGATTTTTAAGATTTTTCTCACTATTATGCCTCAACAGAACTGCTGATAAAACGTGCCAACCAAATCTGAAGCAACTACTCCAAGTACAATCGAATCAAAGGATTACATGATTATTACTTTGTTGATCTTAGTACAATACAACCCAATATTGCTTTAAAAAAATTTGACAGGCTTTTCATAGTTCATACTGGGCTAGTAAATAAACCACCTAGATCTTTTCCCTTTTGAAAATTTTCAAGACAGTGTACTCACACTTTTTTTTAAAACCAGGCTTTAAAAAACTTAAAGGCAAGGCTTTCATTTGTTCTGTTAAATTCTAATTTTTAGGTTCAGCCCCAGCATTCTACACTGCTGATGTAATTTTGAGTACTAACCCTTCCTTCCTAGCCAGTATTAACCACAAATATGTTTTTCATGCCCTCTATACTTTTGTAACCACCACAAATAAAAATGTTAAATGATACAACCTTAGGCACAGCCCTCTCTAGCTGTTCAAATAAGTTACCGATCTACCTAACAGCACCCTTGTTCAGATCAAAGTTCTTTTCATTCACAAAATGTGAAAGACTTCTACAGATGCTTGGAGGGATTAAATCATAAACATATCCATCACAGACTAATGCCTTTTATTCTACCCCACAAAATCATTAGGCTAACATTTCCATCAAATTTTAAGTGTTTGAGTGTGCACTTGCATGCAAGAGAGGGGGAGGGGTAGAGACAGAGAGAGACAGAGAGAGAGAGAGAGAGAGAGAGAGAGAGAGAGAGAGAGAGAGAATCCCAAGCTGACTCAGTGCTGTCAAGGCAGAGCCCAACCTAAGGCTCCCATCTGAGGAGATCATGACCTAAGCTGAAATCAAAAGTTGTACACTTAACCGACTGAGCCACCCGGGTACCCCTCCACCAAATTTTAAGTTCCTAATGACTTTTGGGTTCTTTTGAGAAAAAAATCATTAATAATATGACTTCTTTTTTTTCTTCTTCTTTTAAAGTCTCTGAGAAGTTTTAAAAGAAGAGGGAAAAAAAAAGAGAAAGTTCCTTTGTAGAAAACTGACTAGCATATATAATTGATAGCAAGCATATGCCTTGTATCTCAGAAATATCTCAGTTTTACTGCCTTCAAAATATTCCCACATCAAACATACAAATGTGTACTGTTTACACTTAAAATTCCAGGCAATACAGTACTCTGCAGTAAGTAAACTACTACTTAATATCAGGCCTGAATGTGTATTTTTTAAATAGACAGAAAGACTAATGACTTGACAGAGAAAGGGATCCACACACAACGCTAACCTACAAAGTCTGGAAGCCCTTCTGTAGAAGAAGAGCTAAATTCAGGGACCAGAGGCAAATACAGGGAAGACGTCCATACTTATTCAACATCTGGGACCACACAACCATTTCTTAGAGTCACCAGCACAGGTCCCATAGCTCTCTTCCTACACCAGTGACTACTCTGGACACCACCTTTGTTTCTGTGGAAGACTCCTCACAGCTGTAGTTTTATTCTTTCTACCGTGTCATGCACAGAAGTGGGAGTCAGCAAACTTCCATTAAGGGCCAAATTAAAAAAAAAAAGTTGATTTTTCTGGTTTCTGTTGCCACTGTTCAAGTCTGCTATTATAAAATGAAAGCAGAAGTAGACAGAAGGTAAATGAATGGGTGGATCTGAGTTTAAAAAAAAACACTTTAGGGATGCTGAAATGTGAATTTCATATAGTTTCCATGTCATTAAATATTACTATTCTGATTTGGAACCATTTAAAAATATAAAAATCATTCTATATAGCTTGTGAGCCTTACAAACACAGGTGGCCAGCAGTAGTTTGCCAACCCCCTGCCTATTCCACACTGAAGGAGGTCTTCCATCATTCTGATGCTCAGACTGACAGCAGGACAGCAGGCCATGAAGGTTTTGATGAAACTGGTCTTGCCTTACACTTCTAAGTGACCAGTGGTACAATGGGTAGGGGAGTCCAAAGGAGAGCAGCAGAGATGTCAGGAACTACTCTTTCTGTAGAGCAACACAGCACACAGGAATGTAAGATTTCAGCATTCAAGGTGAGGAGTTGTAGTGAACACATTAAAGTAACACTATCTATCACAGCATCTCTAAATTCCACACCCCACAAGGATTCTACGATGTATGTTTTACCACAGCTCCACGGTAAAAATTGTGATTGTACTTAATCCTTTAATTTTAGGTTACTGAGACAAAGACATAAAATAAATGTTTCTCTAACACTAGGAGCCACAGTTATATACAGACTCGAGGCAGATGAGGTTCAAAGGGCAGAAGGCATTTGCTGCACATCTACTTTATCTAGCCAAAATTCTTCCTGGACTACATAGTTTTTACAATTTCCTGAGCTCTTCATCTATTTAACAAACATCTATGGTTCACTATTACACACTTAGAACTCAGGTTTTCATTAAACAGTTTTGGGGGGAATATAAAAAAGAAATCAATATATTTCAGAACTACTTAATGATAATATATTGGAGAGTGGTGGTAAAGGGAAGATACATCAACAATTATAACAAGAGAAAGTGATATCCGAGTTAGACATCAGTCTAAGCTTCCTAAGAACAAGGATTAAGCTTTAGTAACCTTTGCATTGCCAGGGCCTAACTGGTAAAGGCTTCGGAAGGCCTGGTGAGCGTCTTTAAGTATGCAGGACACACTAAGGAGTCTGCATTTTCTCAGGGTAAAAATAAGTACTTGTTAGAATTTTTAAAATAATTGTTTTTAAAAGATAATTCTGATAGTGTTGTGGAGAGTATATTGCAAAATGTTAACTTGAAACCAGGGAAACCAGTAAAATAATTCAAAGCAGTGGGTCTGAACTAAAACAGCAGCAGCAGAGACTAGAAAAGACCACGCATTTCACAAAGGGTCAGGGCTCATTCGCACTCCTTGGCCCGTGAAACCGCAGGCAGAGACGAGGGGTAAAGAGAAAAGTGACCGTGGAGGACAACTTGAAGATTTTTACCTGAGTACTGGATAGATGTGGTACAGGCAACTGAGGCTGATTTTAAGTATGGTAACAGGTTTGGATAGGGGATAATGTGTTAGGTTTTGGATGGGAGAAGTCTGGGGTGCCCTTCTCTGTAAAGAGAATTTTATTTACTGGATGGATTCCAGATCTAAGTTCCAGTGTTGTGTTGTAGACAACGGTGAACAAACAGTAGAATATATAAGGTTTAGTCAAAGATTAAAAATTGGAGGTGCTAATGTGAGTGGTAAATAAAGGAAGCAAAATAAAAGTGATCTCTGAGGTTCTGAGTTTGGTTCTAGATTACAATAAAGTGCTTTGTTTATACCTGTAGTATATTCTTTAAGTTGGCCTGACATAGTACAGTTTGTTCACTAGGCCTGTCTCCCTAGCTAAACCGAGTTCCCTAGCAAGACCTCGCTTATCATTCATCTTTTTAATCTCCCTAGTGCCCTGCACATGGCAGGTGCTCAAACATGATATCAGACAGCATGCTGAATATATACAACTGTTCTTGTTATTTTATTAAAAGTTCTAGGGCAACTTAACCTCATGAAGTTTAGTATCTTAACCATATCGGACTACTTGCTATTCCCTTTCATCGACTTTTGCTGCCACTGTGCTTATTTGTTTTATTGCCAAAGGCGTGAGGAGTGTCTTTCATCACTATGACTGAAATTCCATCCGTTCTTTAAGGCTCCGCTCAAATGTCATTTTCCGCATGAGATTTTCCCATGTGGCATGTCACCTTGCCAATAAAGGGGAGTAGTGACTGATTTGTTACATTTGAGAATAATTTCCAGAGCCTAGCAAAGTGCCTTATGCGCTTAAAATATAACATTTACTTAATAGCACTGGAATAATACCTTAAATGTAAAGAAGTTCTACTCAAGAAAGACCTAGAATATATTCTACCTGTTTTCCTTACCTCTGAAAGGAAAGCAACAAAACCCAAAATATCTGTTGACTCTTAAGCGGAAAAATCAGTGGGTCTATCAGACCAGATATCACCATGAGTAACAAGAACAGGCAGGGCTCTAAAAGTCAGAGTTTTAAATTCTGGCCAATAACTGCGTACTCTGAGGCAATTTACTCAAACTTTCTGAGCCTTAATTTAACCTCATCTGTAAAATGAGGTTGATGACACTTACCTTGCAAGACAGTAAAGACTAAACAAAATTACATCCCTGAAGTGTGCAGCAGTCAGCAAATGATCAGTAATCAGTAGCTATTTTTAGTGTTTGGGGCACTAAGTTCAGTTCTATGATAATGATAGTATTTGTAAAAAAAAAAAAAAAGAATCCTAGAAGAGAGGGGTTTGACAATGGTCTTATTTGAACTCTCTACTGGATGCAAAAATTCCCTCAATAAATCTAGTTCCTTCTTTACCTGAATAGGTGCATCAATGACTATAGCTACTTAGTTTTCTAAAGCACTTGGCTTGATAATCCAACTGTATAAAATTTTGTTACTTAGGGCTTTGTAAAGAGGCTGAAATTCATTAGATCGTTAAGTTGATGTATTGTAAATTACAATTTTCATTATAACTTTATAAGCCCCAGCTTTTTAAAATGAAAATAGTTGACTTAGAAGTATTTCTGCCTTAGAACAGAAGCCATACTTCCTAAGTAACTCTGTTGCTGAACCACCTATAGAGCCAATTTTTTAGATCCATCCAAAAATGGCAGATTACACACAACTATTGGTAAACATTCTTCAAACTAATACCTAGAGGCCAGGAAATCTTAAATAATAATATCCATCCTAAAAGAAGACAATTTCTACATGGATATTACTTAACAAGGGTCTTAATTTCTAAAGAAATTATGACTTAAAATTTATGACACATTCTTAAGTAGTTGTAACGTACAAAAACCTGAAGCCATCACCCACAGCCATGAATTCCCGTAAAGGACACACAGTTCTTGAAACACACCTGCCCCCGCATCTGCTTCAGCTTGAGCATTCTCTTATTCTCTGATAAAAATCCTTCCTTGGTCGTTACTCCCAACTGCTTTGAAGAGAAAGAGATGCAACATGCCCGTATCCCATAAGGCCCAGATGAGGAGCAGCTTACAACACGCAAGCTGCACGGGGTTTGTCACAACATGGAACTCAAAAAACTCTAGGAAATTGCTTTAGCTACAAGACAGACCTCGGACTGTTCTTTGAGAAACATGTGCGGCATCCACAGCGGCAGGGATTTCAGAGTCCCAGCTAAGAGGTCTCTCCTAAGACTCAATCAACCTCTGCCTTGGTTTTCTCATAGAAAATGGGACTTACAAACATGCACGTGATGAGAATTAAATAATGCATGTGAAAGCACTTGTGTAACTGGACACGTATGACGTACTCATTCAGCAGAGAATTCTTATCTTCTGTCCCATAAGAAAATTCAACTGCAGTATATAATAAGAGAGAAAAGATATGCTTTTGGCTTTAAAACCTTTTTTAAAGATAAAATTTGTAAATACATCAAAAAATGTTAAAGTTGAGGACTAGGTGAGATTACATGTAAAGCAAATCACTCAATATGAAATTACTATAATTTTAAATTTCTAGAAACCTCTTTTTGTTTCTGTACTCTCAAACTCAAGGGAAATCAACATTATGAAAAAATTATCAGAACCCAAGGTCATGTCTCCTGCACCTGTGATCATTTATGTGGTTTACCCTGCACATATCCTGCCCCAAAGAAAGGCAAACAAGCTTATGAACAAGTTAAGCTTCAAGGAACAAAAGGAAATTTTACACTATATATTTACCCACATTTCGGTTGCTATGGGCTCTGTTGGAGACATGAAGGAATGTAACATGACATTTCTGAAAATAATCAACATCACATCCTGTCATTATTATAGAACGAATATGGACCATTTCAAAAATCCTCTTCAACCATTTCACTGAAAGCTTTAATTTTCTGGAAGATAATGGTAACTCCTGAAAGAACTCAACTTCTTTGTTTGAACAGTTAGCTCTTCACGTTCCAACATTTTTTACTAAATGAAAGGCCACAGAATATAATGTGCCAGGAAAACCTTAAAGACCTATTCATCATTAAAATGTAACATAGGTATTATTTTGTAAGTTCTCTATCAAAAGGAGATCAGTTATACAGAAATGCAACCACAGTTTATAATTGGAAAAAGAGACAACTTTATTACTACAGAAAGGATTTTGAATAAACACTCAATTATGGCAGAACCATAACATACAGGCCAAATTTACAAGCTTTGAAGAAAGAGTGCTTATTAACACAAAACAGAACTTTTGTTCTAAACAGTTCCTGTATCTTTTGCAATGAGATTTCATCACTTTTGCCACAGAGAGAAGCATGAAGTTGTGCAGGTTTTCTTATTTTTGCTTTCTGGTTACATGTAAAATAACATTTATTGTTACACAATGAAGTACATTTATTGAGTCCTTCCCCTAAGGCAGTCACAGCCTTAGTGCTATAAACCTCTGTTCTATTTAATTCTCTCCATAACTCTCAGTCAATAAACAGTTAGGTAACTTGCCCCAGTATACATAACTGGTAAGTAAAAGGCTAAGATCCAACCACAGACTGTCAGCCTGCAAAGCCCATGTTCTTCACCACTGCCTTAAACCTCCCTGTGACCTCCCCCCCAAAAAAAAGAAAAAGAAAAAGAAGGGGGGGACCAAATTTTTTTTTTTTCAATTTTAGGCTTTTATATCAAGTACCTATCTAACTGCATTGTTCTGCTGCTTCGGAAGTTATTACTTTTGTAAAGAAATTGACATAAGCAAATACGTATAGAAGATAAACACCTACAGAGAAGTGAATCCTGCGATACAGATAAAAACAAGAGTTGAGAGGAACATTCCTGGAGGAATCAGTATCAACACCTGGGAGGGTGCAAATCAATTTTGTTTTGAGCTTAAATCATTTATTATAAACTCTACAAGACAGTGCTTGCCGCCTGAAGATCCTTCGGTTTTGTAATACCAGTTTTCCTTTTGTGGAATGAAGCCAGGCAAGCAAATAATGGAAAGTCGCAGTTTGCCTTTTTCAAGACATCAGGGCTACTTCAGAATGTCCGGAATTTTGATGAATTAGAATACCGAGCCGAGTAGCTCTCTAGGTCTTCCTGGTCACATCTGAAGGGTGCACACCTCCAGTTAATTAGTGCCTGCCGTCGTCAAGCATTATACCTTGCGCTGAAAGTTGTTTTTCCTTCTGTTAACATTCGGAGGAAGTACGGCATTTTTAAGGCAGGATCCCCTCCCAACAAACAAAACCCAAAAACGCAACCAACCAACCTATTTCTAAAAGCTACCTTGACATTCCTCGAGAAGCCCATTTTCAATGTTGTTTGTAACCAACGTTACAAGCCTCTCCTTTTCCAAGACCCCAGATGAAGGCTGTTACGAGTGTCGGGCCCTTTCCGCATCACAACTTGGTGCCGTTTTGCAACGTTACTAATACTATTTGTTGGATGCTCCGCGCCAGGACCTGCAGCGCGCGCTTTACAGGCATCTGCACGACCCCCAGGAGTTAGGTGCTGTCCTCACTGG
>NW_027532825.1:5444603-5444788 GCF_008692635.1 Crocuta crocuta
TAGCAGGCAGGGACCCCAGCTCTGGTCTGACTCCAAACCGACGCTTTGGACAACTTCTCCAAAGTGTCCGAAGCCAGTCCTCAGGCCCCGGCCACTAGGCCATCCCTCATCAACACACACAAAAACGGTTCCAAACTGGCTTCGCCTTTTACAACGTCAAAAGGGACCAAATCAAGGGTGGCAGG
>NW_027532825.1:5445001-5515006 GCF_008692635.1 Crocuta crocuta
GAAAACGCGACGCAAGGGGACTTAAAGCCACAGGGGCCCCAAGATTCTAGAAGGAACGCAGCACGAAACCACGGCCCCGACACTGAAGCCCGCCCGCGGCGGCGAAGCTCCCACAGCCCCGACTCCGAGGCGGCGGCCCCGTCCGAGGCGACCGGTTCTCACAGCCGCGCGAGGGGACGGACGACACGCGCGAGTCCGACGGCGAATTTCCCTCAGACTCGCGGGGTCCGGGAGAGGCCGGCGGCGCCCCCCGCGCCCCCACACCCCAGACGCCCANNCCCAGGCGCGCCCTCTGCAGCCCAGACAGAGAAGGCGCAGCCTGGGGCCCGCCCTGGCCTCGGGGAGGAAACAGCACCACCCTTCCGTCCCGGAGGGCCGGCTGCCTCGGTCACTTACACACCTGTTGAGAACCTGGGTGTTCGAGACCCGATCCCTCCTCCGTGGAAGGCAGTCGGGTTGCCCGCTGGAGCTTTCCTTTGGGCAAGTGAGGAACGGTGATGAGCCTCTGATCTCAGCTGCTGTGCCACACGTGGGAGTTGCCCGGGCGCCTGGTTCCTTCGTACCCTAGGAGGAAATCTGGAAACACGAGTTGGGATAAATATTATTAAGCCCTCACACCAGCCCTGTGCAATGGACACCGTTAAACTGTCTGTAGTTACTTGGTTTTTAACGTGGTGCTCTCATCTGGTCTTTAAAACATATATATTAGGTCGTTTTTGTTGTTTTTAAGTTTTTTAAATACTTATTTATTTTTGAGAGAGAGAGAGAGAGAGAGACAGCGTGAGCAGGGGAGGGTCAGAGAGAGAGGGAGTCACAGAATCTGAAGCAGCTCCAGGCTCTGAGCTGTCAGCACAGAGCCCGACGCGGGGCTCAAACTCAGGAAATATGAGGTCATCACCTGAGCCTAAGTAGGAAGTTTAACCTACTTTTTTAAAATAAACTTTATTTTTTAGAGAAGTTTTAGTTTCACAGCAAAACTAAGTGAGAGGTACAGAGATATCTCACATATCATCTCCCCCCACCCCTTCATCTGGTCTTTTTAAAAATTGAATTATAATTGGCATGCAATATTGTATTAGTTTCAGGTGTACAGGATAGTAACTATATTTTTACACGTTATGAAGTGATCACCACCATAGGTCTAGTTGTCGTCCACCGCTATACAAAGTTATTACAATACTATTCACTATATTCCCTATGTTGTATATTACATCCTCATGACTAATTTATTCTGTAACCAGAAGTTAGTACCCCTTAATCCCCTACACTTACTTTTCCCATCCCCCACCTGCCTCCCCTCTGGCAACCACCTGGGGAGTTTGTTCTCTGTATCTCTACTTCTTTTTTTTTTTTTTTTAAATGTTTTATTTATTTCTAGGAGAGAGGGAGACAGCGTGAGCAGGGGAGGGTCAGAGAGAGAGGGAGTCACGGGAGGGTCAGAGAGAGAGGGAGTCACAGACTGAAACAGGCTCCAGGCTCTGAGCTGGCAGTCAGCACAGAGCCCGACGCGGGGCTCGAACCCACGAACCGCGAGATCATGACCTAAGTGAAAGTCGGACGCTCAACCGACTAAGCCACCCAGGCGCCCCTGTATCTCTACTTCTATTTCTGTTTTGCTTTGTTGTTATTTTTTTTCAGATTCTATATATAAGTGAAATTATGTGGTATTTGTCTTTACTTGGTCTATTTCACTTAACATAATACCCTCTAAATCTATCCATGTTACTGAAAGGGCAAGATTTCATTCTTAGGGATGAGTAATGTTACATCTATCTATCTATCTATCTATCTATCTATTTATCTATCGATCGATAGTTATAGATATAAATACAGATAAAATCTCCTGAATCAGTGTTTTTTATTTTTGATGACACATTTTACATCTTTTTATTTTACGTATCCTTCAACTAATGTAACTGATTTTACTACTTTTGTCTTTTACCCTTCATCCCTGCTTTATTAGTGATTGATAAACTACCTTTATTCTTTATTACCTTTTCCAATCAGATTTTTATATTCGTATCTTATTATTATTTAGTATCTTTTCTTTTTAGCTTAAAGAAGTCCCTTTAACATTTCTTGTAAAGCCACTTTAATCGTGATGAACTTTTACTTATCCAGAAAACTCTTAATACCTCCTTCAATTCTGAATGATAATGTTGCTGGGTTGAGACTATTTTTGGGGCACTTTTTCCTTTCAACACTTTGAATATGTCATGCCACTCCCTTCCAGCCTGTAAAGTTTCTGCTAGAATCTCCTGATAGCTTTATGGGATTTCCTTCGTACGTTCGTAATATGTTGCCTTTCTCTTCCTGCTTTTAAAATTCTGTCTTTAACTTTTACCATTTTAATTATAATGTATCTTACTGTGTTTCTCTCTCTGTTCCTCTTATTTGCAACTCTCTGGGCTTCCTGGAGTGGGATGTCTGTTTCCTTCCCCAGGTTAAGGAGGTTTTCAGCCATTATTTCTTCAAATAATTTTTCTGGTGCTTTCTCTCCCTCCTCCTCCTGGGCCCCTAACAGTGCAAATATTTTTACACGTGACATTGCTCCAGAGATTCCTTAATGTATTGCTACTTCTTTTAGTTCTTTTTTTCATATTGTTGCTCTGTCTAGGTGTTGCCCCATCGCTTTATCTTCTAGTTCACTGATACATGCTTCCATTTTGTCCATTCTGCTGTTGAATTCGTCTCGTGTATTTTCCAGTTCGTTTATAATTTCCATTTGGTACTTTCTTATGTATTTTATCACTTTGTTCAAGTTCTTGCTATCTTCATCCATTCTTCTCTGAAGACCATTGAGCGCCTTTCTGGCCACTGCCTTCAACCCTCTATCAGGTAAGGTTGCTTATCTCTTTTGCATTAAGGCCTTTTTCTGGGAATTTGCCTTGTTCTTTGGCTTGGAATATATTTTCGTATCTCCTCATTTTGTCTGTCTCTCTGTGTTTGTCTGTATGTATTAGGCAAAAAGGCTACCTCATTCAGTCTTGAGGGAGTGGTCTTACGTAGGAGACGTTTTGTGCGGCCCACCAATGGCATCGCTCTTGGCCCCCAGCACCAGGCGCTCTATGGATGTCTCTTTTGTGGGCCGTGTGTGCCCACTGGCCGTTACAGGGCCATGAGTGCTGCACAGGGAGGGCAGGGCTCGTGGTAGTCACCGGGCCCCGTTGCGGCTCAGCCACCGCACGGAGAGAGCAGAGTTTGAGACACTTGCATTTCCTACTTTCCACTCATTCTGGAAATGAATCTTATCTAGAATCTTATTCTGGAATCTCTTATCTGGATTATTGTAACAGTTTACTAATACATTTACTAATACTGGGGGATTGGTGGTGTGCAGGGTGTTTTCCCAGCCTAGCCAAGGTGGGGGTGGGGTGGGGTGAAGCATACTCTCCCCTGCTAGCAGGCTAGAGGGAGGGCACCAAAAATGACACCTGTTAGCTCGGTCACCAGCGAGTTATGATCAGTTTGTACAAATGATAAAAGTCTGCACTTCAGTCTCCATATAAAGTCCCTATAGGTTCCTGCCTCTCCAGCAGCTGCTTTAATATTAGTAAATGGCTCTCCCTTGCTTATGGCCTATTTGCTTCTCAATCTGTTGCTTTTTCTCTGGATCTCATGGCGAATGGTTTGCATGGAAGCCCTTTAAGAGTGGGATCTCTGTCCCCTATAATTCTATGGTTTTCCTGGTCTCAAATCCCACTAATTTTCAAACATAGATGTTTTTGGAGATGGCCTTTCTGGTGTCAGCCCCTTGGGTGAGGGTCCTCACGTGAAGTTTATTCCTCTCACTCCTTGAGGAAGTGTCCTTCCTGCTTGTGGTTTAGCCACATCTGGGGCGAGGTCCCAGGCTGTGTCTCTGTTTCTCTTACTCTTCTCAATGAATATCTTTTGTTGTATAGGTTGCTGCTCATGTAGTTCTCATATCATTTTCAAAGGAAAATTATTCCGTATGCAGCTGTAAATTTGTATTGTCTGTGTAAGGAGGTAAATTTAGGATTTTCCTAAGCTGTCATCTTGAGCCCTCTTCTCTCATAAAAGTTTTACGGTTTTAATTATATCCAAAAGTTCATGACTACAAAATTTACATCTCCCTGTTTCCAACCATTCTCTGAACTTCAGATCCATATATTCAATTATACTTGGCATCTTCAGTTAGATGTCAAATTTGCATCTCAAACTGAACACACACAAAAGTAAGTTCCTGATCCCCTGTCACAAAATGCACTCCTATCCATGTCCCCCCATTTCAGTAAATGGCAGCTCCATTCTTTCAGTTAGCTGTTCAGGCCAAAAAATAGGATCAGAATTCACTCCTCTCTTTCTCTAATGTCCCTTATCCAATTTGAAAGTAAATCCACTTGGTTTTACCTTCAAAATATATCCTGAATGAATCACGTTTCTTTACTTCCATATTACCACAATGGATTAAGTCACCATTATCTCTTATCTGGATTATTGTACCAGTTTACTAATTTGACTACCTGTTTCCATTCTTCTTCTGCCCCAAATCTACATAGTTTATTTTCAAGGCAATTGGAGTCATTTTTTAAAAACTGAAATTAGATCATGTCACTGCTGTGCTCAAAATGTTCTAGTAGAGTTTTGCTTTTAAAAATGATGGAATAGTTTATTTGTAATCAATACTCTCACTGGGAAAGATTGTCAAAAATTTAAAAACAAACAAAAATTTATTCGAAATATCAGAGAGCTTCAAAAGCAGCAAGATGACTAAGATCCTGGAAAGAAGGGCAGCCCAGCATGGTGCCACTCTCCCCACAAGGCATTTGATGATTCTAAAGCAATGACTGAAAAATAAATAACTAAAAATTAAAAAAAAAAAAGCAATGACTGCAGGGTACAAAAAAGTAAGCAGAGCTTCAGCCATTTCGTGGCGGTGGGGGGTNAGGACAAAAAATACCTGGAGTTTAGGACTTATTAAGGAGGAGGAGTTGATAAATCCTCGAGACTTGCAGTTGGGACCCTAAAGGGCTACATCCTGGGAGCACTGGTAAAAGAAAAATAGATGGGCCCTCTCAAGAATTCACATTGTTTCAAAATGCAATAGTAAATCCCCTCTGGCAGAAAACATCATTCAGAATCACACATTATTTGTATCATATTTCATACACAATATCTGGCACTTAATTTAAAAAGGGGTGCACAGAAATGATTATCTTAAAAGCTAAGAGAAAAGAAAAAGGAAATAAATAAGCAGGAGATCCAGATATTGAATCTTTTTTTTTTAATGTTTATTTATTCTTGAGAGAGAGAGAGAGAGAGAGAGAGACAGAGAGACAGAGCATGAGCAGGGGAGGGGCAGACAGAGAGGGAGACCAGAATCTGAAGCAGGCTCCAGGCTCTGAGCTGTCAGCAGAGAGAGAGCCCAATGCGGGGTTTGAACCCACAAACCGTGAGATCATGACCTGAGCCGAAGTCAGATGCTTAACTGAATGGGCCCCGCAGGTGCCTCTAAAAGGAATCTCTTATTAAGATATATCTCTCAGAACTGTACAGAAACATTGTTATTGAAGACAGGTGGGTAACCATGATACTTGGCACTCCCATTCACTTCTAGTCACTCCTATTCAGCATTGCAGTAGAGAAGGCAAGCGGCGTCATGAGTCTAAAACAGTGCTAATAGTAGAAAGGAAGAGTTAAAAAGGTCAGGAAGGAAAAGACAAAGTCCTTAAATGTGGACAATTCAATTACACTTCTCAAATATCCAAAAGAACTGACTGAAAATATTAAAATTAATAAATTAAAGAAAGGTGATTAGATATAATAAAATAAAAATAAATCAATAGCTTTCTTACCTCAAAACAATAGGAGGCATGCAGGATAGTGAGCAAATTATCCCATTTGCAATAGGAATTAAAAAGCATATAATATAAAATGCACAAAGCTTAGAGCATTTTATTCTATAATATAAATTATAGAATTCTAGAATATAATTATTCTAGAAGACATAAAAAAGGACAAATAGAAGTACATAATATCTTATTAGTAAAGAGATTAGATCTTGTAATTCTTTGTAAATCAATCAATGCATTTAACAAATTCTAATATAACCCAACAAGATTCCTTTTGGAATTTATTAAACCTATCCCAAAGTTATGATAAAGAACGTTCAAATAAGAACAGCAAGGAAAATTTTGGAAAAGAGAGTTTGTAAGGAGAGAATTATTTTAACAGATACTAAAATGTAGCGTGAAATAAGACAGCTCAACAAAATACAATACGGTACACAGTTTTGAGATAGAAACTCTTAGCTGCAGGAAACGAATGATGGCTACCAGAGGGGAGGTGGGTAGAGGGTTGGGTGAAATAGGTGATGGAGATTAAGGAGGGTACTTGTGATGAGCACCAGGTGATGTATGGAAGGGTTGGCTCATTATATTACACACCTGAAACAAATATCACACTGTATGTTAATTAACTGGAATTTAAATTAAAACTTAAAAAAAAGAAAAACAAGTCCCAAATCTTCTAGATCATTAAAGGTAAAAAGAACAAGACTATAAAGTCTAGAAATAGTATATAACAATTAGCTGATTTCTAAAGGAAAAAATAATTTATAAACAGTAAAATAGTGGGGAAAAAACAGGAAAACATTGACTACCAAAAAATTCAAAAGTCTTGTATATCAAAAAATGTTATATACAAAATTAAAAGGAAGACCAAGTAGAGAAACATTTGTAAAAAGCATTATACACAAAAATCAGACCCTAAATATGTAAAGAACATATAAATCATTAAGAGGTATGCTAAAACTATATTAGAAAGAGGTCCAAAAAAAGACATTAACATTTTTTTAATGTTTGTTTATTTTTGAGAGAGACACAGAGACAGAGACTGAGCATGAGTGGGGGAGGGGCAGAGAGAGAGAGGCAGACACAGAATCTGAAACAGGCTCCAGGCTCTGAGCTGTCAGCACAGCGGGGCTCGAATTCACAAGCCGTGAGATCATGACTTGAACTGACGTCAGACGCTGATCCCCGCAATGAGCCACCTAGGCACCCATAAAAAAAAGATATTTTTAAAAGGACAAGTATAATAAATCCACAGCAGTGGTCAAATTTACCAGGAATCAAAGAAATATAAATTAACCAATGAGGTTCCACTTTTGCCAGTAAAATTAGCAAAGATTTTTAGTGCAATTCAATTCCCATCATCAGTGGTAATGGAGGAAAAGACCAGAAGGGTAAAAACCACAGGTGCTTTTCATTTCCTTGTTTGGTTCTATGTGTATTTTTCTGCATGTTTCCAACAACTCTGATTATCACCTTCCATAGGGTGCCTTACCTGATTCTATCAGATTGAGATAGAATCTGGCCTATCTTCTTCCATATCATCATGAGCTGAGCTTATCTGTATCAAATTGCATTATAAGTGCATAGTTTTCTCCCTTCCTAGTTAGATAGGATGGAGACCATTTATTTCTGTATCGTCAGTGTATAAGTGACACTCCATAAATATCAATCAATAAATGTGGTAGAACTGAATTCGAAACACTCCAATTGTCCTTCAGTAAGGGAAAAATTAAATGAATTATGATATATTAACTGATAGGCTAATACGCAACACTGTTCAAAGATTTAATAATATTGCACTATACTTGTCTTGCAATTATAGCCAAAAAATGGTTCAATATTGTTTCCATTATATATTATATTTTAAAAGTGCACTGAAAAAAGAAGACACAGAATTACCACTCTGTGATTCTCTTTGAGTGAGGTGACAATTGTTGAGTAATTTTCTTTTGTTTTGTACTTCCTAAATGTCTTTCAACTATTATAGGTTACTTTTATGATTGAACTAAATTTAAAGCTTTGGTTTTAAAATAAATAGTCCATAGTCCAGCCATCCATGCACGGACAACGGTTATTTTACACACCACTCACTTCTACTCAGATGCTCCCTATCTCTCCATTTATTGATGGGGGCTTAAGTTACAGCCTCTTTCTCCCACTTCAATTCAAGTGGAAGCTTGCCATATGTGCAAACCTCTGTCATTTAAAAAATATCAGAGCACTGTTCTGGGAAATTATGTGCAAGTTACAGATCTAAGCTCTTCGACGATAAGTATGCCTGTGAGATCAGCAGTTCAACTGAACAACATAATTTCCTTTGACATCTGCCGTCAAAGAAAAAAGATTGATTTGCACTTCTCATTTGGGTGCCAAAATTAGCATTTATGTCAAATGTAAGGCTGGACTCTAATCTGTCAGTGACTGTTTCTCAGAATTTTGCTTAGAAAGGAGCAGCTCATGATGATCCTCCCTTTTCTCATTTCCTTTGCCATTTAGCATTTCTAAGCCATGATGGCATTTGAGAGAATGACAATTATTCTATCAGAGTTGTATATAA
Source organism: Crocuta crocuta (assembly GCF_008692635.1). Lineage (NCBI taxonomy): Eukaryota > Metazoa > Chordata > Mammalia > Carnivora > Hyaenidae > Crocuta > Crocuta crocuta. The sequence goes on from NW_027532825.1 coordinate 5,453,372, forward strand.
CTCCTGTGAGAAGATTTGTTGTGAAATTAATAAAAATTCACAAATATTGAGGATTTAGGTTTGAAAGCATAAGCATGTGAGAGAATGTAAATGAAGCCACTATACCATGTAATACAGTAACTGGTGAATGCTGTGGAATTCAACAAAATGATCAGCTTGATCACTTTGGTATATTGATAAATGTGCAACTCAATTCCCAGATTACGACTTTCTATGTAACTTCTGAAGTGTTTATTGCCTAAGAAAATTAAATATCTTAACACATGGAGAAGAGATAATGAAAAGACTAAGTATTTTCATAAATTGAATGAAACTCTTGCAGTTCAATGTTTTACAATGCAAATACTAACACAAGACCATGTCAGCTCAAGAGAGAAAATGTGGATCCACTTCAGAATGGTGGAGAACGTAATATAACTGGCATCTTATTGCCTATAATGTTTGGAGTTTGGGGGTTATTATTACATAAAATACATAACAGATTTACGGAAATCTTTGCCAAGAGGCAGAGGGCATCATCAAGACTGCCTAAAGAGCAGCAGCTTAGGTGCCTAGAATCCCTCTCCTAAATCCTATTTAAATACTAATGAAGAGGATGAGGAGGAAATACCCACATGAGTTCTGAAAAATAAAAGAGAAAAAAAATCAACCATAAAAATGACTCTACAAGAGAGACAAATCAAGAAACAGACTCTTACCTATAGAGAACAAACTGCTGGTTACCAGAGGGGAAGCGAGATGGGGGGCGGGTTAAACAGATGATGAGGAGCGCACATGTCATGGTGAGTATCGTATGGAAGTGTTGAATCACTATCCTGTATTCCTGAAACTAATGTAACACTGTATGTTAACTAACTGGAATTAAAATAAAAACTTTAAAAAAAGCATTACCCCCCCACAAGGACTCCACAATTAGTTTCTACTATTTACGGATATGATATCTGAAGGCACAACATTAAGAAAGAAGATTAATACGTTTACTTACAAAATCATTTCTGATAAGATCTCCCAGGAAATGAGAGGAGAGTAAAGGGCAGCCTTTTTATGTTCTATGAAGACTGCAGACGTGATGTAATTGTTTTGTACTGGGCTTTACTAGCTGGATGCAGGACTGTTTAGGAATGTTTTAATTCCTAAATTCTGTCTCCTATGCAAGATAAGGCTGTTCAGGGGCGCCTGGATGGCTCAGTCAGCTAAGGGTCCGACTTTGCCCCAGGTCATGATCTTTGTGAGTTTGAGCCCCACGTTGGGCTCTGTGTTGACAGCTCAGAGCGTACAGCCTGCATCGGATTCTGTGTCTCCCTTTCTCTGTGTCCCTTCCCCCGACATGCTCTATCTCTTTCTCAAAATATCTCAAAATATATGAAGCTCACTGAACTACAAATTCAAGGAATGTTGATTTACAAGTTACACAAATTAAACAAATTAAGAACAATCATTAACAAACCGAGTCATATTTACGTATATGTGTGTGTTGTTATGCCAATGAAGCAAATTATATTTCCTATAGCAAAACCAAATTTAACTGACATTTATTAAGCCACACATCCACTTTTCGAAAGGTGAAGGTCAGCCTTCTAAGGGTAGAGGTTCAGCATTTGCATGTTCTTACCTCAACCTGATAGTTGAATTTATAAAATAAAAACCAACCAAGGAATATTTGTTTTTACCAGGCAATTCTGATAAAAGTACATTTTATAAACACTTATATATGAAAATACAGATTCACTTATTTTAGAAGCTATATCTGTCACGTGCTGCAAGCTGCTATACATTTTCATACAAGTTAAATACTGAAAGAATTCTAATGGTTTGTTCCAGCAACAACAACAAAAAAAAAAAAAAGGAAAAAAAGCACAGTGTTTTCCTTTTCAAGCCTGCCTTTCTAGCTTTATGATCTTCTGTTTCTGATTTATGTATTCTATTACTTCCTTGTCTGTTTCAACATTTCAAAGCACTTATTTTATGCCTCTTTTAGATTGCAGTAAATTTCAAGTTCTTCCTGTTCCTTCTATCTATGGATTCTCTTTCTGGGCAGTGGAGTTCCTCATGTATTTTCTAATTTTTTTATTGATGAGTTCATATAAAAATGCCAATTGTCTTCTCTCTTCAGTATCATTATTAATTTAAATTAAATAGTGGCTACTATTTTTTTTTAATTTTTAAATATTTTTATGTAATAAAAAGTAAAAGTCCGGGGCGCCTGGGTGGCTTAGTCGGTTAAGCGTCCGACTTTCGCTTAGGTCATGATCTCGCGGTTCGTGGGTTCGAGCCCCGCGTCGGGCTCTGTGCTGACTGCCAGCTCGGAGCCTGGAGCCTGTTTCAGTCTGTGACTCCCTCTCTCTCTGACCCTCCCCTGCTCACGCTGTCTCTCTCTCTCTTCTAGAAATAAATAAAACATTAAAAAAAAAAGTAAAAGTCCTTGTCCAACCATCGATGTAGGGCATCTGTCTGTCTCTCACGCTGGTCACTCAAGTTAACGGGGAAGAAAGAAACAGGAGGGCTCAAATCTGAGGTTATAAATAATAGGAAATAAAAGATCGTCCGTCTCCATCTGAGAGGATGAAGGGCAAGATGGGGTGGGATGGGCAGGGGCAGTGCCGTTGTGTGGATCCATAGTGTGGAAGCATTCATAACATTAAACTCAACTTTCAATGCTTGGTTTCAAAAGTTACCCAAGAAAGGAAAAGATGCCTCATGGTCTTTGAATCCATTATCTACTTCCACAACGATGCTGTGTAACAATCACAAAACATCACTGGCATATAACCATAAACTTTTATTTCATGTCTCTGGGGTTAGCTGCAATTCGGCTTAGGTGGCTTTCATAGTCTTAGCTGCATTTACTCAAATACCTGGGGGTCAACTGGCTGTTGGTTGATTTAGCCTGGCCTCAGCGCTGCTCCCTGTGTGTTTCCCATGACAGTAGAGCATCAAGAGGGAGGTCAAGCTCAATCGTGCAAGTCATTTACATGCCTCTGTGCTTGGCTCCAGGAGGAGGTGACTGCACAGTTACAGGTAAAGGGTGTAGCTATTGGGAGGGATGGAGAATTGAGGCCATCTTATGAGATCACAATCTTAGAAAAGAAACACTCTATTGTCATTTAATTTTTCCTATTAAAATAATAAGCTTAAAAGAAGAGTAGCTGTTTTTATAAAGGACAAATATAAAAGTCTGGATATGATAAAAGTCATGACCCAATTTTTATTACTTTTAAAAAACAACAAGGATTACATAATTATAGAGGAAGAAAGAAAACTATGTGATGTACTTTTTGGAATAAAATGGAAAGAAATACAAATTCTTGGGCACATATTAGATGATTAATCTCAACAAGTTTTGACACTAACTCACTCAGAGGTTCCAGACATTAAAATAAATCTCTTTGTAGCTGTGATCTCCCAGCTGTTCAAGATATGAAGGTGCTTAGGCTAGTTCAGTCACTTCTAATCCCTTCTCTGTTTACTATTTCATTCCTAGTATTTCATTCCTGTCTGCCTTTATGTAATAGAATACATAAATCAGAAACAGAAGATTATAAACCTAGGAAGGGAGTGGAAGCAGGGAAGAGGGGAGAGGGAGAGAGGGGGGGGGGAGAGAGAGAGAGAGAGAGAGAGAGAGAGAGAGAGAAACCTTAAGCAGGCTCCACACCCAGCCCAATGAGGGGCTTGATCCCACGAACTTGGGATCATGATCTGAGCTGAATTCAAGAGTCAGGTGCTCAACCAGCTAAGCCACCAAGGTGCCCCTTCCTGGTGATTTTATTTTAGTGGAAAAACATGGCCATTGAAATCAGATTCGAAATCTAATCTTGGTCTCAGAATAATGATCAGATTAAAATATAAAATAATGTCATCTACTGTCTGTAAATTATGGTTTAGGCTAATTTTTCTTCTTAGGCCTTAGAGAAGAATCATTTTCAGTTACAATGAGTGAAAGTACACCAAGCATGTGTAGGAAAATGAAATATTGAGACTTTTCAGGTTTTTCCTTCCTTCATTCCTACTTGCACTTTCTAATAATGTTTTTTTTTTTCCCCTCAAAGAATAAATCAGCTTCCGACTGCCCAGTAATAGCCACATGGCTTGTCTTCTAGAGGTTTGGAAGGAAGCGATACCACTGTAATTTTGGGAGTAATGATATTTGCCATTGGACACAACATTTTTGCCTGGTGCTAACCCTTTTCCTAGGTTCACACTTGGTGTTAGGCTGTGCCCTGAAGTCTTTGAGAAGCATCTCAACATGTAGGAATTCAATAAGCCAGTGTATGCCTGGTTCAACATAAAGGACACTCACAAAGGAAGCCCCCGGGGCTTGTGTGCAGTTCTAATAGGCTTACACAAGGAACTTGTTACAAAAGCCGTTCCTTTATTCGTGGGTTTGTGAACACAGACCATTATTTTTGATAAATAATTTTTCCAGGGATTGTTTTTCATAGCGCTGGTAGCCTTCTGTGTTGTTTTATTGCTTACATCCAGTGAGAGCACAGGCATGATACAAATTGTTATGCATTACCCTAGACTTTTGTTTGCAAAAAGGGACACACACAATGCCATACCAAAGTGAGTTTATTGACATTCCTTGAAGGTGGTATGATGGAAGAGAAAGCTCGGCCTGAGTATCACGTGACATTTCTCTTGCTGATGTAAGCAAAATCAGCCCAGTAATGTGGACTTCTCCTGCTATTGACTAGAACAAAGACTTTTAACAAAATAGTTATAGACATTTCCTTAGATAAATTGGAAGCTGCAGGAAGTAGGCTAATGGAACAATATTTACTCTATATACTACCTCTAGGCACCTTTTTTTTTTTTTCTACTAGAACAAAGGGACTACATGTCACTAACAGGAAAATAACACTTTCTCTTTTGGACCTCATGATGGGCTAGAACATCCATCCCAGATTTTTATGATATAGTATTGCAGTAGTTTTAATAATGAACACTGAAGTACATAATAATAATAATTAATAATAATAATAAAGCACCACATTTGTTGTGTAAAGTTCTAACTACTTTCATTTGAAAGTGTTTCATCTTGACTGGGAAATCATTTGTGGCAATTGAGAAATTTTTTGACCCCAAATTTTGGACACACAGTTTGACACGTGGATTGACAATGCCATAGATTTAACAATAGGACTGTTCTGGAAAGTCTGGCTTATCGACTCGCCACACAAATATACTTACCGTTAATGCGCACACGCGGTCATGGATTAAAAGAGAAAAAGATTCGGAAGGCTGCCAAAGAAACCCAGATCTCTTTTTCTTAATTTTCTCATGGCCCTCAAGAAACTGTGCTACAGCGGTGACAGGAGGAGAAAGTTCTCACAACCACTGCTGACTTCTACACATAGGGAGTTACAGAGAACTCCCGCCCTGCAGAGGCAATTTCCAATTTTAGGAGCATCATCTTTACGTGATAGAATAAAATGTCATATCCATAAAATTATTATGACACTTCATAGCATTTTAAAAGCACTCTTCTACTTGAAAGATAAGTTTTCTCTTATTTATTGTTCTTGTTTGTCCTCTAATTAAGGGTAATATACTCTTACCAAACCTAGCTCTAAAAGGTTTTGTTTTAGGGGAGTTGTGGTTTATAAGTGATTAAAATAAAATGCTTCCGTGAAGAAAATTCATACTTTTAATTAAAAAGAAATTAGAAGTGGTAACAAACAGATCTGCCTTGTCCATTGAGTCACATGATCGGGGGAGGTTTACACCTCCAGCTGATGGAATTAATAACACAATTATATACATGATGACAAATGATACGCAATTTTCGTATATTCCAGCCTCATATATTAGGGAATAATAACTGAAGAAACATGACTTGGGACATCCGGAAATCATAGAATCATTCCATCACAACTGTTATCCTCTCCCCTTTGTTTACTATTGTTTAGGGTTCCGTGCGAGGCTGTAATAGAATCTAGGACCCTGTGAAGCAAGATTTGCCTCCTTTCAGCTGACTTTGACATCAGTATTTCTTTTCGGAATTTTATACTTTTATGAAATACTCATCCTGTAATGCTCCATGGGACACATTTAGAGCCATGCCATCGGGGCATAGGGAGGGATGACAGGAAGAAGGAAAAGTTAGTTGAAAATCCATTTATGCCCAAGATATCTATCTTTATATATTTTCTAGGATACCTTGTTTCTTCTGTGTGTTGGTGGAATAGACATCAAGTAATAATTATATATTTGCATAAATTGTAAAGCTCCTCAGGAGCAGGTTCTATCTTTTGAACATCTTCCTCCCTTGCCAATGCCTAGCAAAGAAAGTTAAGTACTAAAAAAAGAAGGAGTGCTTGAATTAATGAGTATTTACACATGTATAACACCAAGTTCTAAAAATGAAAGATGCTCCCTATACTAGAGATGATGTTCAAAGAGTCAAAATGGTGAAATGATTTGTATAATTCTTATGCTCCAATTTTATAAATAACAGCTCCAACGGAATTTGTAATTGTTCAGGTACTGAAATATGTACTGAATTTTACAGATCCCTCAAATTTATATTATGTAACTTACACATCCCATTTTCCTTGGCAAATACTCTTTTTAGACAATAATAGAAGCTAAATTTCTGAATATATTACTTCCCGATTGACAACAGACACACAGCAGCAAGGTGTGCTGGACATTATAAATAGTTACTACTGAAAGAAGTTTCATTTTGGAGTGGAGGAAATGCAATGCGCTACCTGTACACAAACCCATACAAGGAGTACGAGGCATGGCTTCCTGTGAAATTGACTTTGTCTTAAATTTCTCACATTTCCCCTTTGTTTAATATATTGGAAACAACGTGACTTTTCAACAGTGGGGCGCCTTTAGCTCTTCTTTTCCCAGTGAAGAAAAACACTTTCACTTACGACATATTTCAGACAACATAGATAACAAGGTTAGAAAAATAGAGATGACCATTATGTTTGCACTTACTCCAAACGTAATCAAGAGGTTAGGCTGTCTTCGGAGCCTGCAACTGTTTTCCTGAAAACACTACGTTTTCTGAGATACCTCTTTACCGAATGCTAAAAGAAACTGGATCTCTATTTTGACAAATCAATGTGCCTCTGGGGGTGTTAGGTGTCTGCTCCAGGAGGATTGCTGTGGATGAAGAAGGAGTATTATATTGCCCTTGACCCCGAACAAGCACCATCACTCTCTGCAGCTTCTTGTTTACTATGGTCCCTGTGGGACAATCAGATGGGAAGGAATTCGAACACCATCATAAAGAAAAGAAAAAAAAAAAGAAAAAGAAAAGAGCATGAGAAAAAAACCAGAATCAAAGTTAAAATGAAAGTTTGCTTGCCAAGCAAGAATTACCTGGCTTTAACGCGAGTCATGAGTTTATCTATACATTTTTTTCCTTTGAGAGGGACAACTGTAGCTAGACTGAACAAAGCAAAACAGAACAAAACAGTACAGAACTCAGGTATTCAAACCAACCTAACATGGCCTTCTTGCCTCTCTCCTGTTTGCGCCATCACATTCCACACAACACAACGGGGCGGGGGCGGGGGGGGGGAGAAGTCTTGTCCTTTAAGCTACGTAATGGGATCTCCTTTGTGTGCACAAGTTTCTGCTTCTCGTGTGGTAAGTGTTCGTGAGAGGCACACCCCTCCTAGACTTCTCTAACCTCAGGTTGAGCCACAATCCCCCCCAGCCATTGAGATGCTCCGCACTGCATCAGCAGGAGGCATTTTTCTTGCTGTTGTTATTTGTTGGAAAGTGTAATATTTGCACCATATGCCTAGGCTAGTTCCAGCTGATGGGACTGATGCCACATGTGGATCATGAGTTGAATGTATAAAAACTGCAGCTTTGCCACTGCTGTTTCTGGATGGAGAGTGTGCATGGGGAAAAGTAGAGTGGGAGGAAAAGAACTTGTTGATTGACTCCTAGACCCGGAGTTGCTTGTTAGAAATTATAAAAAATGGTGGCTCTGCTCAGAAGACGTGGGCATATAAAAGCTCGGAATGCTTAATGCTCAAATTTCCCTAAAATTATATAAATGGAAGTAAACTTTTATTACCATTTGGTCAAGTGTAGCATAACTTGCATTCATATTTCATTGTTAGTAATGGAGGTATGTGGAGATACACACAGACCTTGAGACAGCTGTTGTTTAATATTGCATACAGGCTAGCAGTTCATCGAGAGTAGAGGAGATAAGCCTGAAGGTTGGATCTCAGAAGAAGGCAGTTCTTCATGCACAGCTTTTGTCAATCCTGATTTGGTTTGAAAATAAAAATCATGGAATACCAAAATCAAAGGAGAGTTGATTCAGGGGAAGGGCAAGGGGATGATCCCAGAAAGGGTGATGTGACTGCCGGGAAAATGTCAGCTGAGTTTCCGTTTCCTCATTCAAGTCCAAAGGTGCTGGTTTCTTCTACTGCTGTTAGCAGCTTTTCATACAACATGGAGTATGAGGGATAAGGTGGAAGATCCAGGCGGTTGAAGCATGTGTGTGCCCTGAATGGGGAAAAAAGATTGGTGAAGGTGTTTGTTTCAAGGTACAACTGGTTTGTATGTATCAGTGATCGATCTGAAGCTATGAAGCAAAAGGGAATAGAAAATGAGACAACCATGATTTTGGACCATCACAAAAGATTGCAACTGAGAACAGTGGCCTTCTAGGCACGAACAAACCAGTTGAAGGAGTAGAATCATTAGAAACATTTTTAAGCAAACCACACTCATAAACTTGACGGTATCGGCTTTATTCTGTAGTTGAAATAGGAATCGGATGTGATCAGTGAAGGAAGCTAGATTCTTACCTAGCTCTGATTTCTGGGCCACAGCAAACCACGTGCATTGATGTAGAGGTGCCACCGGATGCCCTGGAATTCTGAGAGCCAATGATCTATCAAGTCAGGTGTGCCCTGGAGAGGGTGTGACTCTTCTGTTTCCGTGGGACACAGCTAACCTGACACTGGAGAGTTGTATTTCCAAGGACAGCTGAGCTTATGGAATAGTCTTCCCTGATTGCCTGGAGCATCCCTGTGCCCTGAGTTCTGCCATATTTGTCATATCCTTCATCCATCCTGTGGGCCCACGCACGTCAGTATCTGGTCTAGACAAGGAATGGCTTTCCTTGCTTTGCACTAATGTACAGAGCAGGACCAGACCCCGTATGGCCTGTACAGGGCTCAGTGGTGAGCCCAAGATGCCTGGGCACAGTTTCCCTCTGTGGAACTTCAAATCACCTGACTAATTCTTCCCTTTCAGATGTTCTTTGTTTTTATGGAATCGTTGGTTGAGGCCAAGGTCTATACCAAAGCAGGGAGAAAGGTGGGTGGGTGCAGTTCAAGGTTAACCTAATGCCTTTTGCTTCCTAAAAGGTGTGTTGCAATGGTGTTTTGAGAAGCCAACCAGCACAAAACAATGCACATTAAAATGAAATGAAATCAAATAGAATAACAATAAAATAGAAGAGAAAATATCACAAAACAAACATATAAACAACAAGACAACAAAACTCTAACCAAAGATACCATTCTCCCTTCACTTGAATTTCACGTGGGATATTGAATTCTTCTTTTAATTACAAGATCCCTAGGGAAGTTGTGCATTATTCATACCTTTGTTTTCAGAGTTGCTGATCAGGCTGATGCAGTGCTCAGGGTATGAGGGAGATTATTTGGGTGATAGGGAGGTGAGTTCTCCTGCACAGGAAGAACAGGGGAGGATGCTGATGTTTTTGTCTCTCAGCATCCATTCCTCCTTCTCCTGGCCATACCTCCCTCACTGTCCTTGGGAAACTACTCCCCCAGACTCCTTGTGCCCCAACTAGCTCCAACGATGGGCACAGGATAGCGGTGTATCTGGCCTTAGGTCTCAAGGACTTAACTGGGAAGAAGCATAAAAATAGACCAAGATTATCAGAAGTCTCAGAGTATGATCGAAGACTCAAAAAGGCCTCGGTTGGCATCCCAAGAGAATAATTAAAATATCTTACCTGAACTCATTTGAGTAAAAGTGGAAGAGCACTCAGTAAATTGAGTAGGATGACAATTACAGCAGCCCTCCTCTAGGTTTAAAAAGATTAAAACAAAGACATGCTCTGGGTTCTGGCTAACCAAGTTAGGTGGGGCAGGAAAATCCCAAGTACACTTCTGAAACGAGCTGAACTAGTTAGGAGCAAGATATGAGCAGACATCATTGTCTTGTTTTTCTCCCTCTGACCATTTTAACTAGCACTCATGAGTGGAAATGTTACACCAAAAATCCCGTATTTGCAAATAGCTGGAACAAAATTAATTCTGTAGAAGATAATTTCTGGGAATAATCTCAAAGCATTAGCAAATGGCACCCTTCAAAACCTAGCGTGGATTCCCAGAGTTTCTTTGAGTCACTTTTACTGCATTTATCACCAGCCTTAGTTAATTCTCTTAAATAGATGGTAGTTTGTAATCGAGAATGAATGAACACAATCAAATCATGGTTTGATTCAGCATTCTTTTTTTTTTAATGTTTATTTATTTTTGAGAAAGAGAGAGAGAGAGAGAGAGAGAGAGACAGAGCACGAGCAGGGGAGGGGCAGAGAGAGAGGGTGAGACAGAATCCAAAGCAGGCCCCAGCCTCTGACCCATTCAGTGCAGAGCCCAATGTGGGGCTTGAACCCATGAACCATGAGATCATGACCTGAGCTGAAGTCAGATGCTTAACTGACTGAGCCACCCAGGCGCCCTCAATTCAGCATTCTTAAATGCTTGCAGTCCTCCAGGCATAGTTCTGACAACACAGAGCGTCTGCTCATTCCCTCCCTGGGCCCTGGCTCCTGTGTGTAGTAGGTTGTAGAGAAAGCATGAAACCAGGCGTTGGAAGACCTCTATTCTGATTACAGTCTAGCCACTTGCTAGCTTTATCACCTTGGGAAAGTCAGCTAATCTTTCTGAGCCTCTGTTTTCTCACTTGTAAAATGGGGGTAATAATATATGCTCTGTGTGCCTCAGGGGGTTGTTGTGAGGACCGATGTTAGAAAGCACATAAATGCCTTTTATAATCTGTGAATCATCATTTAAGCCTAAGATCCTCTTAATAATGCAACCACAATTGCAGTTATAATGTCAAGAACTGTGTCACATCTGTGGGGACTCAAAACCCTCAGCCTTTTTCATATGAACCGCTGGCAAATGAATCGCCCTGATCTCCCATTTGTGCAGTGAGATTTTGGAACTCCACATGGACCTTTTCAATCATGCCAGGTCAATTTTCACTCTGTTGGTGTTAATCTAGGGTTCCAGCATTTTGAGCTAATTCAGGATCTAGATTGTGCCAACCACTGCATTACTTGCCCTTCTACTTTGTAACATCTACAGTGTCTCCTTGATTTTTTCCAAGTGTTGATTAAAATGGTAACCAATGCCAAAGATAGCATGCTTCTTCCCAGAAGAGACTGCTTTAAGGCTGGCTAAAAGCCAACAACACTACTAAAAGCAAACAAATCACTGCTCTCTGCTGCTGGTTGTTCAGCTAGTTGTGAGGCCAATTTTAAAAGTCCTGTCACCCCTTTATGTCACTTTCTTCCAGTCCAACCACAGCCTCCCTGTACAGATGGTTCTCACTCTCAGGGGTGCCTGGTGACTCAGTTGGTTGAGCGTCCAACTTCAGCTCAGGTCATGATCTCATGGTTTATGAGTTCAAGCCCTATATCAGGCTCACAGCTGGCAGCCGGGCAGCCTTTCAGTGCAGAGCCAACTTCGGATCCTCTGTCCCCCTCTCACTTCCTCTCCCTCACTTATGATCTTAAAAACTAAAACGAGAGAAAAACAGATGGTTCTCACTCTCATCAGTACTAAACTTACTCTTTTTCAATTTGAACCTTGTGATCCCCAAATCCAGAGGCCCATTCTCTGCCTACACCTCCTCAAACTCTTTAAAAGCCTTTGATATCTTTTCTTCTTGAACCTCTCTCTCCCCTTGGCTTCTCTATGACTTCTCAGTGGCTGTCAGTTTCTCTTCCAAACTCCCAATGGCTCCCTCACACCTCCTTTGTAGGCGTATAGCCTACAGAACAGGGTTTTTCACCTTGGCACTACTGACATTATAAACTTGAAAATTCTCCATGATGAGGAGCTGTCTTATACATCTCAGGTGTTTAGCATCCTTAGCTTCTACCCACTAGATGCCACTAACCCCTCCGTCACAACCAAAAATGTCTACAGATGTTGTCAGCTGTCCCCTGGGGCGGTGGGGGGAAGTCACCTCTCCCATCCCCCGTGAGAGCCATCCCTATAGAGTAAGCCAATATCTACATCAATCAGGTCTTCCCCTCCACCTGGGCTTGGGCTCAGTTTACATCTGCAGTGGAGCCTGTTGGTAGAATTCTGTTTGGAACTTTTAGGCCAATCTTCCCATGACTCATAGTTCTGGAATTCCTGGTCCCCACTCCAAATGTAAACCCGTAAGTTCCTCTCCTCTCCTGTATTCCATCTCCATGCTGCCTTGTGCTGTGTCTATTAGGACTGGCTTCCATACTTTTCTTTCCTTTGGAGCCTCTCCTCTGTTCCCTCCTCAGTCCTTGCTGTACAGTAAGGAAACTCTCCCACTCTCCCTTTCTGGACATGGCCTACAAGTCCAGCATCCCTTCTTAGTCCCCATGAGTGGAGATGGCCAGTGGTCACCCTGCCACATTCTGTGATGTGAATGAGCACTTTGCTCACTCTCCACTACCAATTCTAGATCACTACTTTTGAGTCTTTGATCAAAAATTTCTGTTCCTTTTACTCAGCTATGACAAAGGATGAGATCTTGCCATTTGTGACAATGTGGATGGAACTTGAAGGTATTATGCTAAGTAAGACAAATCAGACGGAGGAAGAGAGATACCAATGACTTCACTTATGTGTGTAATCTAAAAAACAAAACAAAGGAAACAAACAAAAAGCAGAAGCAGACTCATAAATACAGAGAACAAGCTGATGGTTGCCAGTGGTGGGNGGGAGGTACACACTTCCAATTACAGAATGAATAGGTCACAAGAATAAAAGGCACAGCCCAAGGAATATAGTCAACGGCACTGTGATAGCCTTGTGTAGTGACAGATGGTAATGACACTCATGGTGAGCACAGCATATCCAATAGACTTGTCCAATCACTATGTTAGAACTAATGTAACATCTTGGAGCAACGATACTTCCATTAAAATGAATAAATCAAAATAAAAGGGAAGTAAATGTTTAAAAAATTCGATTTCTCTAAATCTTGTGCCACTTAGATTTTTTTCTATAATTACAGGTTTTATTTGGCTTTTTTTTTTTCAATCAAATAGGATAGATTAGAAGACAGAGTGTATTACCTGCAGGTAATAAGAGTAAAGAGTTTGTTCTGAGGAACGTGTGTTTCAGACAGACAGACAGACATAGACACACACATAGATACGCATGTACTGGGTTGTGATGTTATGTAAAAGGTATTTCTTTCTGTGGCCTATGATTAAAACGTTTGAAAATTAGTGCTCTAGACCTTCCAGCTAATTACATTTATTAAAATCTCTATTACTTTGTTTAAATCCTTCCCATTCCAGGTGTTCCCACCAGACTGTGTAGCTTCTGAGTCCGCATGGATGACCTTTCAATGCCCTAACATGCTAGCTCCTTGACCTCAACCTCAGGGACTGTCCCACCCGTCTTATACTGAAATTTATCAGGTATTGTAAAGTTACATCCTAGAAGCCATTACTCTGAAAGTCCTCTTTCCTAACCCTCCTACAGTTTTTGGGAGGCAAGGGCTTGGATTGATATAAAGGTTTTATTTAGCCTGGGCTATGGTTCAGGTTTGGTTGTGACACTATTTGGCACTTTCATCTGGGAATCCAGTTGTCTGTAGAGGGAAGATCTGAGGACACAGCAGCTCCAGAACATGTCTCCTCCTGGGGTGGGAAGTGGGCATGGGACTCACATTCTCTGGGAGGTCCTGGGTCATCCGTGTCTGCTTGGCTCTCCTGCCTCTGGGCCCCTCCCTGCCCCAACTCATCTCAGATGCTGCTCTGCTCCCCTCGCGGCTTCCTACCACCTGCTATGTCACCTGGCCAGGTCTTCCCAAACTACATTTCTTAGAAGTCAGTAGTTACTTCTTTCTCTTTGCACATTGGTGACACTTTCTAGGTTCTTGGATCTTCAGAAAATGTACAAGGAAGACTAGTTAGGGGTTACTATCCAGGGGGTCATTTTCACTGTTCTTCCAGAAGCATCTCAGCCTTTGCTTCTTGGGGTCCTCCTGGCCCAGGGTGAAGCCCCTGCTTCCCCAAAGAATCCTCTCTGGGGTTTGTGTAACAGTAGACTTTTTAGGGATGCCTTGGCCCAGATGTGAAGAGCCTTATCATAAGCCCAACATCTACCTTATAAGCTCTTTGTGTAGGTGAATAGAATATTCAAAGCTGCTCAAAGCAAAGACATAGTTAGACTCAATCTGTGATCCCCAAATGACAAAAGCAATTCCTATTTCCATTTCCTAAAGAACAAAGCTGAGACTCCTCAGCAGGGTCTTCTCTCTGTGATTCACCAAACTATCTTTCTCAACCTTATCCCTTGTGAGTATCACTTAGGACATTCTGTCCCCCTTGCTGGCTCAGCACTCCTTGAACACATGCTGGCCACCTCCCACCCCCAGGCCTTGCTATGCTGCTGCTTCAGCCTGAAATTCCCCTTGACCCATTCCCCGGCGCTCAATGCTCACCTCCATACCAGCTTCTTTGTGGCATCTCCTCCTACCAGCTCAGCTGGGATTAGGTGTGTGTTTTACATCCTCACAGCACCTTGTTTTTACCTTCCCTTCTCAGTGCTCCTTGGATTCCACCTTGTGTTGTAATTTATTACTCCTGGGCTGTGTTCTTCCCTAGACTAGAAGCTCCTCTGGGAAGGCAGGTGGTTGTATTTTAGGCCCTCCTCAGCGGGGAGGCGGTCATCAAAGATGACTCAAACTCATTCTCCAAAGATAAGGACAGAATGTTTCCAAATAACCTTGTCTTCCAAATCTATCATTAAACTAGACAAATGGGAATCTTGCCTTTTTAGCATGATTTCCTTGCCAGATATAATTCAGTAGTTTCGGCCATCCGCAGAACTATGCGAATGAGCACCAGGGGTCTGCTGCGCGAGTGGGTGAAGCCAGGGCTGAAAATTGTGCCAAGGCTTTAGGCTGTTATTAACCAGCTGGGCCTGCACTCTGTTTCCTGGGCCTCCTGATGCTCACTGACATCAGGTGACTTGTCTTCAGGACATTAGATCTGGATGCAAATCATAGTTCAGTAAATCCTTCCATTGGGATTTAGCAATAGTATCTGGGAAGCCATGTGGAGAGAAAGCTGAATCAAATGTGAATCTCCTTTTATAATTAGAAAATATCATAGAAGAAAATAATATGGATCAATCTTTTCTTCTGTTGTTGAGCAGGGTCTCTTACTGTGGTACCTATACAGAAGTATCTCTGTAGCGCTCTTCATTTCAGGGCAGGAAAAGGCTGCCCAAAGTGGCTTACAAAGGGCCCCGGAAGTGTAGGGATTAAAGCTCACAGTGTAGGAAATTCATCTGTTAAACTGCCTGGATCTCTCCTGAGTCTCCTTTTCTGCATTTTATCCCACAATTATCTCCTTGACAGCTTACTATGGAGAAGTCCCTGTAGAGGCCTGAGATAAATATCATATAGTCTTGTCCTCACATGTTTTAAAACACAGTAGGATAGGGGCGCCTGGGTGGCTCAGTTGGTTAAGCATCTCACTTTGGCTCAGGTCATGATCTTGTGGTTCGTGGGTTCAAGCCCCATGTTGAGCTCTGTGCTGACAACTTGAAGCCTGGAGCCTGCTTCGTATTCTGTGTGTCTCTCTCTGTCCTCCCCCACTTCCTCTCTGTCTCTGTCTCTCTCAAGAATAACCATTAAAAAAAAACCATAGTAGGAAAAATGTGACATGTACATGCATAACTATTCTACAGAGTATCAAGTGACATGCTGGAGAAGTACAGATATGGTGTTGGAAGGGTTATTTTGGGCTTCCAGCCTCTCCTTCCACCCTCACCAGGTGAGACGTTCCTCCTTAAATTAAATTGGGCTATGTACAGATTGGAAAGCTTCCCATAACTCACACATGGACCATGACATTATTGCCCAAATGCCATCAAGAGTCAAAAAGTCACTAAGAATATGGTCTAAATTCACATCCCAGAGGCTCTTCACTGGCACCTTTCATCAATAATTCATATAACAAACTGTGGGTGGCAGGGAAGAATTCTATCCTATAGGATCATCGCCCAAACCCAATAACAAAGTATACTTGGTGGGTTTCCTGAAGGCTGGCAGGAGCCTGTACCTGGGGAGAGACGTAATCTTCCCCCACTTCTCTATGCAGAAACGCCGAAGCCCGTTGCTTCCTCGAAGGGCTGCGAAGCCTTCGTAGGGCACGCTTGATGTTCCCGTGACGAACTGAAGTAATCGCAGTCTCTGCTCATTATTGAAGCGCTCCACGGCGGCCCAGAACCAGCGGATCACAAGATGCCCGTCATGATAACCTGAATGGAGAAGGAGGAAGGGAGGATGTGCAGAGAGGAGGAGGAAGGGAGAGGCGAAATACGCGACAGGTGTGATGGAAACAGACTAGCCGCGGCTTGCCTGCCGATTTCTCTAATGACAGCCTTCACACAGGTCTAGGACAATCTGTATACCTAGGTCAAGTTTTACAACAAAAGCAGATTTAGAAAGTAGCCATTTTATAAGAAGATCTTATGCTCTGAGGGGTGTCCTCAGCGATGTCTGCTTTCTATGTAAACACCTGGGGCCCCACCAGTCATTTTCCTGCCTTATATAAATGAGACAAGGAGTGGCTAGAGATGCGTGGGACCCTAAGAGACAAAACCCTCTATGAACATAATATTTCACCGCATTTTCTTTTTTTTTTTTAATATTTTTATTTATTTCTAGGAGAGAGAGAAGAGACAGCGTGAGCAGGGGAGGGTCAGAGAGAGAGGGAGACACAGACTCTGAAACAGGCTCCAGGCTCTGAGCTGGCAGTCAGCACAGAGCCCGACGCGGGGCTCGAGCCCACGAACCGCGAGATCATGACCTAAGCGAAAGTCGGACGTTTAACCAACTAAGCCACCCAGGCGCCCCATTCACCGCATTTTCTATGTGAGGTCTTAGCTCTTGGCAACTGAATACTGTGGGACAGTCTAGGACTCAAGAAGGGCTGGAGGTGAATGGCAAGCTTAGAGAACAGAAGATGCTGGACTCCCCAATGGCCATCAGTGCCCCTGAACAGCTGCTCTCAGGCCAGTCGGGCCCGTGGAAGAAGTATTGGGCCACTGTCACCGTACAGTTGTGAGAGCAAGCGTGGGTCTCCTGATTCAGGTAAGTGATTCGCCGCTCCTGCAGATGCAAGAGGCACTCCACGACGGGAGAAACGTGTGTCAGCTGGGGTAGAAAGAGGGAGGTGAGGTGTGTGCTGAGCGCAGGAAGGCTTTGTGGGAGTGGAGGACGGGAGAAACGGAGAGCACCAAGAGTAAGGAAGAAATATGCAGGGAATGGCAAGCTGACTGGTGCGGGGACGGGGCGGGCGGGGGGGTGGTGNTTGCTGAGGGCTTTAAAGGGCTGTAGCAGCCAGGCAGAGACACTGGGGCTTGACACCTCGGTTTTCCCCTGCCATGCCAAGAAGTGCCCAGCGGTCCCACACAGGCTTCTCATGGCTGAGTACACTGGGGAAACGAGGGAGACTGAGGCGGTGGGCCCAGTTCTCTCTCTATGGCTCCTACGGGGGTGTCCCTGTAATATTCTACACAAAGAAATGGTTTTGAGCCTTAGAAAAAACACTTTCAAAAGTAATAAGGAGTTTGTTTTGTGGATAAGGAAATGGCCTGGTGAAAATAATGTTTCAAGAAGACTAGTTTGGCAGCATGAAGGCCAAGAGTTAGGGTGAGTCTAGGAACAGGGTTTGGAGAGTCAACAGACCATGTTGTGGCAAACCGAGGTGGAGAGAAGGGGACTCCAGTTCTGCCAGAAGCAGACACACTTCCCAGCCAGCGTGTAACCCAGCTCAGAAGCTGGTCTCTGGGTGGCGGTCTCGGTCATACATCTACATGCAGTTAGGCCAGAGATTATAGCAATGGGGGTCACCTGAAGGAACGTTCAGGATGGAAGTCACTGGAAGGCGTGTTAGGAGAGCCTACTGTGCACAGGTGTTTAAGGCCAAATTTAATGTAGTCTTTAAAAAGTACTGAAATAGGGGCGCCTGGGGGGCTCAGTCGGTCAAGTGTCCGACTTCGGCTCAGGTCATGATCTCCCGGTCTGTGAGTTTGGGCCCCGTGCCGGGCTCTGTGCTGACAGCTCAGAGCCTGGAGCCTGCTTCAGATTCTGTGTCTCCCCTTCTCTCTATGCCCCTCCTCTGCTCACGCTCTGTCTTTCTTGCTTTCAAAAATAAATAAAACATTAAAAAAACTTTTTAAAGTACTGAAATATCTATCATATATAATGGCATATTATCTTATATTTATGTTATAACTATATATGAAATATATATAATGGAATATTATTCAACCACAAAAAGGAACGAAGCAGAGAAACACACCTTGAAAGAGAATGCTCAGTGAAAGAAACCAGATCCCAAAGATCACATATTGTATATGACTCCTTTTATGTGAAATATCCAGAATAGGTAAATCTACAGACACAGAATGCAGATTGAGGGTTCTCAGATATGGGAAGCAACTGCCTAATGAGTCCGGGGTTTCCTTTTGGGGTGAGGGCAACGTTTTGGAACCAGCAAAAGGTGATGGTCGCACAACATTGTGAACGTACCAAACGCCACTGCACTGTTCACTTTAAAATGGTTAATGTTATGCTCTGCCAATTTCGCTTCAGTATAAAGAATTTTAAAAAAGTGCTACACTATGTCTGCGCTGGCCCTGCTAGCTAGCTCACCTCCCCGGTACTCTGTATTATTCCGCCAGTCGTTCAGGTCGATTTCCGCCGTGCCCGCTATCACCAGCTCCAGCTCCCTGGCATCGAACACGGAGACAAGCCTCGAGTCTACCACCTGAAATACAGATTAGGCTTCAAGTTCAACCACACTGAAAGGTTTTATTCATTTATTATTACTTCTGTGGGTTAAGCTAGGAAACTGATCATCATTTACAACTTTTATTTTCTTTAAAAAATTGTTTTTAGCATTTATTTATTTTTGAGAGAGAGAAAGAGTGCAAGTGGGGGAGGGGCAGAGAGAGGGGGAGACACAGGATCTGAAACAGGCTCCAGGCTCTGAGCTGTCAGCACAGAGCCCGACGCGGGGCTCGAACCCATGAACTGAGATCATGACCTGAGCCAAAGTTGGCCACTTAACCGACTGAGCCACCTAGACACCCCTACAACATTTTTTTCAAAGTGCTATCATGTTTAAGTTCAAAATCGTGGCTTAAACATTTTGAAACAGAATCCATTCAGGAGCTGCGAACTCAAAAAAGGTCCCAGGCTTTTCACTGCCTCTGATACTCCCTCTCAGAATGTTATGAGCAAACCTGACTTAACTTTCTCTACTCACATTTAAAGTTTCCAAGTATCATTGCATTTTAAAGGCAAAAAGTCCAAACACTGTGAAGTGACTTGCTTAGTATTATCACTTCACTTAAAAGGTATCCTCTCGGGGCACCTGGGTAGCTTAGCTGGTTAAGCGTCCGACTTTCGCTTAGGTCATGATCTTGCGGTTCGTGGGTTCGAGCCCCACGTCGGGCTCTGTGCTGACTGCCAGCTCGGACCCTGGAGCCTATTTCGGAGTCTGTATCTCCCTCTCTCTCTGACCCTCCCCTGCTCACGCTGTCTCTTTTTCTCTCTCTCTCCTAGAAATAAATAAAAATATTAAAAAAAAATAAAAGGTATCCTCTCTTCCACATAAAACTATGACTCATCTCCTAGGAATAGGCATTCTATATTAAAACGACTGTATTTTCCTTCCTTTCTCCCCTCACTTCCTTCCTCCCTCTTTCAAAGATCTGGGAAGACCTCCTTTCTGAGGGCTCTGAGCTGACTTTATACCTTATCGCCAAAGGTATCAGTCACAACTGAACACCTGAGGTTGGTTAATACCCTCTCGAATCAAACTAGTGTGCCATGTTGTTCTCCATTACTGCAGGTAAAGCAAACTTTCCAAGACTCAAGCCCTTGAGAAAACACTTACAGTGTTTTGTTTCTTAATTGCAAAAGTTTAAGGATGTCAATGTGTGGTGCACAGGAAGCTGGAAGCTGTCCCTCACCTCTTGATTTACTACCTCAGTACGGATTATGTGGCACAAAGTGACGGTACAACAAAAGAGAAATCTACCAAGAGTGGACAAGACCCTCGAACGCCTTTGCTCCACTCATTTTTATTTCGCTGAATGAAAGGAAACACACATGCACAGGGCTTGACAAGAGACAATATACGTTTCCGTATCCGGCACCCTGAGGCCACAACACCATCTTTGTGAGAGCATTTTTCACCTACCGCAAGAGTTTGGTTTCCCAGAGAACTCTGACGCCTCCTGCATCTACCCCAAGGGTGTCCTCTCTGCACTCTGGGGACCAGAGCATTGCCCTTTGCCCGCCTTGGCTCTTCTCCCTTTTCCCCACAAGCCCCCCTCCTCACCTCATAGAAGCCCCGCACCAGGGCCTCAGTCTGCTGCACCACACCGCGCTCCACGCGCCACTTCACCATCCTCTCGATGTACTCCTTCTTGTTCTTCTCGGTCACCTGCGTGTTGGCTCCTCCGGATTTCAACTCCCTTTCTGTTACCTTTTGGGGAAACACAGAGACTGTGATGCTTGTCAACTCAGTGGATCGTGCAGTGACTCACAGCAACTCTAGAAGGAGGAACTATGTACAAAAAGTCTTCTTCGGGACGCCTGGGTGGCTCAGTTGGTTAAGCGTCCGACTTTTCGCTTAGGTCATGATCTCGCGATTCGTGGGTTCGAGCCCCGTCGGGCTCTGTGCTGACTGCCAGCTCGGAGCCTGGAGCCTGTTTCAGTCTGTGACTCCCTCTCTCTCTGACCCTCCCCTGCTCACACTGTCTCTCTCTCTCTCCTAGAAATAAATAAAACATTAAAAAAAAAAGTCTTCTTCACGTGGGCTCAGCATCATTGCCTCCTTAGTTCTTGTTCCTTTCCAGGAAGCTACTAAAAAAAAGCACTGGTTGTTCTAAGATGATACTGATGCACCTTAGAAAAGCTGCATTTTTTGTTTTATAAAGAGGAAACATGCTTCTTTAACTCAAGAAGCATAATGGAAATAAAAGAAAGATGCTCCTGGTTGTCCCAGGGAACCAATGGACCAGAATGTCCTTATACCATAATCACACGCTCAATCCCCCCAAATCCCAATGAGATCAAATTCTCAACAGCCACCAGCATCCCCACCCGAAGCAGATGATTGGCAGGAAAATAGCAGAGGATGAGAAGTTGGTTTTTACATCCCTGTGTAATAGTGGCTGAAGAATGACAGACTGAGAAAGGAAACAGAATGACATTGTCACTTAGCATGGTGACACTTGTTTGTTAGGACAAACTTGAGTCCCTGAACAAAAGTTATGATCTATGCTCCATCTTTTTTTTTTTTAATGACTCCTGTTTTGTTTTTGTTTTGTTTTTGTATTTTTTATTTGTTTTTGAGAGAGAGAGAGAGAGAGAGAGAGACAGCCTGAGCAGAGGAGGGTCAGGGAAAGAGGGAGACACAGAACTGAAACAGGCTCCAGGCTCTGATCTGAGCTGTCAGCACAGAGCCCGACATGGGGCTCGAACCCACGAACTGTGAGATCATGACCTGAGCCAAAGTCGGACGCTTAACCGACTGAGCCACCCAGACGCCCCTCTATGCTCCATCTTTTGAAAGGCAAGAGGGTGGGTAACAGACATTTTTTATCAGAAAGCTTTGGTATTTGGAGGGGGTCAGCGTCAGTGATCTTAAATTCACTTAAGGGGCTCACCTCACCTCTCAAAGCTGTAAGACACATAAGGCATACCTCTACTTAGTCATTGGCTTAATAAATAGAAGTATGTAAATTTGGCACTCATTGACATGGTACCTGAACAAATAGTTCACAAAAATCTGATGGTTATTTTTTTCTTCTATCACTTAGGTGACTAGCGCTAATTATAAAATATTGGCTAATTATGACATCCTAGTTGCCACTAATTATCCACATTCCTTGGAACCCCTGATTTTTAGCTGCCCAGTAAAAGACTTTATTTCCTAACCTCACTTGCAGCTGGGTGTGCCCTATAACTAAATTCTGGCCAATACCGTGCAAGCAGGAGTGTTGTATGGTACTTTCACTGCAGCCTTGGGTTGCCTGCCTCTACCTTTATATGTGAGAGAAGAATAAACTGTTAGTTTCGGCTGGGTCATTTTGGGTTTCTTCTCGGGCAGCTGACCCTAATCCTAACGAGCTCACCCAGGAAATGCCCATCGTGTCTTTCACCTGCATCTATCTGTCTGCTCTGCAGCGTCTCATCACTTGTCAAAAGAAGGACTATAACTCGGTTTCCTAAACCCCAAGTCATTGTTCTCAGTGACCTCATTTGAAGAGGAATGAGATATGCAATTACAGAGATAACGCGTTATTCTAGGTCTACAACACATCCTTGTTTTTATCACTGGGGACATTTTAAGCTTTTCTCTGAGTGGTTCCTATGCCACATACCCATGAAGGATGGCTCCTTTGGTTTTTCGATATTATTTTTTCCCTCTAATTATATATATTCAGTTATTGTAGTTTGCCTCTTTTTTTTTTTTTTTTTTGAGTAGGAATTATGTGTCCAGGGAATAACATTAAAGGCCACAAGTGAAAAGCAAGGTTCTGTTCCATCTCATCGCCCAGCTGTACAAACTCCCAACCTGGAGAAAATTGCCCTTACTTCTTTTTCAGGAAGATTCTATGTATTTACTGGAGAATATGTATATATCATCTCTTTGTGCCCATAAACAGCAGCATATTATATACACTGTTCATCACCATACTTTTTTCACTTAAAAATATAACAATCGTTTTATACCAATTTAGAATTGACTTATTCTGCTTTGGTCATAATATCCTATTTATTGTTTATGATTTACATGTAAGTTGATGGGCTGGAATGTCTTGCACTTTTTAGCCACATATCCCACTAACTCACTATTCTGCTGTGTGAATGTATCATAATTTATTTAACCAATGCTCTATTGCTGGGCATTTAGATTGTTTCAGATCTTTTGCAAGTATCAACAATGCTTCAGTGAAGATCTTGATATGTTACTCACTTGAATTAGGTGTGAATAAATATATTAGCAGGACAAATCCCTAGACATGGGTGCTGAGTCAAGGGCAGGTGCATTTGTTTTTTATTTTTCTTAGTTTCATTCTTTTTCTAGGTTTTATTTAAATTCCAGTTAGTTAACACACAGTGTAATATTCATTTCAGGTGTAGAATTTAGTGATTCAACACTTACATACAACAGCTGGTGGGGGATAGGTACATTTAGAATGAGGGTAGCTATCACAAAGGTACCCTTCACAGAGAGTGAACCAAACTTCCACCTACACTCCCGTACAGTGTGCTTGTTATCTACACCAGCTCCAAAACAGAATACAGTTAAACTTTCTGACTCAAGATAATCTTCTGAGGGAAAATAGCGTTTCACTAGGCTTTAATGTACATTTTTGCAACTTGTGAATGAAGATGGAGTAGTTCCTCATCTTTCTGTTTCTGGGAACCATTTATATTTTGCTAAATTTCTATTGTGTTATTGGTCATTTCTTATTGATCTGTGGGATCTCTTCCAACGTTGAAAGAATGGCCTTTTGTCTGTGTAAAACATTACAGCATATTCGATATTATTCCATGTTTACTTTGCTTATGTTGTGTTGTTGCCGCACAGAATTAAAACAATAATTTTAGTTTGCTATGTCAATCTCGGCTTTTATGACTTTGAAAGTTGGGCCACATCTACCGTAGCATTCCTTATTGGAAGATTAAAAATAAAAATTGTAGCATTTTCAGATTTTTAAAAATTTTAACAGAGCTTTCTGATCCAGGTGGAATTTATTGTGGTGTAATGAGTTAGGTTAGGAGTCTGAACTTAAAATTTAAGGTGTCTACCCACTTGTCTTAATAAAACTTTCTAAATGATTACGTTTATTTTACAAATTTGCCCTCTACTACAGGGCAAATGTAAAGAATGAGTTAAAAGAAGCCACACATAGGGAACAGTATACTTCATACTTTCAACTAGTACAAGGTAGGACAGTCATGTGAACCATACATTTTTTTTTAAGATTTTATTTTTTAAGTAATCTCTACACCCAAAGTGACACTTGGGTTTACAACCCTGATATCACGAGTTGCACACTCCACTGACTGAATCCAATGAATCATATATTCTTGAACATATTTAAATGTACTCTCTATAGTTACAAGGAGAAAAAAGTTTTTTCTCGAATATGGAAGAGGGTATTCTTCAGGATACCTGAGTGTCCTTTACACAAGGAATTCCTCAAAATACCCGAATTTCAAAGGAAATTCAACAGAATGCTGACATTTTCCAGGACCTGTCCAAAATTTATGATCATGGTATGGGAGCTGCAGAGTTCAGTGGGTACTTCTCACACACAGCTCAGCACACCGTTCACATTCGTCAAGATACTTATAAAGTCTACCGACTCAATTCTCACAACAACCCATTTCAAATTATGTGTCAGAGGCTTTTGAAATCTCCTGTAGGTGACCCAGGCTATGGTTAACCTGAAAAAACTGTAACTCGGAGGATTCAAAGGTATATAAATACTGGTGGGAATAAAAATGGGAAGCTTTATCTTATTAAATAGCATTGAGATACGTGCGTTTTGGAGGAGTGAACATCTAGAAGCTAGAAATAATAAAAAAGTACTTTTCTAATTGTACAGATAACAGAAATACTTTACAAATGTATTTCATACTTCACAAAACTGTTTTCTGATCCATTATCACATTTGCTTTTCAAAAAACTCTCTAAAGCAGATCCACGTCACAACAAAGAACGAAGGAAGACGATACGGACAGGCTTATTAAAGGAAGTAGTCCTCAAAGAATTATATTTTAAATGGATGAGATTCTTTGTTAGATTAAAAAAAAAATCTCATTACTTTATGATCCAGCAATCCACTTGTCAGTATAAATCCAAAAGAACTGAAAGCAAGAACTTGAACAGGTAAATGTACACCCATGTTCACAGCAGCATTATTTACAATGGCCAAAATGTGGAAGCAACCCAAGGGTCCATCAACAGATGAATGGAAAAATAAAATATGGCATATACATATAGCAGAATATTATTTGACCCTAAAAAGTAAGGGAACCCTGTCACATGCTGTAATGTGGATACACCTGGTGGACATGGTGTTAAGTGAAATAAGCCAGTCACGAGAAGACATATTCTCTATGATGCCATTTATGTGAGGTGTCTAGAGCAGCCAAATCCACAGTAAGAGAAACTAGAATGGTGGTTGCAAGGGACTGGGGAGAAGGAAAAATAAGGAATTATTGTTTAACGGCTATAGCTTTAGTTTTGCCAAATGAACAAATTCTAGCGATTATACAACAGTGTGAATCTACTTCACAATACTGATCTATAGACATAAAAATGGTTAAGGTGGTTAATTTTGTGTTATGTGAATCTTTCACAATAAAAAACAAATGGTCTTTTCCAAGCCCCACATCACACAAACCTGTCCAAAAACTTCTTCATTAACAGTGAAAGTGAGGTCTAGGATATCTGTGATGTTGTTGTCCTTCATCCATTGCAAACTCTGGTGGAATTCCTCATCCAAATATTCCAGATCACTCAAATCGCAGGGCCTGGATGCATCCCAAGGGTGAAAGGTAAACAGATTGTTAAACAAATGGCTGCCCAGACTTGGCTAAAACAATATGGACTGAGTCTAACAATTTGATACTTTTGAATATATTGATGAATCTTTCTTTTCATTCAGTGCTTTTTTGGAAATGACAGTAATAAACATGGAACGGTTATTGACTCATAAACTCTTGACAGCAATTGGAGAAAAAAACTTTCTTAAAACATTTAAACACAACTAAGTTTTAGATAGATCAATTCTACTTAGTAGTGTAATGCAAAGTTTGTAATTTACTGTAATTATTTACATAAACTGATTCAGATCCTTTATATGATGTTATAATTGTCTACTCCTATGCTTACTCCAAATGCCTTTTTATTATACGAAAAGGTTTATGTGATATCTAAGCACTCAGAAAAGGAAACAAGAAAGAATGGTTAGGGCAAAACAGGGACAAAGGGTCAGAGGTGCCAGGGAGGCCAGCGACAGTTGTCCCACAGGGAAGGCTGTGGACCATGGCCTGCAATACACTTACAGTCTCAGGAGTGCCTTATAGAAGGGCCTTGTGAAGAAGGCATCAAGAAGGTACTGATGGATCAAAGCCAGGCCTAGGATCCGACCACTAAACCTGAACCTGGAACACAGACAAGGGAGAGCAATTTAAGGCCAGGTGGAAATTTACACTATTAAAAATGCCAATTTGTATTTGTGTTTGATGTATTTCTTGACAGTACTCCTTGTAAGCTGTTTAAGGAATGTGTCAATTGATGACACCGGGGGGTACCCATTCTCCTTCTCCTTCTTACTCTTTACTTGTAAACAATGCCTATGTGCTTGGTGTGTGCTAAAAGAACCCTTCTTTCCTCAAGTATCAGAATAGAGTCATTATTCTGGAGTTCTCTCAGAACTGGACCCAAGGACATAGAACATATTTTGGACAGTCCATCCTTATCTGTTCAAACATTCCAGAGATACCACATGCAGGTCAAATGTGCGCCTGATACCTGCCAGGAGGTGGAGGATTTGAGTATGAGTCACATATGGCAGTTGTGCTCAGACTCAGTAGGAAGAGTTACATGGGATCCCATTGTGATAAGCAATCAGCTGAACCGACATTGCTACTGAGCACTGCCAGCCACATACAGAGAACAGGTCTCTGCTGGAAGAACTGGTCCTGTAGATCTGGCTACCTCCAGATGTAAAGGCCTTTAACGATTTAAATCCTTGTTGGGGCAGATCTTGAGATTTTTTCTACTACCCTGGAATTTTTGCTAATAACTTGCTTGGCTGAGGCTCCTTGGAACTTGGCCTCATTGTTACCCTGCTCCTCAACCAGATTCTTGTCTGCTTGGTCCAGCACGCTGGTTTCCTCACCGTGTGGGCCTTGCCCATCCCTGGCTCCTATGTCCATATAACAGGGGTCTCCCTGGTCTCTCTCCAGCTAAGTAGATTTTCACCTAAGTGTGGACTTAATTGTGACTTTTCAGACCCTCCTAATTGGAATTTCCAATGAACCCATCTCCACTACCTTTCATGAGGCTCTTTTCAGACTCAGAAGATTTCCTACTCTTAAAATTTCCTACTATAAATTTTATATAAATTTATATAAGATATAAATTTATAAAAGATATAAATCCTACTCTATTTCCTACCATAAAAATTGTTTAAATGAACAGATCATCTGATCCCATAGAATAAACATAATTATAAATAACACTTCAAATTGGCATATTTCAAGCAGTCAATTGTATTTGCAGGAAATATCATATAAATACTAACATAGAAATATTATTGACTCTGAAGAGACTAGAGGCAAAGGGAATCTCAGTGAAGGTGTTATGGGGTGCAGCATGGATGGGGATGTTCATAGGATAACTAGATGTGTTAGACTCCTTGAGGCCAGGGTGCCCAAGGTGACCAGTGCTTCGTCCCTCAGTGCTGTCTCCTGACCTGCCCAATAACCGATCAGTCCCGAACATGGTTACCACAATTCTGTATATACAAAGCACAGTTTACTTCTACCCCAATACAGGCTTACCCATTCTAACTGCACTCTAAGCATTACAGCTGATGATTCTAGCCTGATGGTGGGGTTGGTGACCATCCAGATGGGGATGACCCAAGGCCACTCAAAGCAGAAAGAGACCAAAGGTCAACACAGTGCCTGGCTAAGTACCCTCCTCACTTGGATGTGGCCCCAAAGGGCCTAGTAAAGAAAAATTGTAATCTCAGCAGGCAATAAGTATCCATGAATATGGAGTAGATAAAAATATTACACAAAAATCCCATGTTCAGCTTGATGTTGAAAAAACGGAATATTTCAATGAATTGTAAATTTTCTAACAAAATATAAATTATTCAAATCTATTCAAGAAGAAGTAGAAAATTCAAATAGGCCAATAACTACAGTGTGAAATAGAAAGTTATAAAGAAAAAGGACTATATATAAAAGTGATGCTGGGACTGGATATACATGCATATGTATTTAAAGACATATTCTTTCAACTCCTCCATGAATAGAAAACCCCCTTGCTGTATAAATAGTTCCAGAAATCAGAAAAGGATAGAAAACTTCTCAATTCATCATTATGAGCTACCATCACCATAAAATGGAATCTGGAAAAGATGAAAAGAAAGAAAACTAAAGACATCTCACTCATATGTTACAAACTGATAAATAAAACACCGGAACCTACCAATCCATTCCCAGAATAATGCAAAGTGATTAAAGATATTTGATTTTAGGAAACCGAGGACAGTTTAATATTAGGTATCCTATTATCAGAATAAATTACGATGTCAAAAGACAGAAGACATATGGAATTTTTGTTATTGTTAGAAGCTGAAAAGTTACTTGATAGTATCTGCCATCAATTTCTGAGGGAAAAAAAAATCTATGTAGTAACGAGGATTAGAAGAATCCTTCCCTACCATAATGAGAAACATCTATCTCAGCACCCTATTTAATGGTAGAAAGACAGATGGATGCTGGTTACCACCACCCTTTACAATATACCATCAGTTTCAGCCACTCCAAGTACTCATGAGTGAAAACCTGGAAAGAGAGTGGAAATTACTTTTATTGAATGACTATTGGGCCAACACGTATCATTTGTGTTATCTCACTGACCCTTGCAACAACCACATTTTCACAATTCTAGCTATCTTCATTTCACAAGTTAAGAAATTGAAGGTCAATAATTAGCCCTGAACAAGTGGTATGGTGAGGACACCGATGCCTGACGCCAGCTACCAGATCAGGTCTTTTCCTTTGTGTCCATTTGGAGAAGCTGAACAGTAGAGAAGTTAATTCTCTGATCTAGGGGCTGGGCTGCCTGGTGTGTGACCTCGTACAAGGACTTAACTACGTGATCTCCATTTCCTTTTCTGGAAAACTGCACTCTTTAAATGGCATCATCGTCTTATTTTATGTTGGCTTCCAACACCAATTTGTGCTAGTTAGAAATATTTCAGTTTAAGTAAATTTCAACTAGCTTAAGCCAAAGGGGGACTTTGGCTTTATAAGTCCCTGGTGGTGTCTCACAGAATCTAGGCTCAGGAATGTAGTGGGTATTAGGAAGATGAGGGACTCAAGGGATTTCTCCCTTCTGCATCCACCTGGCTCCTCTCTTGTGTACATCTGCTCCCTTCTTCTCTCTTGCCGTCATCATTTTCCATGGTTTTCATCCTGGAGTTCAAGACCAACTTGATTCTCTTTGACCTAGGTCCAAATTCCCAGCATGATTTCTTGCTTCTTGCAACTCAGGTCGGACACTCACTCTGGATCAGTTGTAAGTGATCAGGAAAGCAAGGTCTGGGGCAGATATCTCAGGGTTTGGTGTCTTGCCCAGCACTGTGCAGCAAAGACCACCACTGCCCACCTCTCAACAAGGGGCTGTGACCAGATGGAGTGCGGCAGATGGCATGGTTTCTAGTACAGGGGACTTGCAATGCAGACGACCAATAGACAGTTGTTTATTTGCTCTGAAAGGAGTAGACTTAAGATGGAATTTCTAAAGACCAAATTATACTGGTTTCACAGTATAGACTGATGTGGACCACTAGTAAGCCACTAGACCACTAGATATTTTTTTTGTAGCTGGTGCAAGCAATCTATGATAATGTGGTTTGGCTTTACATAAACACGGACAGGATGGCTCATAGACACGCCAAAATACATACCGTAAAATATATTCCAGAGTGATGAGCTATGATCTGGGATGTGTTTGTGTAAAGCACAGTACGGCTGTACAGTTCAAATTCAAAACAATGGCTTAAAAAGCAGAGATTGGAGGGGTGCCTGGGTGGCTTAGTCGGTTAAGCGTCTGACTTTCACTTAGGTCATGATCTCGCGGTTCGTGGGTTCGAGCCCCGCGTCGGGCTCTGTGCTGACTGCCAGCTCAGAGCCTGGAGCCTGTTTCAGTCTGTGACTCCCTCTCTCTCTGACCCTCCCCTGCTCACGCTGTCTCTCTCTATCTCTCCTAGAAATAAAGAAAACATTTTTAAAAAAAATTAAAAAAAAAAAAGCAGAGATTGGAATGGAAAGCTGCCTTTGCCAGTTGATGAACTGCCATGGTACATAATTTCATTTACAAGGAAACATCTTCTAGTGATCGTGCACTTCCTTTATTTATCTCACTCAGCTTGAACAAGTATTTGTTGGGAAATGATTGTACGTGTTGTTACAAATGTGTAGGAATTACGAGATGGAAAGAAATTATGTCTCTTTACTTCTATATTAATAATTGAAGATAATAATTATGCACATAATTTATTTTATTTTTTACTTTAAAGTGTTCTTATTTATTTATTTAATAATTTAATTACTTAATTTATTTAGAGAAAGAGAGACAGAAAGTGAGTCAGGGTAAGGCAGAAGGAGGAAGACACAGGATCTGAAGCAGGCTCCAGGCACTGAGCTGTCAGTAAGAGAGCCTGATGCGGGGCTCAAACTCACGAGCTGTGAGATCATGACCTGAGCTGAAGTCAGATGCTTAACTGACTAAGTCACCCAGGTGCCCCTCTATGCATAATTTAAGCCAAAAAAACAGTTTATGTTTTGATCTAAGTTACTTGGCATGAATTGTTTTTTAATGTTTATTTTTGAGAGAGAGAGACAGATCACAAGTGGGGCAGGAATAGAGAAAGAGGGAGACCTAGAATCTGAAGCAGACAGCCCAGAGCCCGACTTGGGGCTCGAACTCACAGACCCCAAGATAATGACCTGAGCTGCAGTCGGATGCTTAACAGACTAAGCCACCCAGGCGCCCTGGCACAAATCGTTTTAAGGCTAGACAAAAGTAAGTCACTACAGGGGGCACCTGGGTGGCTCAGTTGGTTAAGCATCTGGCTTCGGCTCGGTCATGATCCTGCAGTTAGTTTGTAGTTTGAGCCCTGCATCGAGCTCTGTGCTGACGGCACAGAGCCTGGAGCCTGCTTCAGATGCCGTGTCTCCCTCTCTCTCTGCCCTTCCTCCTCTCGCAATGTCTTACTCAAAGATAAACATTAAAAAGAAAAATTAAAGGGGCGCCTGGGTGGCTTAGTCGGTTAAGCGTCCGACTTTCNCAGGGCCTCCGTCTTTCCTTCCTCCGCAGGGACCCCGTAAGGAGTCCCATCTGATACTGCAGACTAGGGTGGCTCATGGGGTGTGGGCTGCTCCTCCTTCGTTACTGGGCCGCCATTCTTTTATTTTTTTTTTTTTTTTTTATTTTTTATTTATTTCTAGGAAAGAGAGAGAGACAGCGTGAGCAGGGGAGGGTCAGAGAGAGAGGGAGATACAGACTCTGAAATAGGCTCCAGGCTCTGAGCTGGCAGTCAGCACAGAGCCTGACGCGGGGCTCGAACCCACGAACCGCGAGATCGTGACCTGAGCGAAAGTCGGATGCTCAACCGACTAAGCCACCCAGGCGCCCACTGGGCCGCCATTCTTGAAAGGTACTGATCTCAGCACATCCCAGAGATAGTTAACGTGCTGCATGTTCTCGTGCCACTGCCATTGACCCCCAGGCTGCTGCCCAAGATCTACTCTTTGGAGTGGCTTGTGCTCATTTTTATTTTGCTGGTAGGGAAACAGCTCCTTGGTACTGATCTGCTCGGTTAGAGGGACTTCACAGCAGCGTTGCTGGGGACCTGAGAGTTTACTGAGACACCTTTTGAAGTTCACTCATTGTCCTTGAATCCCTAGGCTGGCAAAGTCATGGTGGGCCCAGGGAGTAGCTACCACCACTCCTTCACATCTCCGCCTCAGGCTTGCTGGCCACTCCAGCTTGCTGTGCCATTCTTGGGCTGTATTATTTCTGAGGACCCCAGATTCCCTGCTCACACTTGCTTTCTGTTGGCTTCCCTTTGCGAGCTTATCAGACCTGCCCACATGTGTTCAATTCCGTTGAAGGCACCATTCAACTTCTCTTCACAGGAGGGCCTTCAGGCCCCAGGTAAATCAGTGGATGCCAAGTGTGGACAGTGTGGAGATGTCTCGGGGACATGAGGAGACAAGGCATGTCCCTCAACTGCATGTACCAGACATGTCTAAATCCACATACCAGCTACACCATGGCAGGTCCCACTGGGACCCTTCCCCTTGTACTAGATGGTGGGTCTCAACCTTTTCTCCATTCCAGCCGCTTGAAGGATACAGCACTCTGATGAGTCAGGAGTGGGGCCTCCCTCCATCAGTAATCCTCAAGCTGGGGGAAGAGAGTTTCCTTCTACACCACCTTGCATGTAATATGAAAACTCCCCAGGATATTCAGATACGCCATCATCTTAAGATGTATTCCTGCCTTTTTAAAAACATATAGCCATTTATTTTTCTTATTTCTGTACTGATCAGAGATGAATCCACAGAAACCCATTTGGACCCAAGACACCACAAAAATCTGATCGATGTAGCAAAATACCACGAACTCTATATTTAATAGAAAAAAATCACTTCTACTGAGAGTCAACAATGGGTTTCACTAGTAGGAAGGCATGTTTTCCTTCAGGAGAAGAATATGAGCAGCTTATAAGCAGACTTATGAGACACTTATAAGACACCACAAAAATCTGATCAATGTAGCAAAATATCACTCTATATTTAATAGAAAAAAAATCACTTCTACTGAGAGTCAACAATGGGTTTCACTGGTAGGAAGGCATGTTTTCCTTCAGGAGAAGAACATGAACAGCTTATAAGCAGACTTATAAGACACTTATAAGACACCACAAAAATCTGATCAATGTAGTAAATACAAATAGAAAAAAATCACTTCTACTGAGAGTCAACGAGTTTCACTGGTAGGAAGGCATGTTTTCCTTCGGGAGAAGAATATGAACAGCTTATAAGCAGACTTATCGACATGACTCCACCAACCCTGTGATTTGTAGAAACAGCGCTTGGACTCTAAGTTCTTTTCTATGCATTGATGTTCCATGCATTGCAAGATTTTGTTTTTGGTCTCATCAGCACTTACCCTCCTGCCAAACCAAACCAAACCAAACCAAACCAAACCAAACCAAACCAAACAGAATTGGGTATTTTTTTAGTGTAAAGAAAAATATGAATGACATAGAAAATACCAAATAAAAGTACATCAACTCCATCGCATGGGGGGATGTCTTTGACCCTGATGGGTCTTTCCCCTGCGCATCACTGGGTAAGCACAGCCACACTGGTGTTTATGGGGTTGCCTTGCCGCCCCTGCTCCTCTGCAGCTTCCTGTTTTCACACCACAGGACAGCTCAGAGGCCCTCACATATCTGCAAGTATAGATTTTCGTCGGGAGATTTAAATAAACTTGCAAAGTATTTCATTTCATAAGTGTTCATCACTTGGTTTGGCCCTTCCTACTCTGATGGAAACCTGAGTGTTTTTCATCTTTATCCATCTGCTCGCAGGTATTGGCGGAGGCAGCATGCAGCCAGTTAACTGTGGGACCATCAGGGGACTTCTGAAATGGGCAGATGTCAGTCTCCCAGCAGCCTCCTCAACACCTCAGCAGATGTCTGGAGGATGAGCACAGCTGCCTCTGCTCTCATAAAGACACGGAGGGAGATTATGGCAGGAGATCTGAAAGGACCCAATGTTACTGGCAAGGATTTATCTCAGTTCCATCTGCGTTTTGCACATTTTCATGAGTTCAAAAGGTAATGGAGTTTCACACATTTCTAGCACATCTTCCCACATGGCTTCAAGGCCCAACAAAGACTTCACTCTCCCCTTGAGTGTATTACTGTTTGTTGACTCTTTGGGCTGTTTGCCAATAGTTCAAAGCAGGCAATTTCGTGGGAAAGAAAAAAACTGTCAGTTCTGGTGTCAGGCTGCCTCAGTTTAACTCTTCTGACCTGTGTGACTTTGGGCAAGCTGCTAAACATCCATGAGGCTCAGTTTACTCATCTGCAAAATGGGGGT
This sequence comes from Crocuta crocuta, assembly GCF_008692635.1. NCBI lineage: Eukaryota > Metazoa > Chordata > Mammalia > Carnivora > Hyaenidae > Crocuta > Crocuta crocuta. The sequence goes on from NW_027532825.1 coordinate 5,487,599, forward strand.
CATGATGGTACCTCTTGTACAGAGCAACTGCTAAAACACTAAAAGACTCTGTCCAGGGACTAGTGGAGGTCAGTCTACCTGGGTGTTTAATACACACAGTTCGCAGATCCCTTATACCAGGCTCAGAGCCCCAGGGCCATACACCCATGCTGGACGGAAGGATGAGGACTGGACTGAGCCAGTGGACTAGCCTGCTGTTTGCTGCTGCTGAACTGCAAGCTTTTGCGCAGTTTACACATAGCATTCATGCGTCACAATGCATGGTTTGTTTAATTGAATTAAAAATTATCAGCTGATTTTATCCCAGTGGAGCATAACTAAGCAAGCCTACTGGAAATTTCTGAAACATCATAGATCATTTGATGCCTGTTTGATTGGGTTAATTGCTCACATTTCCAGGAGGTCTTCACTCAGGAAGAAAGACAGGAAGACTGAACCGCAGAGGAGACTAGGCAACTGAGTCAACGTATGGGAAGACATGGTGAATGTTTTATACCAAGAAGCTGACATAGCAGACTTCTTCCTCCCTTCCCCCTCTCTCTTCAGTCCCTCCAAAGGAACTTTTCATGGGAGCATGTTTTAGCAGGAGGTATTATGCAATGATTTCACAGTGTATTTTTCAACTGATTCTTTAAACGAAAACAGTTTGCGCAATGGCAAAAAATTCAGTCAGGAAGTTTGGGAGAGGAATTTCTTGTTCACAGGCTGAATTTAGGGAAGGGGAAGCAGATGGCTTGCCAAGCGAAGAAACTAAAAGACCTAATGACACCCGAAGGAAAATTCGGATAGTGAAACAAAACACCCTTAAAAGGCTTCTAATCAATCCCTTTATATGAAAATGATATAAAAATGGAATAAGACCCTCAGTGCAGTACCCATGCAACATGCCAAGTCTAAAAGGTTCTGCTGTGTATATCTGGCATTACACTTGGCCCCCTAGTAATTGTCTCAAGGTATCTCTGAGTTTGGTGATCTCCTCATTTTCTTCTTGACCTGTAAGTAAGCCTTCAGTCTCCCTCTGTGTGGCTCTGGTTTCTGGATCTTTTTTTTTTTTTTAACGTGTATTTATTCTTGAGAGAGAGAGTGAGAGAGAGAGAGAGAGAGAGAGAGTGAGAGAGAGAGAGAGTGAAAGAGCGAGAGAGCATGAGCGGGGGAGGGCAGAGAGAGAGGGAGACACAGAATCCAAAGTAGTCTCCAGGCTCTGGGCTTTGAGCACAAAGCCTGACACAGGGCTTGAGCTCACAAACAGTGAGATCATGACCTGAGCCGAAGCCAGATACTTAACTGATTGAGCCACCCAGGTGCCCTTCTGGATCTTTTGATGCAACACCACTCGGCATCACAGAGGGCTCCTTGCATCAGCTTCAGCCTTGAAAGACCCGAAGCCGACCCCATCTCCTGGCCTTCCTGCCTGGAAAGGTGATCAGATAGTATTCTGAGAGCAGTAAAGAGGCTGGATACTGGTCATAACATGCTTGGCTCTTGCTGCCTTTGGTGAGGGGATAGCGGCTGGGGCAGATGTAGAAACATCTGGCCGGAAACAGAGGTTGTTCCCCAAATCCAGTACACAGTCTGCAGACTTTGGAGGCCTCTTCTAAATGCCACAGCATCTCCTGGAGCACAAACACCTGTCAGAACCGACAATGTACTGGCAAATCCCAGGGGCTCAAAGTCATTTTGTTGAGTCCACGAATGAGGCCGGAGGACTGCTAAAACTGCACCCGTGCCAGAATGCTCTCAGAATGCCATCACAATGGCCTGCTTCCCAAGCTGTGACTCAGTGACTGCACCCACCTGTGCACTGCCTAACACTTGCAGACTGACAGCAGGTGGTTTGTATCAGCTGAATTCTAGAAGGCTCTCTGCAGAAGCCATGTTTTCCATTCCTGCTACTTTCTCTATTGTTCTAGGTCACTGAATCCCTGGTAATCGACAGGACTTATGGGGTTAAGGTCTTTTAAGAGGTCATTTGTGACTCTTAAAAGAATAGAACTGGTTCCTCAACTGCAGCACTATGGGCTATTGCTGTCCTATACACTCTAAGATGTCTGACATTACCTGTGGCCTCTAGCCACTAGATGCCAGTGCTGGTTGTGATAACCCATATTGTCCCCAGACATTGTTCAATGTCCCCTGGTGGAGGTGGCAGCAAAGCCACCCTATCAGGGGAAGAATACCCAAGTAGGTGATCAGTCTCCTTTCTAACTGACACGCAGGTACCACTTGCCTCTCCTGAACCTTCTGAGGCAATGAAGTTCACCAACCTCTACTCGGCAATACATAGGCAAGTTGTTCAGCACACCTAGAACCTCCTACTCCACCGGATGTTATTTTAGACTCCCACCAGGAACTTGGCCTCTCGATTTCTCCTGGGGAATGGATGGGAGGCAAGAATGATTCCTCCCAAATGCACCAGATTGTGTCATCCTTTCTGAGCCGATGATGCCTGATATGAATCAAGCCTCCAGGAGAATAAGCATTATAAGCTAGGGGAACAGCACTGTCTGAAGGGGGAACACATACAGTTTGTTTGAATAACAGAGAAGAGAGTAGTGTGACTGGACTGCAGAGAGAGAATGGGGGAATGGTAGAACATGAGTTTGGAGAGATACCCAGGGGACAGATCATCAGGGCTTGGCGGTCCATGGTAATAAGGACTTTGGATTATATCCAAACTGTGACAGGAATCCACTGGAGATTTCGTGTAGGGCCTATGAATGAACTGACTGATGTGCTGAAATGATCACTTTGGATGTTGCATGGAGAGAGGTGAGTCTGGCAAGAGTGGAAGCAGAGAGACCAGTTTAGAGGTTCCTGCAGTAATCCAGATGAGTGATGATGGGTAGCTTACACTATGTCCCATCATTGACAGTGGAGGCGATAAAGTCAGTTTCAGGATGTATTTTCATGCTAGAGCCGAGAGGACTTGTTGATGGATTGGATGGGAGATGTGAGACAAAGAGAGGCATCAAAGACAGTCCATTATCTTGGACCAGAGCCATTGTGTAGATTGTGGTGCCATTTACCAAGATGGGAAACACCAGAAGAGGAAGTTGCAGGAAAAACTTGAGAGTTCGCTTTCAGACATATTAAGTTTGTCAGGCCCATTAAATATCTGGGTAGAGCTGTTGAGTAGGCAGCTGTACCAATGAGTCAGTGCTTCTGGAAACAGGGTCTGGTTGCAGATATTAATGTAAGGGCTGGCAGGATGTAGATTGCATTTGCAGTTACGCAGCTGGATAAGACTTCTCCAAAGAAGTGTATGCAGACAGAGAGGTGGGCGAAGGGTTGAGCATTCATGAATCTGGAAGATGAGGAGGGACAATAAAATATACTGGGAAGAAATGGCAATGTAGTTGGAGAGGAACAAAGAGAGCATGTTTTGGGATGGAGGCAGAGACCAACTGTGTCAAGTGCCTCTGAGATCAACAGGAAGCCTGAGAGTTGCCCAGTGGATTTGGCAACCTTGATGAGAGCTGTTTCTGTGGGGGTAAAGGGGGAGGAAAGGCTAGCTAGAGAAAATGGGTGAAGAGGAAGTGGACAAAGTGAGCACAGATACTCTGTATGAATGTGTCCCTAAAGGGGAGCAGTAAATCAGAGTGGTAGGTGGAGGAGGGTGTGACACGAAAGAAGGCTTGGGTTTGTTTTTCACATATGAGAGAAACCATGGTGTGTTCATGAATTTTCAGTTTCAACAAATTCAGAGCGCCTTCTATGTGTGAAGTGTGTACAACGATGGCAAAGGTAAATGTTCATTCTGAAGAGTTTACAGACCAGTAGGAGAAGACGTAACAATGCAGCATTTCATCGCCGTATGAGATGTGCTGTAGAAAAGTACACAGGTGTGTGAAAACACAGAGGAGGGGCACTTGCTGATCTAGGAGGGATTAAATCTAGGCAGGGTTCCTGGAGGAAGTGATGACTGAGGTAAGCTTTGAAGGGTGAGTAGAAATTAGATCGCTTAAGGCAGGGAAGAGCTTTCCAAGAAAATAAAGTCACATGAAGAAAGAGGCAGGAAATAGAATGGAATGTGTTTGGAACAGCATGCAATTCATGATGCCTGGAGGATAAAGAGTGAGGAAGGGCAAGATGAGGCTGAAGAAAGAGGAAGTAGGAGGTCCTGCAAGGTCTTATCTTCCAAGCCAGTAAGCTTAGCCTTTAAATCCCAGAGAATGGGGACCCACTGAAGGGTTTAAGCAAGGGAGTGATATACTTGGTTTGGGATTTAAGAAATCAGTCTGCAGAATGGATCAAGAAGTTTATCTATGGTTTATCTATACCATGGAATACTACATGGCAATGAGAAAGAANAGTCATGTGTAGGGTAGATCTGAGGAGGGAAGATAGGAGGGTGTATTAAGTATGTTCAGGTCATTGGGAGAAAACTTTTGGAGGTAAAAATGTCAGGTCATGGGGCGCCTGAGTGGCTTAGTCGGTTAAGCGTCCGACTTTCGCTTAGGTCATGATCTCGCGGTTCGTGGGTTCGAGCCCCGCGTCGGGCTCTGTGCTGACTGCCAGCTCAGAGCCTGGAGCCTGTTTCAGTCTGTCACTCCCTCTCTCTCTGACCCTCCCCTGCTCACACTGTCTCTCTCTCCCAGAAATAAATAAAACATTAAAAAAAAAATTAAAAAAAAAAATGTCAGGTCATGGACCTTTATGTGAGTAGGAGAAGTGAAGGATGGCAGGAGGTGGCCCATGGGAGAGATTAGATGTGAACTTGGGAGGAGAATCCAGATAAAGATGTCTAGTAGGCATGTGGGTAAAAGAGTTTGCAGCTCAACAGAGAGGTCAGGCTAAAAATAGCTCTAGAATTCATATTGTAACATGGAGAAAACATTATAAAACAGCAAACTTTGATTCTGTGGTTATATTTTTATAGAATTATATCTATCTTTCCATTTATCTATCCAACCACCCATAAAATATCATGCAAGGACTGGAGACAAAATATTAATAGTATTTACTTCTGTGTGGAGATATTTCCTTATGTGAATTAAATTTCTTACAATGAATGCACATTACTGATATTATAAAATTATATATGCTTATTTGCATATAAAATATGTAAGTTAAAGTTTCCGTTAAGGAAAAGAGTGATAATAGTTTGCTGGGTCTGTTGATTAGGTGGTCTCTGCTGCTCACGGAAAGGGCTGTTTGGTGATGAATACTGACATCAGATTCAGCAGGAGATGTGAATGAGGGAAAGGAGTAATAACCAGGGGGAGAAGGTAAAGTATAAGGACGGATGAGAAAGAGAAAATGGCTGGAGCAAGGGTACAGAGGAGATGGGAGCAGATCCTAAGCAGATACAGATCCTAAGTGGAAGGGTATGTCTTGAACAGGAAGCAGGCAATACCGAGAAGCTTCCAGCACTGGGCATTTGTAGCTGGGGTGGGAAACTGAGGTGGTCACCTCAGTGTTTCTACTTTAGTAGGGTCTGAAGTCATCTCCTCAAAGTGAAAGAGTCTGGTTAGTAGGGGCTTTCAGGACAGTGGAATGCAAGACTCCTCAGTCCAGGGACTGGTGAGCTTTGCTGTAGAACCTGCTGAGGTCAGAGAGTGTGATTTAGGACTGTATTGTCTCTCAGGATTATTTCATTTTCTTTGGTGCTAGAGGCACAGGAGACAGCTCTGGCACTGAATGTGGGAGCGTGTGTTATGACATTGATCCAAGGTGGCGTTCTGCCCATCAGATGGAGTGTAAGCATGGGGTGAAGGAAGCCATGCCAGATGGGAAGGAGATGGTGAGTCTGAGGTGCAAATGAACTTGGTGAGCAGCTGTGGTAGGGGGAGGAGGTGGGAACACTGGCTGTGGAATGATTGATGGTGGGATTTTAGAGTTTTCAATTTCAAATATGGCACAGTTCTGGGTGATAATGAGGCTGGGAGGGCCATTGTGGAAGCAGGTGGCTGAAGTGGAATATAGGTCAAGGCCTCCGGGGTTAGGTAGGTTAGGTCTATTCTCTACATCCACCTTTATTCAGATAATGTTTCAAGGAATGTGTAAAGAATCCCCTCCTTCATATCCCTAAGTTGTTTAAGCATTGCAAATGCGAGGCATTTTTATTTGGTTTTCATAGCTCCACGTGTGAGGAGACAGTGTTGCAATTATCTGAGAAAACTTGAAATTTTCTTTATCTGCCACGAAAGAGACTCTGCCAACTCAAGATAATGACAGGATATTATCTTCTGATTGCTAATTAGCAACCAAAATGAATGTCTAGCCCTGATGCCTGCCAAGTGCCTGCTATTAATATCAGCCTTGCAGGGGGCAAACGAGTAAGAAAGGGCTGCTTGTTCCTCAACATGGCGACCAAATGAGCTTTTTTTCAGAGAAAGCTCTTCTAGAAGTATATAATGCAAATTATCCGTGTCTGCAGTGGGTTGAATGTTGGCCCCCAAAAAGATATGTCCTTTTCTAAACCTTGGAATCTGGGAATGTGAACTTACTTGGAAAAAGGGTCTTGGCCGATATGATTAAGGATCTCAAGATGAGATCATGTGGGATATTACATGGGCCCTAAATTCACTGACAAATTTCGTTATTAGAGACAGAAGACAGGACATAGAAACAGGGGAAAGGCCACAAAAAGACAGAAACAGAGATTTAAGTGACAGTCACAAGCCAAGAAGTGCTTAGAGCCACCAGAAGCGGAATGAGGTAAGAAAGGATTCTCCTCTGAGAGCCTACAGAGGGACTATATCTTTACCAACACCTCGGGGATTCTGGCCTCCGGACTGAGAATGTCCAGTGTGTGGTAATTTGGTATGGCAACCCTAGGAAAGTAATATTGGACACAAATACAGAATCCCAAAATCCTTTTCTTCAGTTCTCTGGAATGCATATTGCATATTCTCAATAAGCATATTGTTACGTAGTTTGGGAGTTGATCCACTAAAGTCATATATTTAATTTCATGGAAGAAAAAATTTATCTAATTTTGAATGAGACACAGAGTCTGGTTCCATGCCCAGAATTATGCAGAAAGTTGACCAAAAAAGGCTGCTTGCCTGGATCACTAAAATGCTCTCAAATCTGCTATATCTTCATCTAACTGAGTGACCTAGGAAAGTGAAGGTTTTAAAGGTCTTAATTATCTGAGCTACACAGAGCAGAGAACATAGGAATAGCAATGTCACTGCGCTCTAAGCAGAATCCACAATGCCTCACTGACCCTTTAAATGTTGGGTCTCTCTCTTGCCTATGACTCATTAAGCAATGCACAATATTTCACTAAACCTCAGGTTAAAAAATAATCAATTTGATATCACCTAAACAACTTTTAGACGGCGTGCTTTCTTTCTGACAAATCATAAGGAAGTACCTACCATTTTTGCGCACTGGCTGGTTGTTAGTCTACTTAACAAGTACAACAGACAAGGCTCCCAAGCACCCACGGAGCATACCATCTAGTGACATTAGGGTTCAGGAAGTTATTAGAATTAATGGAAGCCTCAACTACAATGGTGTTCTTTAATTTTCACGTGACTGGCAAAATAACTGTGGCTCTGATAACATCAAGTTCTACACATGTACTGACATAACCAGGATAGAAGGACCACTTGTAGCTATTTAAGTGATTGGTTCTGAATTAACTGTATTGATAGAGGGAGAGTATGGGAAACATAAACCAAACAAAATAACAAATAGATATGATATTGAGGTTTGCAACTATGTTTTATTTGGCTTCATTGTTTTGGAGATTTATCTACTGACTGAACTTTTCTTTCGATAATAGAATGAACTGATATTCTTTGAGATTATAATATAAAGACAAAGTCCCTAGAAGCCTGGATAGTAGGGAAAGCCAATCTTGGAGTCTACACTTGTTATTCATCATCTGAAAACTGGAAGCCCTTCTTGCCCTTCTTGCCCTTCAAGATCCCAAGGTCCCAAGGCATCTGTGCTCAGCCTATGTCTGGGCATCTGTCTCCTGGATCATATCAGATACTTCCTATAGACGCCTAGAGTGATTCCCATGCACCTTTCACAGTGATATTCCCGACCATTAGATTTGTACGTCTGCACAAATGATCTTCCTCCTCACATCACTTGGATCCCTTGATCCTATTCTCAACTTGATTAAGGTTACACATCTGTCCCTGGGTCACCTCAGCAAATACCCTTTTCAACACTTTTTCTCAAACAGCTTTACTATTTTCAATTTAGGAAACCTATTTTAGGTGGTTCACATTGACCCTGACCCTCTGTTCACTCGCTTCTGTTGCTGTGAAACTCCACCCTTCCCACTGCCATGAATGTACATCTCATCTCCTGAGATTGAGGCTAAACAGAAGATGGGTCTATTTTTGCATAATTTATGTCTTTCAGCAGACAAGGTACTATTGACTGTATTAATTCCATTCAGCATTTAAATCAGAAAATGAACAAATTTCATGGAAAGTGCATCTTTCAGTGACTTAAACAATAGCTCCAACTTTGTTAATTTTTATACTTAGAGTTAACCCTCTGAATTCTCAGCCACGATGCTGGCCACAGATTCTAATTTATCCATGGGCTTGACATTGTTACTAGCGTGCTCTCCTTTTTCTTTGTGCTCAAAGCAAATATTTAAGGTGGGTGGCGTCAATTCCCATTTATTTAATCAAGCCATATCCAATGTATTCATAAAAAAGTTTGAGTCATGTAATCAAAACATAATTTTTAATCCCCACTTTCTATATACGCTGCAGTAAGGCAATGTAAACAGTCTGCTCAAATTAATTAACTCTGATTCTTCCCAAAGCATTCCTCAGTTTAAATCTCAATACACCAGGGAAATCAAGAGAACAGTAAATGTTATCTCCCATCCCTGGGCATCAGGGAGCTTCTTCCACCCTTCCACCAACGATTGATCATACAAAATCTGCTATAACTTCTTTTCCAATAATGTAAGCATACAAGAGAGCTGGGGCAAAATAACAGCCTGAAAACCCAGATCTTCTCTACGGTGGGAACTTTTTTTTTTCTTTTAAGTCTTTTCAATTTTAGGTCTACAATGAGCATGTCACAACTTTTGCACTCCTCGCTTCCCCTCTACAAATCAGGGATAATAACATTAACATTTGCTTACTTACCACACAGGAGAATCAGAAACGAGAGTAATTTAATGTTAATAGGTTCTTTGAAGATGAAAAGCCCTTTGTAATTGCTAAGATATATTCTACTTTATAAACCTATCTCAAAGATACTCCTCTTTCCTGATGCTCAGAACAATTATTAATTAAAAATAATTACCCTTTCTCAACCTCATTATTTAAATGCATCCAATATTTATGATGTTCCCACGCAATGTATATTTCTCTGCTTTTCCAAATATTATTGCCTTCATTTTTGCATTTTTACGTTTTCTAACTTCTCACATGTGGGTAAATTAAGTGAAAAGCTGATGTTTCTGCCTGCGGTGATTTCATTTCTTTGTGTGAAAACTGCATGAAATTCTAGCTTTCTTATTCCCACGGCTCCGAGGGCTCTTGAAGCTGCCGGCATCTATAGCAGCGTTTCTTCAAGCGAGGTGACCATCAGACCCCCTGGGGTGCTTGTTAAAATACGGGTGCCTGGAGAGGAGACTCAGTGGATGGGTTCTGCAAATCTGCATTTAAAACAAGTTCTGCCCTTGCCAACTAAAGTGAACCATGGTCTCCAAATCCCTCATCCTTTTTTTTTTTTTTAAATGGGAAAAAAAGGTCTGAAAGTCAGAAGTGAAGTTTTGCCTTAGGCATCAGCCATTGCGCTTTCTGCACGGACGGCAGAGAAGGGATGGGGCACAAAGCCCTGACTCTTCTCAAAGCAGAGGGTACAAAGTGGCCTGGCTGGCCTCCCTCTGCTCACTTACCTGCAGCCACACACGTCTGTCTGTGCCATCTTCCACCCCAATAAATAGGGGAGGGTCTTCTTTTTGCCAAAGTTAATCTCCTTTGCAAGCCACCAGCCTCACAAGCGCATGCGCAGCCTGCACTAGTCAGTTCTTTCCCTCTGTCCAGGAAGTGGGAGCTGCCCCCGGGCTCAAAGTTTCTCTCTTCACTCGTGTGACCGGTCGTCTTTCCTCCTGCCCCTTCAGGGCTCTTCTCCCATCGACCTTCTGCTCTCTCTTCGAAGTCAAATCTTTCAATCTTTTCTTACATCTCCTTACAAGCTTCTAGCTGCTGCACACAGCGAGGCTCCCAGAAAGAGCCACTTTAAGGGCCATTGATTGCTAATATACATTTTTTTATTCAAGTATAATTGACATACAATATCCTACTAGTTTCAGGGGTATGCCATCACAAGTTTATACACTACAAAACGCCCACCACGGAAGTCTCGTTATCATCTGTCCACCAAACCGAGTTATGACAGTGTCACTGACTCTTCTCTATGCTGTACATTCCATCCCTGTAACTTATGGAAGCAGAACCCCCTTTGGAAAGTGGACACACTGTGCAAATGGCAGAAGCCAGTGCCAACAACAGTAGCATCCCTGCTACGGAGCTGTTCTGGAACAGTGTCAGGAAAGTGACGTTTGGATCCTCCACAGCTCCCAGTCTTCCCACCGGGTGACGATTCCTTGCTCCTTGCTCCGGGCCATGCTCACCATTGTTTCATTCCCTCTGTCTGATGCACATTCCTGCCCGCTGAGTGATGGGTTTGGCCCCAAGCTAGTTTCCCATCTACACAGCTATTAGTGGGTTGCACTTGGCTCTGGCATCTCCACCAGTGGTTTTGTCTGTAATTGTCCCCTCCTGGTCTAGAGGAAGACTGAGGCACGGCATCCGGCCCTCCTGTGCAGCTGCAGGCCTGCCAGGAGGGAGAGGGTGACCCCCCAGGGTAGGTGACAGCACTCAGCCTGAGAGAACCAGCCCTCCCAAGGGACTCCCCCAGGATCCTGATCCCTGAGAGGCATGGCCTCTGTCTAAGCTTTGCCCCTGGCTCCAGTTGGCATGGCTGTGGAAGCAAATGAGTACAGTAAGTGAGAGGCTTCCTTCTGGACGGACAGAAGGAAGCAGAGCATGGAGTCAGGGTCCTGGCTGCACTGAGCCTCTTGCCTGTTTCCTGCTCAGAGGCTGCGTTCTGCCGCTCAGGTAGCCAGAGATGCCTAACACGTGACTTGTTCCAATGTTGAATTTGTTTCTACGATACGAAAATAGGCCTGCAGAAATATTCTTTATCCTGCAAAAATGCTGCTGCTCTGGTTCAGCCACAAGACACTTCTCTTTTCCCAACCCCTTTCCACATGGGAACATTAAAACAGTGGTTCTCAACAGGGAGACATCTGCCTCCCAGGAGACATTTGGTGACATCTGAAGACATTTCTGGTTGTCACAACCGGGGGTGGGGTGCAACGGTACCTAGTGAGCAGAGGCGAGGGACACTATTAAACAGTCTCTAACACACGGGAGAGTCCCTACAATAAAGAATTGTCTGGCCCAAATGTCAACAGTGCTGAGGCTGAGAAACTGAGGATCAAAGGAAGCACTCTAGCTCTCTCTAGCACCTTCTGATATCCCTGTAAAATGTGAAGGAAAGGATGATAGCATCTACATTTAAATGCGTATGGGGTGCCCGTCACTTGTTCAGCACCTTTACAACCACCGTGCAGAATAGGCATTGTTATCTCAAGGATGCTGAGATTCAGATAAGGTAAGAAACCTGCCCAGGGTCACACAGCAATGAAGAGCTGAACTAGGAATTCACACCCGCGTCTGCCTGACTCTGATGACATCACCCTAGATGGATGGCACCCTGCCTCAGGGATTGGAGAGCTGCCACCATGCCGGGAACCATGCTGGGTGCAAAGGGTAAACAAAGACCACAGGGGTTTGCCTGATCCAGTTTCAAAACGATCACATATCTTCACAATGCAAGGAGCTGGGGAGAGATGGGATGAGAAGTGCAGGCAGGAGGCACGCAGAGCAGAGCAGTGAATTCAAACTGCTTTGCACAGATGCATAGAGACAGGGAAGGAGAAGAATCTGAATGTGCAGGAAAGCAGCCACCCAGCTCCGGTGGAGACTAGCTCTTTCATTGTTCTGGATACTAGGATTGAGCACGAATTCCACTGGCAAGCAAAGGTTCAGCTAAAAGTATCTGAACCCCTAACCCCTTGTTTCTAAAAGAACTCAAGAGAAGAGGAAGTTGTTTTTCAGGAGAAAGTTCAGGAAAGCAATCAGGAAGGAACCACAGAATATTTTACTTGGGCTTTAAGGGCGAGTGAAATGTGGACCCATGTGACTGAGAGATGAGGGACAGAGGACCATTAGGGAGGGGAGGGGAGTGGAGGGCAGATCCTGGGAAGACTGGGGTGGGGGAGGGGAGAGGGGGGAGACAAAGCAGGAGCTGGCCAGGGGAGGTGGATGATGCCTTAAGGCTGGGGTGTCTCAGACCTCGGGCTGTCCTGGGGATCTGAGGAAGCTGGACTTCATTCTGTAGGGAGTGGGGATTAGTAAAGATTTTTGTGCTGAGTGACGGGGCGGGGTGGCAGAATGGGGTGGAGAAAGGAGACCTGAGAGAGAAAGGTGGCACGTGTACACGTGGCACTTAGAACACGCCACGGGAGGCTCCCTGCTGGGCCGTCCCTGCCCAGCACCAAGGCCCCGGGAACAGGAGTGCGCGGAGGAACTCCTGCCTGAGATGTGCTTCCCTCCAATAATCAGCTAAGCCCTTTGTACCAAAGGGCTTTTTAGCATTTTAGCTATTAGGAATTTACTTTTAAAAAATTACACACATGTAATTTTTAGAAAAATTCACTAATATGATCACAGGTCCCCCCCCCCTTTTTTTAAATGTTGTATTTATTTCTAGGAGAGAGAGAGAGAGAGAGAGACAGCGTGAGCAGGGGAGGGTCAGAGAGAGAGGGAGTCACAGACTCTGAAATAGGCTCCAGGCTCTGAGCTGGCAGTCAGCACAGAGCCCGACGCGGGGCTCGAACCCACGAACCGCGAGATCATGACCTAAGCGAAAGTCGGACGCTTAACCGACTAAGCCACCCAGGCGCCCCACACAGGTCCCTTTTTATTCTTGTTTTTGTCTTCTCCTGGCTTGATTGGCTCCTCTCTCCTCACCTCATCTCCTGTGGCCCACACTAAGACATATCCTCCTGAATTTTTCATCTAAACCCTATAATCACATACTAATTTATTTATATTTATGTTTCTGTGTCTATGCACATATAGGTTTTGCATCATTGTTTGTCAAATTTTGGATCATATCATTCATACTTTTCTACTTCTTTCTTCTCTCTACATATCTTGAAGAAATCCCCCTCCATCATCTGGCAAAGTTCTATGTCAGTGCTTTGCTGCCTCGTGTCACTGTGCAGTGTGCATCTTCTGGAATGAAGTTAACCAGCCCCCTGAGCATGGACATTTGGGTTGCTTCTACATCTGTGTCTTCGCAGAGGATGCTGAAATAAACACCCTTGTTGGTTTTGTTAGGCAGCACAGGACAGATCTTAAAAGTCTACATTCTAGAGCTGGACTGAGTTTGATTCCTGGCTCTGACACTAGCTGTGTTACTTTAGAAAAAAGTATTAAATCTGAGTATCAGTTCCCTCATTTGTAAAACAGAAGATCATAATAAGATGTGTAACTCGGGGCGCCCGGGTGGCTCAGTCGGTTGGGTGTTCCAACTTCGACTCAGGTCATAATCTCACGGTTTGTGAGTCTGAGCCCCACGTCGGGCTCTGTGCTGACAGCTCGGAGCCTGGAGCTGCTTCAGATTCTGTGTCTCCCTCTCTCTCTGCCCCTCCCCTTCTAGCTCTCTGTCTCTCTCTCTCAAAAATAAACATTAAAAAAAAAATGTGTAACTCATGTAGTCTTTAAAAGATACCCGGCCCATAATAAGCACTCAATAAATACTAGTTATTATAAATATTTTTTAAAGTTTACTTATTTATTTTGAGAGAGAGACCCATCGAGGTGGGGGGCCAGAGAGAGAAGGGATGAGAGGATCCCAAGCAGCTTGCAACGCGGAGTCTGATGCAGGACTTGAACTCAGAGTTGGATGCTTGATCTACTGAGCCACTCAGATGTCTCAATATTAGCTATTATTATAGGAGTCGTCATCTCATAGTAGTAATTTTGTCTCTGTGAGATAGATTAATGGGCCAAAGAGTATATGAGATTTTATATTTTTAGTATATATCATTAGTTGCATTTTTTAAAATGCTGTACCAGTTCATGTTTCTACTGGTAATACGTGAGAGTACCCTTTTACCCTATCCCCTTCCAAAAGAGATAATATAACTTCTTAATTTTTGCCAATTTGATAGTTATGAAGTGATAAATCATTATTACTTTATTGTGTATTCCCCTGACCATAAAATTGACAGTAAAATTGAAATTCTTTGCATGGCTTTTTGATTATTTAGAATTTTCTCTTCTCTGAACAGCTTTTTCATGGTCTCTGCTGATTTTTGTAGAATTGTCTTCCCTCTTCTTTTCAAGTTGTAAGAGCTCTTTGAAATCCGTACCATAGATTTGCAACCTCAAAATCAAAATCTAAAGGTTGCCTTTTGACTTTATGGTATTTCTGTCATAAAAAAGTATTTTAATTTTAAATATTCAAATATATCTTTTCTATTATAGATAATAGGATTCCAATCATGATTTTAAAAGTTTCTACCACTCAAGGTTTCTGAGTATCTTTTATGTTTTTCATGTTTATGTTCTAGAGTATCTACAAGTTCCTGAGATTTGAAGAAGTTTTGTTACATTTTTCTACATATGCTTTCAAATTAGAAATTGAATCTATTTTTGTTGTTGCATAGCTAGTTGTATTGGCATCATTAACTAATGAGTCCATTCTGTTCCAAATGAACTGAAGTACATACATCAAATCCTCAGGTCTATTTTGGATAATACACGTGTTCGAAGGAAGCATTCGTTCTAATGGTTTTGAAACTTTTCCTGAAATTTCTCACGAGTTCTGAAGAAAGCTGTGTTAAGAGATGAGCAGAACGGACATAGTCACAAGAGGTCATGCACATCTGATTGGTGACTTGTAAATTGATTTCTGCCTCACAGCTTCTCTAGGGCATTGCTGGGAGGGCTACTCAGATGCAGTCAGAGAGGGGCGCCATGAAGCTCTTGGTGTGGGAAGGACCCTAGGGACTGCTGTTGGATGACTGGGGGGAACAGAGTTCATCTGACTCAAATGAAAACTATACACTGAGCTCTACTGTAAGGAGGGGCCCTGGGAAGGGGCAGGAGACATCCAGTGGAATCTTGTGACACTGTGGTTTCTAATTACTAATTCAAGACTCTAAACATGTAGCAAGGGATATTTAAAGTGTGTTATCCAGGACTTCTTAAGTTCCATAAAACTCTACAATTACACTTAATACCCACTTGGCCAACNTTGGAAAGGGAGAGAGGTTAGGGCAGAGGCAAAGGCTTTAGGAGATTTTGGCTTGAAAGGTCCTAAAATTTCTGGTTGTGACACTGATAAGGTTAGATTTGTCACCATCACTGACATGAAATGACCATATGGACTCTAGTTGTTGCATGAAAACTGATTAAACAACATCAGATTTGAAACCTGGCTTCTGAAAATTCTTCTTGTGCTGACAGTTATGTAAAGAGTGACTCACATCACAGTAACTTAAATGATGCATGATAATACTTAAACCAGAGTGTGTCTGACACTCCAGCATGTGGCCTCAAAATAGAGAAGTTTTTCACCTATTTCAATTGTTTAGACATCAGCGCATCTTAGATTTGTTCTGGGAAAAGTGATATTTAGAATCATTGAGACAGAAAAAGAATTTCCAGTGATGATTTCAGAGAGAGCAACTGGTAGAATCTTTAATGACATTCAAACATGAGCACTTGTTCTGAATCCCAAATATTCTGAACTAAAAATTGAAATGAGATTGAAACTCTTATAATCAAGGATTTTTAACTGAGGATTACTCCATCCATCCATCCATCCATCCACCCACCCATCCATCCATCCATCCATCCATCCATCCATCCATCCATCCATCTTGCCTCCCTTCCATCCTTTTTTCTTTGCTTCCTTCCACACATATTTATTGAGTGCCAGATTGTAATTAGGAAAACAGACCCTGATTTTACAAGGCTTATACTCTAGGGGGAGAGACAAAAAAATAATGAGTTATACGTATATAAGTGATATATATATAAATATACTTTATTTCATATGGCAATAAATTCTGTCACTATAAAAAGCTGTTAAGTTGGAGAGTTATAAATGGATGGGGTATTTTAAATTGAGTGATCAGGCCCTCAGAGGAGATGTTTAAGCTGAATGTGAACCTTTCCGATTCAAGCACAATAATCTGAAAATGTATGCATTTGTCACCACTCATACTTTATGTTAGATATAAAAATAAGATTGGAGCTTTGCAAATTTATAGTTTTGTTGCCTCCATTCAAAAATATATGAGAATTTTTTACTTGATATTTTCTTATACATCATTTTATAGCAAGTGGGAAACGTCATATACTTAAACCCCCATCATCTATAATCCATTACCAAGTGTTGCTCATTTGTTCACTCTCCTTCTGAAATAACTTTCCATTCCCATTGCTTCTGCCCCAGTTTATTTTCTTTTGAAGGAACATTTCAACAACCTCTTAAATGACACCCCATCGCCTACTCCAATTCAACTACTTGTAACCAGAGTTGACTCTAAAATAGATCTGATCAAGACATTCTTCTAAAAATATTACATTGCCATCTTCATGATAAAATCCAAACTCCCTGGAATACCATCAGATGCCCTTCCCTACCTGACACGAGGCTGCCTTTATATCCTATTTTTGTCTCTTTAGTCTGCAGCCATACCAAACTGACATGTGTCTGTTCACCCCTCCACCCCACTTGTGAATGTTGGGACATCTACCTGGAAGTCCCTTATTCCCACTCATTCTTAAAGCTCCATACACCTAATACTAACTACCACATAATGTGATACATGAGCAATAAGGTATATATAGCAATTATCATGTTGTATTGTAATTTGCCCTATTAAATATCTGCCTTTGCCTTGGCATGGGGTCTAGAGCCTGATGCTGGAGCCAGGTTGCCTGGGTTCTAATCCCAACTTGGATGGTGACTATCTCTGTGACTTTGGTTACGTCTGTACCTTATTTTCTTCATCTGTAAAATCAGGATACTCAGTATCTGGGTAATAATATTGTTATACAAAAGTGTCTAGAACATTGCCTGGCATGGTTAGTAAGCTTTCAATGGAAACTTTATTATTTAGTTTTATATTAACTTCTGTATCTCCAGGGACGTAAAATCAGCATACAATAGAGGTGAAAAGAATAAAAAGATGAACATATGAACACCTTATTACTATGCAAGTGGAATACTCATGATCAAAGGAGGAAGATATGGAATTTGGAGTATTACTTTGAGATTTTTGTAGTCAAAGATATACACAATAGACATATACAGGTTAGCAAATGGGAATAGTTCTAGCAGATAGATTGAAAGCCCTGAGTTGTAGAAGCTCTTCTGTTATTTTTAATCCCTGTCTTCCACCTTCATGGGTTTTCCACCATTCTTTGCCTTGCATGTTGCCCTTGGGATGGGTTGCTATGGGCTACAAAATCTGGAGATCCATTGCCTTCTGGTTTATGGTTGGTTTGGCTGATGGGACTGGAGGGTGGAAGAAAGTGTCGACATGCTCTTTCCCAGCCAATCTCTGCCTGACTCATGTCATTTGTGACCACAGGTCCTGTGGGAGGACCAATGAGGCTTTGACTCCATCTCCTCTCTCTTGTCATGAGTGTTATCACTGCTGACTGACAGGGTCCTTATCAGCTTAGAAAGTCAGTGGTACAAATAAATCAAGAAAGAGCAATTATAAGACATCCTTTTCAGGCTATGACACAAAAATTGGATTTTTTTTCAGTTTACTAATGTGTATCTATAGATCCCTCACTATATTTATTCATATTGGGATCTCTCGACACTTGACTAGAAACAAAGGGAAGTAGGTGGAATCCATACACCCCTCTGTACAGGCTTCTGATTTCACTGGCTGTTTTCCAGTGTATGTGAAGCCCACACATAGCCAACAGGAGCCAGGGAATTTCAAGTGGCTGCAGTCAGATGGGAGTTTGCAGGGAAGGTCCCTCTGCCCACCTCTTTGGGTAGTGCCTGGCCTGGAAGTGGCTGATGGAGACGCCCCGAGCAGTGTGAGAAGAGGTGGAGGCTTTCTGTCAGTAACAGGCAGAGTTTAGGCACCAAGCAGAGTGCAAAGTTCCCAGGGGACACGTGTGTTTACTGCTGACACCATAAGAGCTTTAAAGCCACAGATGATTTTTTTTAAAAAAATCTGTGACTTTTGAGCAATTAATTGCACATGGAAGGTATGAACCCTCTATTTTAATGGCCCTGGTACAAGGAAGTGTTTGGTGCGGCTTGTGGAACAAATACTCATCTATGCAGCCAGTCTTCAAAGACATGGCGTTCAAAATAACAGGTGTGTGCTAGAATAAAATAAGATGGATATGTCTTTGCTCCTATGCAGTTTACCTGCTAGAGGGGAGATCACATAAAACAGAGTATGGGAAGCAGAAGAAGGCCGGTGAAAGGTAAAGACTAGAATAACAAATGAGCAAAAAAATGACCAGTGCGAGGACGCCTCCTGCAGCCACACCTGAGCAACATTTCAATCCTGGGTGACGTTTGAATCCTGCAAAGCTGACTCATTTTCTCCCTGTTCATTTCTGGTGTATAGAATGAAAAGGAGGGCCGGGGGTGGGAGTCACTCCTCTTTCCAGGCAGAACCCTGCCCAGGCCTGTTCTGCATCAGGGACGATTTCCAGCTTTACGAAGTCAAGGCTATGACCATGATGGGTCCCCTAATCTTTATGGCCTGTTTTCTTAGGTGTGATGTATCGGTCAAGAATGATCTTCCTGACAGTGCGTGTGGATGGTGAGATAAAGTGTCCTGGGGACCGAGGAGGGAAGGAAAGCTTTGCAGCTAGGTCTAAGATCAGCCGCAGCCCTGCCCAGGGTGGGGGAGTGGCACCTGACTGGGCCATCAGATTTGAGAACTCAGGGTTCAGGTTTCCTCAGTGTCAGCCTCCTGGCTGCAAGCCTTACAGTGACAAAGCCTCGGGCAGAGGCCTCAACACTCGCTTGCTGCCCACACAGTGCGCAAGGTCTAAAGTGATGTCAAGGCGTGAGCCCTCCTGGCGCCCCTCGGTGACAAGGCCTGCCAAAGAGCTGACCAAGCCCGTGAGGGTGCTCAGTTGTCTCTGTAAAACCATTTGCTACAAGACACAAGGATGGCTTATAGGAAAATACACCAAAGCGAGAGCTGCAGAGTCACCATCTGGCTGGGACGCCCACCGCCCAGTAGGGCTTCCCGCCCAAAGCTAAAGCAAGCTGCGCCCCAGGGCCTCAGGTTTGCTCAGCCACGGCCGTGACTGCCCAAAGGAAGCCTGCTTCCTGCTCCCAGGACCCCCAAAGCACTGATGAGAGGAGTCTGACTCCACTCGAGTTTCGCCGTAGGATCTGATGCCTGGGCTGGTTCTGTATCCCTGGTCTCCACCAGCCCAGGGCTCAAGGGACTGGAGGTTCAGAGCTTCAGCCTCCCATCGGAGGAGAGGTCACTGCTCACTTTAGAACACTTTGCCGTGCCACGTGCTGCACTACAGTGAACTCATCCGCGTGAGCTCTGCGCAGACTGCTAGCTGCTCAGAAAGCTGCCACAATTTTGTTCCAGGCTAAACAGTAAATATCCTCAAGAAGAGTAGGAATGTCCTCAGATGGAAGTCCTCGCATCCTTTCCTTCAGAGAGACAGTGGTTAGCTAGCACCTCCGAGGCAGGACTTTCAGGCCTTTGAACTTTCAGAAGGATCCATCCAGAGAACTCTGCTACTGCCTGCAATATCCCCGAATAACCAGTTTCCTTCCTCACTGCAGCAAAGTAACTCACGCTTGGAAAGAGCTTCTTTAGTGCCTCCAGGCCAGAGACAAGCAGAGGGCAGCCAGCCAGACTGAGAGCAGGGGCCAGGCAGCTGGCCAAGGCCAGGTTGCTCTCACGTAGCACATGAGCAGGCCACAAGTCCAGCAAGTCTTCTGTGCTTCTCATTAGGCCTCCATCTGTGGCCTCACTCCCTGTTTGCACTAAAACATGCTTAACTGCAAGGTTTCCTTTAAAATGTTGGGTTCCAATAATGCCACCATGGCATTGACCCTGTGATCCTGTGCCACCAGCCCAATGTGGCTTCCTTGGTCATCTCAATGCTCTTATTTCCTTGATGCTCTCAGTTCTGTTCACTGAATTGTATGTTCTGGAGCCCTGGCGGCCCCCACCCCTTCTATTGCCTACACACCCCCTCTGCTTCCACCCCTCCAGGCCTCCTCTCCCTGCCCACCAGGTCTCCCCTGAGCCCCTCCTGCTCCCCCAGGCTGCTCCTTCTGTTGTTACACTGCTCCTAGGCGCTCAGCTCTCTGCCCACTCCTCCGCAGCTTTCTCAGGGACACGCGGCTCTGCCCAAGCCTTGCACATCCACGTTGTCCACTTCACTGTGGGCCTCTGCTCCGCTCGCCCTCCACACAAGCTCTCAGCTCCTCTCACAACTAAGCCACTTGGCTGTCTTCCAAATCTCGATTTCTAGCCCAGGTGCTCTCCTGCCAAACAGGGCCATAGTTCCAGTTACATAATATACCTATTTGTGTTTCTAGCAGAAATTGCAAACTACCTGTCAAAGAGTGAATTTCTTATCTTTCTTCTAACTATTGTTCACTTCACGTGACTCCTGTTACAGCTAGAAGTACTGGCCCACCAAACCAGGAACCCGGGACACATGCTATACTTCTCTCCCTCCCTCATCTCTATATTCCATCAGTTCAATCTCTTCTCGCTCCAGATGTCCCTCAAGTCAGTCCCTTCCTTTTTCAGATGCTGCCTCTGCCTGAGTTTGAACCTTATTTCTCGCCTTGACTCATCAACAGCTTTAGAGCCAGTCTTGCTCTTTCGAGCCTCACGTCCTCAAATGTGTCTGTACGCTACAGCAAGATTTATTTTTCAAAACCACAAATCCAGTGACAGCATTCTCCATACGGGGTCATCTGCCTCTCTCTTCCATCCCCAGCCTCACTTCCCACCACAATCCTGAGGTCATTCTCGGCTCTGATCTGTCTTCACTGCTTGCTGAAGGCTCCATTCCCTCTCATGCCTTTCAATTCTTACTTTCCATTTTGGTTCCTGGGAAGGTCTTCTCTCCCTTTCTCTGCCGAGTCTCCAGTTCAGTTGTTCCTTAAGACTTGGTGTAATCATCTCCTCCTTTTATAAGATCCACTGGCTTCACTCCTCACTCCCCATCCCCTAACTTGGGGGGAGAGAGACATTTCTCCCTGTGATTTAATACAATTCTCGAGCTTGCGTACGCACCCCGGACTTCACACACACAGGTGCGTGTGCACGTTAAGTACGGGTAACCTGGCATTTAGGGCACTGCAGCATGGCTGCTGGTTGCCCCTGTGCTTCTCCCACTGCCACGCCACCATTTCATCTTTACATCATCCTGGCAGTAGTATGTGGTTGGTTTATAACTGCTAAATTCATGAAGGCATTCCCCCAACACCTGAGCATAGTCATATGTGCTATAATATTTGATGAAAATATTTCCTTACTGACTGCTGAGCCTCATTCACGACTTCTAAGGCACCATCATGCGCACAGTATAATCTGTGTATGTAGGCACCCCGGTCTCACAGGCGCCACGGCACTCTCTCCTGTTGGAATGGACCCTGCCTGATACGACCTCAGTCAGAGCTGGCCTTCAACTGTCAGGGTCGTAAGTCCCCTTAAGGGCCACTTGCCTGCTCCACCGGCCCTGTCTCTGTTTCTGCCTCACTGACTTCAACACCCACCCATTGACAAACTACAGGAAAACGAGCAACAAAGGGCCACCTTTGGTTCTTCATTTGTGTCAAACGCTTGATGTAAACACAGTGCTGCCTCAGCTCAAGAGCTTCAGAGCAAAGAGTTTTTGGAGAGAGAGGACGTGTGCAATAGCTGGAAGCTTCCGCATAGGTCGACGTTCTGATGCTGTAAACCAAAATGCGGGGATCAGGGCTCTGAGCCCAGGGGCCAGGCATCACCCCAGGGGTCCCCTTTGGCAGTAGCTGCAGCAACACATGAAAAATGGGCAAGGCCAGATAAGAACCCACATCTTATCCGGAATCCCACAGTTTCCGGAACTCATTTCCCTCTTAACAGCAGGAGCGCCTACAGTGAGAGTAGGGGTAATTTCCAAACCAGGTGTGGCGATGCCACAGCAAGAAAAAGCTTGCATCCTAGATATCCTATGTGGCTTTCTGGAGACTTCTAATACCCATATCTGAGCTACTTCACTCACAGAATTGCACTGGGTTGACTGATACTTATCTTCTTACACATCTAAGTGGTAATAGATGCCTCAATAAAAAAGGAGAGATTGGATTATCAAGTCAGGAGGATGCTCAGAGAGAACCTGGCCCAAACAGCCTTATTTCGCAGTAAGATGCAGAAGCTGATGTCCACAGTGCTAAAACCTCTGGTCCAAAATAAGAAAAATTTCAAGTCCACAAATACCTCCAAGAAGGCTCCACTAAGGACTCATGATTTTAGGAGTCTTTTCAACATTTAGTAAAGATTTCAACATTCAACTGTGTCTACTTACCTTAGTGTTTCCTCAGAAGGCAGTTACTGGATCTTACATCAATTTGCAATTGACAGTAAATTTGCAGTGTCTTTAAGTAATTTATTTCATGTTCTGGGTGAAAACTAACAGAGTCTTCTCTCTAGGGCTTTGCTGTTCATTCACATCCATCCCTCATACTATCTGGCCCACTGCTCTAAACAAGAAATAGTCCCGCTCAAGAAATACAATCCTACTGACTCCTGACTAGGAAAGACCAGAACGTACAATCACAAGAAAGCAAGCCTTCTAGATCTTACCATTCGAGATGGTTTTCCACAAACGCTGACATGGGGCTGATCTGCACGGTGTAGGTATCATTTGCAGAGTACTCAAAGAGTCCGTAGTAGGGGTTGAAGAGCTCCTGAGACAAAAGGAAGAAGAACTCTCGCGAAGGACCACTGTAGTCCAGGCTGCGAAGGAAGCAGAGGCCCGGGAAGCTCGTTACATGTGGGAGGTGGGGGCCTGTTTCTATCCAGGTTCTAGTGTGTTCTTTCAGAGTGAGTGTGGGGAAAACAGACAGTAGCCTCTGTTCTTTACAGTGGATCCCTGCAGAAGCATAACTTGCTGTAGAAAATGAGGATGCAGTAATTGGTAGGGAAGTTTCTTACTAGATGTCCATGAATAAACCCTTATGGCAGTATTTCTTAGCCTTTTTTTTCAGTCATATAACACCTATTGGATAAACCACACAGCTGGCCCATTAAAAAGAAGGACTTTGTTATGAGAGCATAGAAGAATTTCCTGCTATAGTGCATGTGTGCAATGCCTGTGTGCATGTGTATGAACTATAAGAACTTTCCCGGTTTGTTCTGATACACCCTCCTAGGTAGGCTCGCCCTCCACTGTTGAGATGGTTTTCTATGAAATCACTGAAAAGCTATGAAAAATTTGGTATGTAGTTGCGTATTCACTCCCTAGGAGGAAGAGCTTCTCTGATCAGATAATCAGAAGTGTACGCCACCTGAAAAAGTAAAGATCTGCTAGCTTAAGTCTGTATTTTTGGCTCATGCACAGTATAAGTGTGTAACCTCACACTCTAGCACATGCCAATAAATCTCAGGCTTTTGAAGAATGTGAAATCTCAGACTCCGCAGTACCTGGAGAAGGACATCTTGTAAAGACATGATCAGAATCACCCTGGGGCAAAGGCTAAGAGCCACCCTGCTCTTTCCTGAGCAAAATCACCAAGATGTGGCGGCTCTGGCCTGCCCACAGTGAGTGAGGTGTCTGCATAAAACTGCTGGAGCCTCACCCCTCCTCTCCGACAAAGGTGACGTAGAGCTTGTTTCTCTGAAGCTCCTTCCGGGAATAGGCCATCACCTGATTGAAGGTTCCTTCTAACAAGTGGTCCCGACGAATGATGAGCCTGGGAAGAAGAAGCCATGTGGGCAGTGAGTGGTGGCTCCAAGCTCTGATGTTGGAGGGTGTTTTAGATGAGCTGTGGGTGCCTGGGCTTACGGTCTCACTCCCTGCCTCTCCAACGAGGTACAGATTCCGTCAGTTCAGCATTGGACTTATTTTAATGCACTTTGCAAAATACTGGGAGCACAGGGACAACATGTTCACTTTTATAATTGGATGCACTCCATCATATTGGACTACTTTTAGGATTCTTTTCGATCAATTCCAAAAAGAATCTCTAAAGTTGGATACCTCAGTTTAGATTCATATTTTAAAGATGAAAATAATAAACCCAGATGGGAAAAATACAACTATTCACTTGGACCCCAATTACAAAGTTATAGAATCCATGGATTTGACTAAAGAGTTAAATTTGTTCCAAAAATAAGTAAAAGGAAATACACATTTTAAAATTTTAGTTCAAGATTCTTTGTTTTCTGAAAAGGTTTATCATTAATTTTATATATGCCTTTGTCTCAAATCAGTTTTTTTCTCTCCCTTCTTCTTTTCTCTTTCCTTCTTTTCTGCTTCTTTTCCAATTTAACTTCCTTTCTTCTTTCTTCCACCTTCTTTTATTCTTTCCTCCCTTCCTTGAACCTAACTGTTACCACACCATGGAATCCAATCTCCAAAAAGTATCACAAAGGTTATGGGGGAGGACAGGATAGAAAAATCTAGCCTCTGAATTCAGGGATAAGCACGGGAGCACTCACTTAATTTTCCCTGGACCCTGACCAAATCCTTTGGCTTCCAGTTTCCGGTAGAAATTGCGGAGCTTGGCCTCAAAGTCTCTCCGGTAGGGTGAGGGGGCTCTTGCACTGGCTCTCTGTAAACCTGCAGAGAGAAGCACATGGTCTGAAGATAAGCACTCATATGTGGAGTGATGTTAGAAGAAGGGCCAACCAGAAGCATTTTCCTATGCCTTCCTATTTTTCTTCTCAAAGAAGTTTCCCTTGATTTCCATTACTCTTTCAGTTACTTTTATAATAAATGGAAAATATATTAATAAAGAGAAAAAGGAATTCTGATGACAATAAACATTTACATCTCCCGCTCCATTTCAAGATGTATTTCTCTTAAAAATACCTGGATTAGCATATCTACTGGCTTAATTGTACTTAAATAATCTAAAACAACATAAATCAAACTAGTCTAAATTTTTCTTGTAAGTTCCTATACTATAAGAAGTGATTGTAACTATAGTGAGGCAAGTCAGACTGTAATACATATGTATGTCATACTTCTCTAACTATATTGATCCTAAATTAAACATAGGTGTTCAGTAGGGCCCAGAGAATTTAAGAATTTGTATTAGATTACCCTGCATCATAGAAGAAACATTTATAATAATAATAATAATAATACTAACAACAACAACACCAAGAACTTGTTCACTCTATATATAGTAGAGAGTTTTTATATTGTTCAGAATTTTTGTAAATGCTTTATTATCTTTATATACTTTTTAATGAAAAAAAGGAGTGGAGAAAATAACATTCTTCTACAAGTTTTTTTTTAATGTTTATTTTTGAAAGGCAAACACAAAGCATGCTCAGAGGAGGAGCAGAGAGAAAGAGGGATACAGAGTTTGAAGCAGGCTCCAGGCTCTGAGCTGTCAGCCAGAGCCAGATTTGGGGCTCAAACTCACGAACTGTAAGATCACGACCTGAGCCAAAGTCAGACGCTTAACAACTGAGTCACCCAGGCGCCCTGTTTCTTCTCTTAGTTTTACAGATGGCCAGAAACACAGCTTATCCCTTCAATAACTAATTAAGAGTTATTATTTATTAGTTATATTATTAATATATTAATAGTTATATTAATAATAAATTATAATATATAATTATATTTAATTATAACATACGTTATAGTTATTAGTTATTGAAGCCAGTCCAGTTACTACTTACTATATTCCAGATATTGAATTTATATTCTAAAGAAGACTGATACCAACAAACTCACAGGAATGAGAATATAATTACAAGTTGAGATGACTGCTGCCCATGAAGGAATGGAATTCAGTTCTTTGAGATCATAAATACTTTGGCCAAGTTCAGGGAGGCTGTCCTAAGAAATATCTGCAGAGTAAGTAAGCATGAATTAGATTGAACTATTTAGGAAAGGCCTCCATTGAACTAAGACAAGAGATGAGCTGGGAGACGAGCAGTCTAGGTAGAGGATCAGCATGTGCAAAGGTACTGCAGCAGAATGGAAAGTGGTGCTCCAGTTTATCTGGAGCACGGGGCATAAGGATCAGAGTGATGCAAAACAAGGGTTGAGAGGTGGCCAGGAGGTGATCAAACAGGATAATGTTCACTCTGTTAAACAGTTTTGTTTAATGCTGAGCACAAAAGGAAGCCATTGCACGAGGGCTGACATGTTGAGACTTGAGTTATGAAAACATCAGTCTTTCCACAGTAGAGGGAAAAAATGAGAGGGCTCAGGTGGATTTAGAGAGCCCTAAATTGGACTAGGGTGGTGTCAGTGGAGGTGAGAAGTAGACAGACTGGAGATGTGTTTAGGAGGCAGTGAACCGAACATAGGTAGTGAGGGAGAGGTAGGCTTCAGATTTTGTATTTGAAGGGACTGCAGTGACAGTCATTGAGATGGGGAACAATGGAAGAAGAACAAATCTGTGGGGGAGATCATGAGCTTGGTCTTTGATGGCACTACCTTTGAATGGACTATTGGAAAGGGACATAGGTTGAGAAAGAAGAGAAGAAACCTGGGACTGAGCCTCGAGCATGGCAGGAAGTGAAGAATGAATCTGCAAAGGTGGCCAAAGTAGTAGATGAAATGCATACAGTAGTGTCACAGAAGCTAACTCAAGAGGTGACTTAAGAGGGAGATCAGTCAATGATATCAAATGTGGCTTCTTGTTAAATGTGCGAATTACCCAGTGGATTGCGAGCCCGGACGTCACGGTAACTTTAGTGAAGACCTCCTCTAATGCACAGGTGTGGAACAGAAGGAGAGGCAGGCTTCGTAGCCTTGTAGGATTGGTAGCAGGCATTTGAGAAAGTGTTTACCTAATGGCTTCCATTTTCTCAGTGAAGGGAGAAGGGAATGGTTTTTCTAGAAGAGACACAGAGGGTTGGAGGTTTGAGGGGAGCATAAACATTTGAAACTGCAGGAGAGAAGTTTACCAAGGAAATGTGGTAGAGTTTTCTTTTGGGTGTTCAAGGTCCATGTGAGGTGAGAGATGACTAACTTATAATTTATAATCTGCCCTGTCAGGTGAATTTGCCCAAGAATGCCTGAGCACAGATGTAGAGGATGCAGATAGTACGCTTGTCTAGGGGCACAGTTCTGTAAAAAAAAAAAAAAAAAAAAAAAAAAAGGGAAGAGG
>NW_027532825.1:5515105-5533825 GCF_008692635.1 Crocuta crocuta
GGGGGAAAAGTTTGTAAAAAAAAAAAAAAAAAAAAAAAAAATATGGAGAGGGCTGTAGAGTTTACATCACTGGCACAGACATTGCTGGAATAATGAAGCATGGAATCTGTGCCGGATAAGGGATGGACAGAGAGGAAAGGAGAGGTGTGCGTGAAGTAGGGGCCCCGATGAAGGCACAGGACGGTAATGGGCAGAGCAGTTGAATAAGTGTGTTGGGCAGGAGCAGAATGCCTGGGTCAGTGATTTTAGAGATGACAACAAGGTGGGAAGGTGACTGTGGGGAAAGTGGTTGTGGTGGGGAAGCAGCAGGTCATTCCAGACGAGGAAACTCCAGAAACCAGAAGGCCAGGGAAATGAATGGGTATCCTGGTGGATGTTGAAGTCATTCAGGAGGATGGAAGGACTGGCGAAGGAGAGAGAGACTGTGAGACAGGTACCACAGTCCTTGGGAATAAGAAAAAGGCTGGCAGATGGCAGCAACCAGGGGTCCGGGGAGAGACAGCTGACTGGTACAAACAAGGAAACATGAAGAGCACCAGCCTCGCCTCTGGGCTCCCCAGCACCGAAGGTGTGAGGGAGCCAACGGCCACCACTTGAAAAGACTTATCCTCAGTGAAATGCCAGGTTTCAGGCTACAGGCAGGTCTAGAATACAAGTCCGTAGGTGCAAGTATCATTTTCTGTCCAGTAGATTACAGTGTATTTTATAATATGACCTTTACTGTTGCTGGTATTACCACTGCCCATGATGTAGTTTTCTAATCACTTATGCTTAACAAAGTACTTTGGCGTAAATATCTATGATTTGCTATATCTGTAGCAAATCAGATGTATTCAGATAAGTTTTATGAAAGTCTAGAGAAATGAGAATTACAAAATTTAACATCAAAATTTTTGGACTGCATAATCTAGGACCTCATGGCCAGAGCTAGGAGAATAAAGAATTAAAATAAATTGAATGATTGTTTGGATTTGTGGTATTAGTAATGGCTCATTAGGAAACTTGATTCCTTTTATTTTATTTATTTATTTATTTTAAAATTTTTTAAATGTTTTATTTATTTCTAGGAGAGAGAGAGAGAGAGAGACAGCGTGAACAGGGGAGGGTCAGAGAGAGAGGGAGTCACAGACTGAAACAGGCTCCAGGCTCTGAGCTGGCAGTCAGCACAGAGCCCGACGCGGGGCTCGAACCCACGAACCGCGAGATCATGACCTAAGCGAAAGTCGGGCACTTAACCGACTAAGCCACCCAGGCACCCCAACTTGATTCCTTTTATAAAAGTCAGACAAGCAATTCTCATTTAGCAAGTAACTCTTTATACTGTCTTATTTTTTTCTCTTTGTAATATGATACCTCGCTCACGTAATGATGTTAAAAGCATACTGTACTGTCAAATCTTCCAACCAAAGTGCAGATGCTTTATCAGGCTGGGACCATCTCTATAACAAAATGGCAGATCATCTTGCAGACCAATAGGTTCCCCCAAATGGAAGGCTCTGCTCCCCACGAGTAAGTCATCCTGTGTGCATGGGAACATTGGACTGTCCTGATGCTGGCTCTGGAAAAGCTCCTTGTCCTCCTTTTCCCTGGGCCATGGCATCTCAATGGTGCTGTGTGTCAGAGGGAGCACGAATTGGGCATTTCCTTAGCAATGTCATTGGTACACTGGTTTGGAGGAAATGACGACAAGGAGATACTGACTTAGAAACAGATTTTAGCAATTCATAAAACTACCTCTAAGAGACAGTTCTGAGTGACATGACTTGGAAGATCCAAACTAAAAGATATTCAGTTTTAGAAACCTATGGCAGTACTGAGTGATGGTGAGTGAGACACTCCTTGTGAGGGGCTGAGCACACTGCTAAATTCTGTGTCTCTTGTGAATTTCTCCACTGGCTTCAAAAGCCAAGCTCAGACTCTGATTCTAGAAGTTGTTAGATAGGAACCTCTANATGTGCATGTGCAGGGCAGAAGGAGAGGGACAGACAGAATCTCAAGCAGGCTCCAGGCCCAGTGAAGAGCTTGATGTGGGGCTTGATCTTATGACTGTGAGGTCACGACCTGAGCCCAAATCAAGAGTTAGATGCTTATCCGACCTTGCCACCCAGGTGCCCCCCTACTAGATTTTTGAAACTAAATCCCTTTACATCTATCTATCTATCTATCTATCTATCTATCTATCTATCTAATCTCTCTTTACTTTTAAAGTTATAAAAAGAAATTCGGGTTTATCCTCAAGGCTTAGAACAAGGTATTATTATGACCAAACAACTGAGGAAAAACTTTCCTGGATCCCATTTGGGAGCATGGATTTGACTTACACTCATTAGCTTGATGAACCCAGGAACAAAAGCTTATGGTTTTCACTAAACAGTTCAGTATAAATTTCCTCATTTGAACAGAAAATGCCTATAAAGAATTTCTGTAATATGGGTAAATTAATCCTAATACATAAAGAAAACTGTAGGGGAACAATTTCACATGTAAGAAAACTCTTCGACACCTTCGTGGGTACATAATGGTGGTCCCTAGTAACCATATCACCCAGTAATTCCTTTACACTTTAACAAAAAGTTACTAAAATTGGTATCTAATAACATTCAGAGTCATAAGGCAGAATGTTTCAGAAAGGGCTTGTCCCTTTTAAATGCCTGCAGAGTATTTTTGGATTACAATAGTAATTTAGAGCTGGGGTCAGCAGACTTTTTCTGTGAAGGGCCAGGTAGTAAATATTTTAGGCTTTTGTGGCCATCTGGTCTCATTGCTACTACCCAGCTCTGCTGCTGTAGTATGGAAGTTGCTATAGAAAAATATATAAATAAACAGGTGTGGCCGGGGTTCAGTTAAATTCTATTTATAGACACTGAAATTTGAATTTCATATAATTGTCACATGTTGTGAAACACCGTTTTTGTAAAAACATTTTCACATTATTTGAAAATGTAGAACGCATTGTAGCTTGGAGGCATTACAAAAACAGGCAGCAATTTGTCAGCACCCGATTCTGACAGTGTCCTTTCAATCTGAAAATTGAAGGGGAGGAAGGGAGGAAGGACATATGCAGAACTGCCCTTCTTCGTCTGCATCTGGAAACACAGGGGCCTCTACAGCACACAGAATGCCAAATATTCAGGTTACCTGGGGAGTTCTGAGGTGAGGAACAGGGTGAACAGCGGGGAGAGAAGCTGTACCCGGGATGGAAGGCAGCCTGCAGTGGGACGTAGGACATAATCTCTTCTTCAAAGAGACTGCAAAGTGAGAAAAGAAGGAGGAGGAGGAGGAGAAACAAGGAGGAAGGGGAAGAAGGAGGAAGGGGAGGAGGAGGAAAAGAAGAGGAAGAGGAGGCGAGAGGCAGAAGCAGGGGGAAGAGAGGGGGGAAGAAGGGGAGGGGGAAGGGGGGGAAAAAGAAGAAGAAAAAGACATAAAGAAAAGAAAGAAAGGAAAAATGTTAGTTTTCTGTCCATGAGGGAGTGTTCATGAACTGGGGTGATAGTGGTTACAGTTCTCACAAGGCAAAAAAAGCACTTAGGTTCACTTTGATAGGCACAAGCCAGTGTGCAAATTCTCAGAGTTATTTTAGACTCGAATTAATCCTGCAAAAATAAATTCTCCATCAAGTACCATACACAATTCTTGATACTCCAGTTGTAAATGTAAAGAAAGTGATGGACAGCAGGTACAAGGGCAGGGCCCTACTTTAGTTGCAGTCCCTAGAATCCTCTAGAACAAATGCTGAATGTTTCCGTCGTAGCTGTAGCGGAGAACTACCCAGAGCAGCTTTTCCAGAGGGATTCAGGCTTAGCTCCTTACCTCAGCAAAATGACTAGATCTGCATCACAGGACAACTTTTCAAGCCCATGATTACCCTCAGTCCGAATGTAATGGATTTTCTCCCTAGAATAATGCGGGAAAGAGAATAAGAATTACATACCAATACATAAGCTAAGGAATAAATCCCTTTCCGATTCATTTTGTCTCTGCCAACATGGCTGAATAGCAACGTTCTAATGCCCAGTTCCCATGTTCTAATGCACTGAACATGTTCAATGTTCTAATGCAGGTTCCCATGATGCTCTAATAGGGACCACCTTCCTCAGGCTCACACAGCGGTGGAAGTCGAGGAACACAACAAAGGTAGGACCTCAGGTAGCAATGACGGGAGTGAAGATGGATAAGGAGAGCCCCTGAAGGACTAGCTCAGGAGCCAGAGGCTCCTGAGCAAGAGGACATCTTGAGAAGAGATGCAAGAGGGCATCTCTTGAGAAACCTTACGCCTGATGGAAAACGTATAATGCCACACCAGGTAAGAGAGGGTCTAGTGTTCAGAAATCCAGAGTCTCCTAGGTCAGCCTGAGCACAGACATCGATTTCTCTGCTTAATTACAATTTGCATTCTCTCTTTCATGACCTCCAACTATAACCTGGGAAATTATTCCAAGGAGCGTATAGATAAATAACATTTATTTTGATCAAATAAACTTTGTACTTTGCTTCTCTGACATTCAAATATTCAAAAATTCCAGGGGTGCCTGGGTGGCTTAGTTGGTTAAGTGTTAGACTCTTGATTTCAGCTCAGGTCATGTGTGAGTTTGAGCCCCGCATCAGGCTCTGTGCTGAAGCATGGAGGCTGCTTGGGATTCTTTCTCTCTCTCTGTCCCCCCACCCCCACCCCCAATAAACATTTAAAAATCCAAAAACAAATATTCAGATATTACAATGCCACAACTAGTGGTTTTCAATGGTTTGGAAAAATGGAGCAGATGTGGCTGCACATCATTTTGCAGGGAGGATGTGGAAGCCCAGCCAAGAGTGCAAGCACCAAGCCCCCTTCACCACCTGTTCCTCCATATGCGTGCTTCAAAGAAGTGAAAAATTTTCCTTTTGAAGAGATGCCACAGAAATCTGGGAAGATGTAGAGATTAATTTTTTGTAATATTTAACTTTCTTTTTTGTTAAAGTTTTCATTTTGAGATGATTTTCGAGTCACGTGTAGTTGTAAGAAATTAATACGGAGCCATCCAGTACACCCTATACTCAGTTTACTCCAAGGTATGACTTTTTAAATGACCTATTTCTAAAAATACTGCAGATACCATTTTTTTCCTCTCTCTGATTATAATAATGTCATCATTACTTGCATACTTTCAGTCAACAATATAATAAACTTGACCTTTTAGTTCACATATTCTTTAAAAGGGAAACTTTTTGGCCTCTACAAAGATAAACAAAATAGGATTAAACAGAGAAACTCATTGTGATCCAAACTATCAGTATAGGTAAGGTTTGACTGAGGGTTTGAAAAAATGGAGCAGATGTATGTGCACATCATTTTGCAGGGAGGATGTGGAAGCCCAGCCAAGAGTGAAAGCACCATGCCTCCTCCACCCACTGTCTCTTCCTCGGTGTCCCTATGTTCTTAATTCCATGTTCCTGAGCTTTGGCCTCTAAATCCTGGTACCACCTCACAGGCCTCTTGTTTGGGAGACTTTTGTGGTTAACTGACTTCAGCCCTACAAAGGACTCTCAAATCCATGTCCCCCCAGTGACAATGCCCCTAGGGCACATTATCCTGTTGCCGCAGGGACCCATATGTAGGTAAGCCCCTGGTCTCCTTGTCTAGAGAAAAAATGGAGAGAACATTCTAGTGATTGTCCTTTGTTCCCAGGGTCCCTGAGGAAATGAAGTCCAAAGGGGGTCAGCTCTGCTAGGGCAGCAAAGTGGCTCTATTATCTCACTGCCCACATAGACCACATCCAGGTATCAGATAGCCAAGCATAGTTTTCCGAGACTTTCAGTGGCTCTTCATGGGACATTGCATCCTCTCTCACATATATGAAAATCTCATGCAGACCTGGTGGTCTGGGGGGCCTCCAAATGCCTCTGGAACTCAACTCCAAAGGCATCGGAACTAGGAAGGATCTCTGAAGGCAAGAATGCCATCTGCCTCTCCAACATATATCCCTAGCTCACCAGAAAAACTGCAGCACAAAACTCTCCTCAGAACTCAATTCAGTAGAGCCACCTGCCTTCCTGACATCTTGACATCTCCCTCTGTGGCCTCAAAGACCTCGAAGCTTAAAATCCAAATGAAATCCTTGACATTCTATCACTATCACTGAATTCTGATCCTGTCCTTTGCGGCCTTTAACACAAGCTATAGCTATATATTTGGCTTAAGGAAAACAAAAAGTCAAATTTGTCCATTGTCTGCCTTCTTCAATAGATTGCAAATACTATGCAAAGTAGGGCCAATGTCTGTTTTGCTTTGTTACTGCATACACAAATCCACCACAATCCTGATCCAGAATAGTGGCACAATAAAAGCATTAGTTGAAGGAAGAATGAATGAATGAGGACTGCTACCATGCCCCTTAACGTGAACAGATGTCATTAACCATTGGGTTTTAGGGCTCCACCTTCCCTCTTTACATGTGAATTCCTTATGATTCACTGTTGTCTGCTGGACACAGTTTTCTGAGAACTCACTCTCCACCCTCTAACCTAGCAACTGGCTTTGTGGACCCAAGACAGTGGATCCATGGTTCCCTGGGAAAAGAATGGCCGAACAGGGTCACAGTCTCTACTTGGGGACAACAGAGGAAGCAGGAAGTTCTTCCTCTGGGCAGTGTCATAGGAAAAGGAAGTTTTCTTTTCAATTTCTGGACCTTTAAAATGGAGCTGACTCCCCCTTACAGCACGTCTGGGGGCGGGCACAGGCCCAGTCATAGCGAGTAGTGCCTGGCTCCCTGAAGAGCAACGTCTTGTTCTTGTACTCCCTTTATAAATCCACGGTCTCTTAGTGCTCGCTTCGGCAGCACATGTACTAAATCCACGGCCTTTTAGTCATTGTGGGCCCTCTGCTTTTGATGAGATATTTGGGGTCTCATCTTGGATCTACAGGTCCTTAAAAGAATCCATATCTTAAAGAAGTTATTAGTTTCAGTACTAAATAATTGCCAAGATTTTTAAAATTCCAATATGTCCTAATTCCACGTTCCCCCATATCTGGAAAATCATAATTGTACAATTCTGCACTGCAACAAAGCCTTTAAAAGGTTTCTTGGATTTTGTTATAATGTGATACTATGCAATAGTACAGAAGATAATTTCCTTTCCCTTGAAAACAGTGCATTCTTTTACCCAGGGGATTACATTTTTCACTTTTAAAAAACTTAAATGGGACTCTAGTGCCTTTGGTGAGTTCAAATTCCTCCAAAAAATAAGCTGTGAACTCATTACTTTGTGGTAGAATCAGCAACATAAAAAATGTTCAAGAGCACCACGATCTCAGAAGCTTTTCAGGTAGCACAACTCCTCTGAAAATCCCTTAGAAATTCCCTTAAATTATGATGTACTGTGAGTCAGAGAATAGTCCACAAGTAAATGGCACAGTAATGAAATGGGTAGAGTTGAACATAAGTGGAAATGACAAACACTTGTGCTAAAGTTCACCAGTCCATGCTACAGATCTTTCATTCACTCCAAAAGTAATTAGTGTTTCTTATCTTCAAAGTAGAGGACTGGGTTCTGGGGGGGAGTGAATCAGAGGCAAAGAAAGGAGGGCCCTGCTCTAAGGGGCTCACGTATTGTAGGGAGACATCGGAAGAGGCAGCTACAAGAGCTGGTGAAAAAATACCCTAGAGGTACAAAAAGGAATGCTGCCAAACAACGCAAAAGAAATACTAAAATTTGCCTGGGTCAGTGAATCTTTGCATTTGGTTTGAGCCTTTAAAATGAGTTAAGAGGTTCTTAAGAGAAAAGCCATTCCCAGAGGGCAGAGGTAGGAGATGACAGACTGTTTGGTGGAGGTAGAAGACTCTAGAGGAAAAAACCAGCGCGGGGATGGAGAGTTAGGTTAGGGCCAGACTTTGGAGACCACGGAAACTGTGCTGAAAAATCCTGACTTTATTGCACACACAATGGGAAGCTTTTTTGAAGGGCAATAGTGATACGATTTAATCTTTGCTAAAAGAAGGTAATTCTGGTTATAACAGGGTGAGAGATAGGGGACATCTTCTAGGAGATTCCTACAAAATCCAAGAGAGAAATGCTGGGCACCCAAACACAGGCTATGACAGGGAAGGAAAAAGAAGCTGGAAGAGAGAAAGTGAGGAGGCAGATGTTTGGGTGTGGAGACAGAGAAAAAAGGAGGAGTTGAGATAAGGCAGTAGGGAAGACGGTGGCTCTAATTCACACAGAGTAAAACACAGGGAAAAGAGGTGTCAGTGAGGGTGTGTGTGTGCAGGGGCAAGGACAGTGAATAATTTACTCCAGCATCATCAATAGGAATTTGAATAGCAAAGAGACTATTTTCAGGTGTTGGTGATTCACTGAGGAAGTCAAGGCAGAGTATTACAGGTGTCAACTAGATTCAAAAGACCACCAAATAGGAGGTGAGGAATCAGAGGGCTTCAGTGACTGCATTCCTACCCACGTTGCCTGATCCTTCACACACACACCCATAAAAGCATCTCCACGGTGTCCACCTGGTGACCCTGTTTCCAAGGAGATCAAGGGCAGATTTGGGCTGAACGACATGCCTCGATCAAGGGTTCCTAAGAGCTGGAGCAAGAATTCAAGCCCTGAGGGGACACACGGAAGCATCATGCATTGCCAGCTTCCAAAAGTCAGCTGAAGCAGAGCGACGCTGGGATATATTGGAGAAAACATGGGATTTAAGTTCGGAGGATATTTTCTCTTATCACTTTGGTGGCTGTCCTTTCCAAATGAAGTGACTCAGTTTCAGAGACACTCATGCAACAGTGACACTTATGGACAGTAAGATTAAGTAGTTTGAACATTTACTTTTGATACTTTTTGTTTGCTTGTCAGTTTATTTTTGAATGTGTTCATCTAGTATTTGGTTTACCATAAAGCAATAATATTTTAAAAAATAGAAACATTTAAAATGGATTAAAGACCTAAATGTGAGACCTGAAACCATAAAATTCCTAGAAGAAAATACAGGTAGTAATTGCTTTGACATCAGTTGCAGAAGCATCTTTCTACATATGCCTCCTTCGGCAAGGGGAACAAAAGCAAAAATAAACTATTGGGACTACCCCAAAATAAAAAGCCTTTGCACAGTGAAGGAAACCATCAACAAAACAAAAAGACAACCTAGTGAATAGGAGAAAGTATCTGCAAATATGTCATGAAGTATTAATATCAAAATATATAAAGAATTTGCACAACTCAACACCAAACCCCCCCCCCCCCNATAGCTTTTTTTTCCCCCCAAAGAAGACATACAGATGGCCCACAGATGAAAAGGTGAAAAGATGCTCAACATCACTCATCATTAGAGAAATGCAAGTCAACACCACAATGAGATCTCACCTCACACCTATAAGAATGACTAAAATAAAAAACATAAGAAATAACATGTTGGCGAGAATGTGGAGGAAAAGGAACCAACATGGAGTGTTGGTGGGAGTGCAAGTTGATGCAGCTACTGTGGAAAACAATATGGAGGTTCCTCAAATAATTAAAAATAGAGTTACTACATGATCCACTCATTCCAGTTCTGGGTATTTACGCAAAGAAAATGAAAACCTGAATTCAAAAAGATATATGCACCCCTGTGTTTCCTGTAGCATTACTTACAACAGCCAAGATAAGGAAGCAATCCAAGTAGACATCCATAGATGAATGGATAAAGAAGATGTGGTATATATATGTATATATACAATGGAATATTACTCTACCATAAAAAGAATGAAATCTTGCCATTTGCAACAACGTGGATGGATCTAAAGGATATAATGCTAAGTGATATACATCAATAAAGAAACACAAATATCATATGATCTCACTCCTGTGTAGAATCTGAGAAACAAAAGAAGCAAGGAAAAAAGAGACAAACAAAAAACCAGACTCTTAACAACAGAGAATAAACTGATGTTTACAAGAGAGGAGATGGACGGCGGCTTGGGTGAAATAGGAGACAGGGATTAAGAGTACACAGATTATGATAAGCACCGAGTAACCTATAGAATTGTTGAATCACTATACTGGACACCTGAAACAAACATGACATTAATTAATATGTTAATTATATTTGAATAAAATTTTATATAGTGTTTTACATAAATAATTATTTGATGAAAGCTATTTTACCTTCTCTGTGCTTCCCTCCAAACCAATGGAAATCATTTTAGCATTGTATGAATAATATGTAACTTGGCAACATGGCTATCTCTGATTGTGGCACTTCAGAGAACATTAGAATACCTGGATCCTTCATTTGGAGTATTCAAGACATAATTAAATGTATGAACAAAACGCATCATAAGCTTCTACGTTCTCTCCACAGACGTGTCGTCGCACCTGGACGACCAGCTAGAGCTACAGGGTGAAGGACAAGCCCTTACCTGAGTGTGTGGTTTCTCGCCAGGCTTGGCTGACGCTCTTGCAGCATTTCAAAAATGTTTGGCTGGCGGAGAAATGCCACAATCTTGTCATTATATGCTGAAACAGACAAAAGTGCAAGTTGTGGTTGAGTTTTCAGGCCAGAGATGATTTCTCTAAAGGTTGGAAAATACCTGCTTGTTACCAGGATTAATGCAGGAGTTTGAAGGGCAGGTAGCATACTCATCAGAAAAATGTAAGCTCTTGAGGGCTCTTTGTCTGTGACATAACAGCATTGTCATTTCTAAAAGATCAAACCAAAAGTGAACTAGATCTAAGTTAATTATCCTTAATATTCCAAGTACTTAATGGGGTGTTGACGCATCCCTGTGTGAACAGGTGAGGAGAATAAAATCATTCTCCCGTGAGCTATTTTACTCTCTTCCTCCTAACTTCTCTTGGTCATTTTGCCATAGTTATTATGGCAAAAGATTCTTTATAGGTTCAAAGAAATCCATTTCTGAGCACTTGACACTTACAACCTGTGGCCATGGTTGATTTCCCGATAGTATTAATGGAAATATCCAAATCCATTTGGGCTTTCTTACCTCATTTCCCTTGACACAAGTGTCACGTGTTTTAGAAGGAGGTAGCTGAGGTGAGGAATGAAAACTATGCTGACTTGTCCTCATAGCCACATGGGAAAAGAGGTCTAAATTAAAAACCGCATCCAATGGCAACGAGATCCGTCACCTCATTTAAACTATGCTCTCCTGCACTCAGCTAACAAATCACTGAATGGAATAAAGAAGGGGATGAGAGTCTGGAAGAGAGCAGAGACAAGGAAGAGGGAAGAACAAATTGAGGAGGGGGGGAAAGGGAAAAAGGGCAAAGGAGGGATGGATGCAAAGGGTAGGGATTAGATTTTACCATAGGAAAGAAAAAAACAAAATACAGAATCCTGAATATTAAAGGACTTGTGATAAGAAAAACAAGGCTAAGGCTTGGGTATCCAGGATCCAAAAAGCATGATACATACCTAGTGGCAATGACTCATGTTGATGTTGGCTTCGAATAGCAGCTACCAGGCTGTGTCCTGGCCTGGCCAGTAAAGAGGCTCCTCTGTTTCTAGAGACTTCTGAAGCCTAATTTCAAAATAAAATTGTCATCATTGGAAATCTTATCAATTTCAGATGGTCTTTTGATAATAATTTTCCAATGAGGGGAAAAAGACACAGGTGTCACCTAAGTTAAAAAAGCAATGAAGTTATAATCTTCAAAATGAGTGGAAATAAGCAAGTTTAAAAAAAAGACTAGGGAGGATGGTTGATGTGCTATGTTAGGGCTTTTAAGAAAGTGATTGTGGACCTTGAGGGTGTTATGCTGAGTGAAATAAGTCAGGCAGAGAAGGACAAATATATGTTTGCACGTATAGGAGGATTAGGAGGAACTTAACGGAGGACCGNGACTAGCCTAAGGAACATTTCTTTCCATAAATATGTTCAAGAGACATAAATGAACTCTCTGATAGTACTGAATACTATCAGTAAAGATAGGTTTGCGGCCTTAATTTCCATGAGTTAGCACTGAACTTCAGAACTGAATGTGGAACAGACTTGTTCTTTTTAACAGCATGTCTCACCCTCAGATGGCCGTTCTTTGCTAATTGCCTATTATTCCATTCACTGTGCTAGCTACTCTTCCCTCACCTGGTATCTTTTTTCTTTTCTCAAAATGCTGGAGGATAAGCATCATTAACCGCATATTACAAGCAGGAAATCTGAGGATTGGATAAAATTAAGTGTTTACAAAATTTTCAACTGTAAGAGGCAGAACCAGGGTTTGCTTGATTGTAAAGCATTTGTTGACGCCTCTCACGCTGCATCCAGTACCTTGGTTTTGAATGGGCATTTTGACAAAACTTCATGGAATACAGAACTTGCGTAGTTTAAAACTTGTATTTGTGATGACTGATTTAGCTCAATTTTAAATTTTGGAATACCCTTAAGTCCTTGAGCATGATGATGAACTTTCTACAGTGATTCTATGTACATTATGTTTCTTGAAGGACCCTTGCAGGGTAAGCTATTTAAACAGAGGCTGTATAGATTTTCCACACTGGAGTATATTCACCAAGTATATGGGTATGCTGTAAGACTCATTCTGCTTAGCCAACTGAGCCACCCAGGTGCCCCTAGCTGTAGGACTCATTCTGTGATATTTGGCAAAGTAAGCCAAAATAGGCTTTAAAAACATTTAAGAATTACATAGAAGTTTGCTTCGTAATATATTTATAAAGAGTTCAAACATCCAGACAAAAAAGGAGAGAAAATTCTCCCTCTGAGACCAGTATACAATTCACTCCCATGGAGTTCAGGAGAGGTAATGAGATCCTATGCTACAAAGTCCAGAAAGGGCAAGTCAAATTCAACAGGGTCATTTAAGACTAGGCCATGTGTCATACTGCAGATGACAAACAGGATAGATGACCTAGGGCTTACTAAGTAAAGACATAAAAACCATAGTAATTGCTGGTTTTCCGTCAGGTCCTACTTGCATACTTCACACAGACAGGATTAACATCCTTCCTTTGCAGAGATATGCTATGAGTTCGCTGTCTGTACATGGTGGTCTTTGAACTGCTCTTCTAGAAGTAGAAGAGATGCAGATCCATCCCTTTTGTCTCCCGGTCCTTCTCCTTGCTCACTGCTTACTTGAGGGACAAGGAAATAGATTCTGTGCCATTGTGGTGGACTTCTCACTTTGGTGTCATTAACCCTCAGCTCTGGACAGCTAGTGTAGCCAGCCTCCAAGATTTAAAAGTTGGTACTTTGGCAACTGCAGCTTCCAGTCCCAATGAAATGGTTACAATGCAAACTGTTAAAGGAAAGATTTGCCGACTATTCAAATACCCAACACTGAGTCTCCACATTTCTTCCTCCATGAATTAATAAATACGTAAAGCCTTCCTGGTACTGAAATGTTAGGTTTCTTTTCCTTGGAGGGAATTATGTCAGTCTGCCTTAGTGTGTGTTTGAAATATTTTCGATGCTGTAAAGACAGGAATCTCAAAGACAACTCAACTTAAGATTATCTAAATAATGTATTACGGAGAGAAATTGAGGAAGCAGATCTGATAGCAGACTTCAAGAAGGCATGGCTGTAATACAGAACTCAGGTGATGCCTGCTGTCACACCTTGAGCTAAAGTGTCTCATTGTTGGCGGGTTGCCCTGAAATAAATAGGGCTTTGAAACAGGAAGAAACTCACTTCTCCTAGTTGTCAGAGGGAATTCATGTGTTATAGATAGGCTTTAGGGAAAAATGGTGCCTTCTTCTGAGATTACTTGCTCACTGTCAAAGCTAAGCCAGATTAGCTTGCAAAACTTCAGAAACCAGTTGAAGGCCAGCTACCCCAAAGGTAGACAACTGATTAATATGCTTCAGGCCAGCGACGAGTGAGATGGAGGAAACAACACAGGGGAAAGGTACAGCACGTGAGGTATCTGAACCATAGGAACACCTGCCAAGGGCAAAGGAGGTGACTGTAAAGTAGTACTGGAAGGCCTACAGATGAGTCAGAGGATGGGAAGTTGAAACAGAAACAGGCTTCTCCAACTAGGAGCCAGGGATTTACAGGGATGGGACAGTTTCAGGCAGGGCTGGAGAGGATTCTAAGATTGGGAGAGAATTTAGTATGTGCTAGGATCCTTATAGTCCTAAAGTGGTATAAAATGGTCCATCCTGAGGAATGTTGGGTATCGAATGAGTAACTGACTTGGATCTCACCGGAAACATGATGCTAACATTTACTTTCCTAACTACTGAAAATGACCAGAAGTTTGGATTTTCCATTTAAAACCAAAATTAGACAACTCACTGAATCCCCTGGCATTTGACACTTTCTGTGTTACTGAGTTTCTCAGGGTGTATGTGAGAGACACAGAACGGACTCCGCCAGTGGCCTGCGTCTCCCTGACATGCTATGACTATTCTATGACTGGCTAAAACCCAGTTTCCACTACTTTTAAGGCTTCTTTTCCTTCTGATGTTGAAATAGCTTTAATCATAATTGCAAATGTGAAAACTTCAAACATTTAGCTCTCCAGGAAAAAAAAAAGTAGATGTGCTCAGAAAATAGTTCTCAGTGACTGGTAAACACATTTCTCTTCTGTGTTGCAATTTAGAAATGTAAACCGGTGGGTTTTTTAAAAGATATGATTGAAAAGTGCAGGTTTTATGGGGTGCCTGGGTGGCTCAGTTGGTTGAGCGGTCAACTTTGGCTCAGGTCATGATCTCACTGTTTGTGGATTTGAGCCCCGCGTCAGGCTCTGTGCTGACACCCCAGCTCAGAGCCTGGAGCCTGCTTCGGATTCTGTATCTCTGTCTCTCTCTGACCCTCCCCTGCTCATGCTGTCTCTCTTTCTCTCAGAAATAAAAAACATTTAAAAAAACTGCAGGTTTTTCAAAAGTTAAACACAGAGTTACCATAACTTAAGCAATTCCATTTCTAGGTATGTACACAAGAGAATTTAAAATATATGTTCCACACAAAAACCTGTATGTGAATGTTTAAAGTAGCATTATTCATAATAGCCAAAAAGTAGAAACAACCCAAATACCCATCAACTGAAAAAGTACAAATAAGTTGTAGTATACTACAACAATAGAATGTTATTTGGCAATAAAAAGGAATAAGGCACTGAACTATGCTACAACATGGATGAATCTTGAAAATGTTATGATAAGTGAAAGAAGCCAGCACAAAAGGCCATATAATGTATGATTCCACTTAAATGAAATGTCTAGAATAGGTAAATTCCTAGAAACAGAAAGTAGATTAGTGGTTGCCAGAGAATAGGCAGAGGGGGAAATTAAAGTGTATGGGGATTCTTCTTGGGGTGATAGAACTACTCTGGAATTATTATTGGTGACAGTTACATAATATTGTGAATATATACAACAACCAATAAATTATACACTTAAATATGGTCAAAATGGTGAATTTTAAGTTAAGTAAATTTTATCTCAATAAGAAAAGGAAATAGGGAAGAAACGAACTATAATTATGGTCAAGTGAACCAAAACACAAATGGTTGAAAACTTAAGGAATTAAAATCTACATGTTTTTACAACTACTTTATTTTATCAGAACTTAAAAATACTATCAAATTTTTAAGATGCACTATAATTTTATATACCACTTTAAGAAGCAAAATTCTACCAATTAAATGATGATACGCTATTGGTGGTAACAAATTTTATCCTGTAGGAGCACCTGAGTGGCCCAATCAGTTGAGCGTCCGACTTTGGCTCAGGTCATGATNCTACCTGCAGGTTTTAGACTGAATTTGGGTTAATAATCAGCGAGTACTCTCTTTAAAAACACAGGAGACCTGATGATTAAAAAAATAGCGAGTTCAGAGGAAAGGCCCAAGTGATGAATTTGCCTTCATCTCTAGATTCTTTTTTGTTCTAAAAATAGATCATTAACAAAGTCTTCAGAATTATCTTAAGGAAACAAAAGAGAGAAAGATCTATGCTTGAGCTATTCAACATATTTATAATAGCGAAAAGTGAGCAATAAACATAATGTATAAAGAAAGGCTTGATTTAAATTATGGTAGATCCGTAAGATAAAATACAGAAGAATTTTAATGGTGTGGGGACAGTCTACAAGGTACTGTATTGGTTAAATAGGATACAGAACCATAGACAACATGATTCAATTTTTTATTTCTATGTATAACAGGAAGTGTCTCCAGATGGGGAGTATATTCACCTTTTCACTTCTTTCCCACCTGTGTCTGTGTTTTCTACACTCATTACTGACTGTTGATAATTCAAAAGTTTATTTTCATGGGTGCCTGAATTTTATAAACTTCCAACCAAACTGTAATCAAGTATTGGTTGCATGGAACCAAAAGGGAAAAAACCCCAAATTTAGAAGCAGTGCAGGTTACTCTCCCCACACTTCACTGTGTCATAAGGGCCAGTGAAATAACTTTTGTCATCAAAAAAATCTCACGGCAAAGAACGACCAAGAGTGACTTCTGCTTTTAAAGTGAAAAGTCAGTTTCTCTTCTCTGCCAGAACCTTGTCCTTTCATGAGGCAATAACTGTTAAGCTTTTTTTGTGTGTACCCTTCCAGAACTTTTCTATGACTAATGATTTTTGAACCTGACCAGAAATAAGGTGGTAAAAGAAATAAAGCTTATGTGCTCTGCTATCCTTCCTTCTTAATGTTACTATATATTGACAATTACAGTAAATAAGACAAATGTGACCTCCAGTGATTTCCTTACTGATAGAGAGATGGGAACCGATATTTATAGCCCTATATGCTCTTTTCATTTATGTGTCCATTTCCCTTGGGACATCATGGGAAGAGAAAGGCTTGTTTTGTTAGTACTTTTTTTTTTTTTCAGACTGACGTGACACTGTATTAAAATGCAGGCTGAAGTGTCAAATAAGGATCTTTTTATGCATAAAGTACTATATTCCTGATAACTGCGTTCAGCAAACTGCCTGAAAATTTTTCACTTAAAGTAAAGGCTAATCCAAAAGGCATTTAACAGTATTGCTATTAATAACCTATCTTAGGGGTTCTGAGAGAAATTTTTACCTATTAGGATTCTGAATATAGAAACTGATTTCAATTCTGTCCTTAAATGCAGTTGATAAAAATATCAACTGCTGAGCAACACTCAAGAGAATGGCTTATGAAAGTGAACAGAAAATAATTGATTCCTAAGGTTGTAGTACAAGAAACATCTATAGCAAACCCCCCAATGCCCGTTACGTGACACAGAAAAACCATGGCTTGTAGAAATAATTCATTATTCCTGAGTCCATCTGATTATTCCACATTTCTGTCTGCTTAACTGTCATTTCAGACTGGATACTTTGCTGTTTTCATACTCGTTATCAACTTATCTACCAGCAAACCTACCACTGTCCTCAACTGGCTTTCTTGCTCATCTTACCAATGTCTTGTTAATGTGACTCAAGCCTCACAGACTCAGAATCACAGAGCTAGCTGGCCACCCAGTTCCCTTGTCTCCACTTGCAGATGAGGAAACTGAGGCCCCAGAAAGGAAAGGAAGGAGCGATGATACACAGCTCTTCCGTGGAGAAGCCAGAGCTGAGACTCTGTCTGCTAGCTGAAGTCCCAGGCACCCCTTCCTCTGCACCTC
Source organism: Crocuta crocuta (assembly GCF_008692635.1). NCBI lineage: Eukaryota > Metazoa > Chordata > Mammalia > Carnivora > Hyaenidae > Crocuta > Crocuta crocuta. The sequence goes on from NW_027532825.1 coordinate 5,532,651, forward strand.
TTGACCTCTTGAGGCTTCTTCCCACAAGTCGTTCTTTGTCTTCTGTCTCTTTGCCGCCTCCAGGGCCTCCCCGCCTTATACCTGGTCTGTGGCCAAGGGCCCTGATGGGCCTTTCTCTCACAGATCACACAATCCTTCCTCTTCTTGGCCATCGTTATCCCCTTGCTAGAATACTAGTTTACACTGGACTGGGAGTTAGGAGATCTGAGCTGTGGTCTTGAACTCCTAGTGTCGCCCGAGTTTTTGATATTTAAGTTTACTGGACTTTAAAATTCAATTCCTGGGGCACCTGGGTAGCTCAGTCGGTTGAGCGTCCGGCATTGGCTCAGGTCATGATCTCACTGTGGGTTCGAGTCCTGTGTTGGGCTCTGTGTTGACAGCTAGCTCAGAGCCTGGGGCCTGTCTTCGGATTCTGTGTTTCCCTCTCTCTCTGACCCTCCCCTGCGCATGCTGTTTCTATCTCTCTCTCAAAAATAAATAAGACACTAAAAAAAAAAATTCAATTTCTAACTGAAGCGGCATTGCCACATAGGAATATTTGGAAATGCTTAGGGTATTTTGTTTTGTTTTTTTTGTTTTGGTTGTCATAGTGACTGGTGAGGTGAGGGCACTCCTGACATTTAATGGACGTGACTAGGTAAAAAGGTCCAGCAACGACACAGGACAATTCTATACTTCATAAAGCTGTCCTTAAAATGCCAATAACCTTCTCTTAAAAGACGATGCGTGACTTGATCTCTAAAGCCCATTTTTACAGAAAAACCATCAGATTATTCCTCTCAAATTCATTCAACGGGCTTGTAAGAAAGTGCCAACCATGTGGCATTCAAAGCTTAACAAAAACCAAGACAAAAACCTAGTGGGAATGGTATTCTGGTCATATTCGTTGTCTCTATACTGACCTTTCTCAATCCCACTGCTGCATTTCTCCTTATGCTGTGTCTCTGTGGGGGGGGGGGGGGGCCCTCTCNATAGTTTATTGTCAAATTAGTTTCCACATAACACTCAGTGCTCATCCCCACCAGGTACCTTATTTTAAAGATGCCTTTCCTTGGCCTCTCTTGAACTCCTATTGCACTTGTCCAAACATCTCTCCTCGTCCTCAATCATATTCTAATTGTTCTTATTACTTAATTCTGTGTGTGGTGGGTTTTTTTTTTTTTTTTTTTTTTTCC